>NC_045131.1:20499110-20799110 GCF_007655135.1 Punica granatum
GTCAGTCCCGATTACTTTTCTTGCATTGGGGTCAAATCCCGTCGGGTCAGTCCCGACTTTAATTGCATGTTTCAAGCTTTGTTCCGGAACTCTACATGTTATTGTGCAACAGTCTCACCATATTCCCTCTTATTAGGTACAACATCCTACATATCCAAAACAAGAAGGAGAGGCCATATAGGAAATTCCATTTTGATCATTGCTATCCAAACTGGGGTGCTTTGATCTTTGATTGCATCCTCTACTCGAGCAAGCAGTCAAAGAGGGGCAAGCTGTCAGCACCCCATTTGCTGGCATTCCACACCATTCCAAACAATGATATTAGCAATGACCCAAGCCACGACTTGAGCAGAATACAGAAAACGGCTCGGCAGAGCAAGAAATCACTATTCATCCTCAAGTTGGCAAAATTGAGCAAATGGCCCATGATGGACATGACAGAAGGACTCTAGGGGTCACCAAAGGGGAACAGAGCGACCAAAGAACTCAACAATGTCCAAAACCGGCGTTTTCAGTGTATTACACGGACGGCACTATTTTCCGATAGTTCGCTCGGTCATCGGAAGATAGTGAATATTGGACTCCAAAAATCCACACCAGTGCCAAATAGATGAAGAGTGTCCCCAAAGGCATTTTGCAAATCATCTGTTCTATACAGAACAACTTCTGTATACAGACAACTTTTCAGTGGAAGTCCAAAAATGCCGGTTTCCTAGAGAAAAAGTTAATTCCAAATATCAGACGCGGCCATGCCCATCAGCACACAGAGTAGGAACAACGCTTCAGATTGTCTTTTGGAAGTCACACAGACACTTCAAATGACTTCCGAACGGCAAAACAAGCATACCCCTCTTCAGAAGAGCATAGCCGGAGAAGGGTCTGATGGAATTACGGCAAACGAAGTTCATACTGCATTGCCCAGAAAAACTCTAGCAGACATTCACAATTGGGCAAAACAGACAGCAAAACCCTTCGCGGTTTCCCGAGTAACCTCCGAAGAGCGGAAATGACCATTTTCAGTGGAAATCCATATCCGGAGGTCCTCTTTGGGGAAATTTGACGCCGAATGCTTACGTTACACAATGCTAGCCTTCTTAAGGCTCAATGTGGAGTCGTCGGAATAATTCACACAACTCATCTAGATCTCTCAAACAGTGCTTTAGAGGTCTCAGATACACTCTTCAAGTCCTTGGAGGTCTAATCTTGACAAACAGAGATTACAGTAATCTCCGGAGTGCCCAAGCAACTCAGAAGTCATCTTGAGAAAACCAGTCTCGGCCTCCTAGGACGTCTCCGGCCCCACGTTAGCATTACCGGCTTAAGGGATGATTGTTCACGTGGTTGACAACTTATGCCAAAATGACCAACATGAGATGCAGACACGGGATATGCTGTCAGAAGAAGCGGACAACTTCGCCCCGATCACTTGCAATGGGCAAAATCGGCTCCCGAGCCCCACACACATCCGGGACATTTCTCAATAGAAAATGTCAATCTTGGGCTCATTAACTCCGTTTTCACGCGTATACAGACAATTCGACGTTCAATTCGAACCACGAACTTCGAATACGCGACCAATCGAGACCCGAGTCTTTCCCGGTTCTCCTCACAAGCCGTGGGACCCACGGGCTGCCCAAGGGCAACCGCCCTTTGCCCCAAACTTTTCGGCCTTTTCCCCTTTCCTCTCTTGCCCTCACCTAGCCCAAAATATCTTTGGTCTTCCAAGTCAACACTCAAGCCATTAACTCCACCTCCATTAATGCTTCTTGGCTCTTCCTCATCAAGATACTTGGATGACATTCATCCTCATCTCCATTAGGGCAACCGACCTTCATTAATGAGGCCCTTAATGGTGCTTTGTTTTGCTTAATTGCTCATTAGCTTCACATATATATTGCCTATTTGTGATTAAGCTAATCATTCATGAAGCACACCTCATCTTGCTAGTTTCTCCTCTAGAAAATGCTCTCAACTCCTTAGGAACCAGCAGCAAGCAAAGAACTTCATGAAAATCAAGAATCAAGCCAAATAGCTTTGGAGTTTAGGTCGGGATCCATAGCGGGCACTATTCCGACTTATATCCAAAATTCTTCAAACTTCATAGACGACATGTTTCGACCCAAGGATTCCATTTCTGAACCCAGTTTTTTAGTTTGGAGTCGTTTGCTTATCATTTTGGATCATTTCGGGTGAAGTTGGAGCTCTCGGGTGAACAGTGCCCGTCACCAGCGTCACCGAGCGCAGCCAGGCGTCACCGAGCGCAGCCAGCATCCGCAGCAGGCGTCAGCGCATCCGCAGCCAGGCGTCCGAGCGCAGCCAGCATCCGCACCAGGCGTCACCCGCGCACGCCCGCGCCCTCACCAGCGCAGCCCGCGCGTCACCAGCGCACGCACGCCCGCCCGTCACCAGCGCACGCACGCGCCCGTCACCGCGCACGCCCGCGCCCGTCACCCGCGCCACAGCCCGCACAGCGCGCGCGCCGTCACCCGCGCACGCCCGCGCCGACCAGCGCACGCCAGCGCCCGTCACCAGCGCAGCCCGCGCCCGTCACAGCGCACGCGCCCGTCACCAGCGCACGCCGCGCCCGTCACCCGCGCACGCCCGCGCCCGTCACCAGCGCACGCCGCGCCCGTCACCCGCGCACGCGCGCCGTCACCCGCGCACCGACGCCGTCACCAGCGCACGCGCGCCCGTCACCAGCGCACGCCGCGCCCGTCACAGCGCACCCGCGCCCGTCACCAGCGCACGCCCGCGCCCGTCACCAGCCCACGTCCGTGCCCACTAGCTCCCGTCACCGTGCTCGACCGTGCCCGTGCACGTCCATCTTGCACCCGAATACCCTTTAAGGGTTCCACCGAGTCACCCGACTCTCAAACACTTCCCCGACTCTTTCCTCGTATTCCGAGGCTAGGTAAACACTTCGACTTAGAGGAGTTAGGACTTTTTATATTTTTGCATGGCTATGGAGTATTATGGTGTTTCATGCATGTTTCATTCACAAGATTTAATTTTTATGCAATTTTATGTTATATTATACACGTACACTATCTTAGGACTTGCTACCATGTCGGAAAGGGGCTTGGATCATCATAAAGAAGACTATCCCGACCCTATTATGGCACATTAAGTCTCGGCCAATTCTCTAAAGGAGAGGGTTGAGATTTATTGCTCTTTTCGGGTTAAGATCGGTCTCCTTAGCCTATTCAAGTTAATTTCCGAGTTTGTTTATCATTATTGCATGCATGAAGCCGGTGTTATGTTATCCTTTCCTTAATTAACACGTTTGTGAATGTTTGTATGTTTGAATGAGCTAAACAAATCGTGATAACGCCGGCTTTTGTTAAAAAAGGGTGCTATTTATCACGGTCGATGTTTGAGCATGCGAGAAATAATTAAACCACGATTAGGAAATCGTTCGTGACTCGGATAGAGCCATGAGAACCTTCGGCCACCCTTCACAAGATGAAGCCGAGGGCTTCTTGGCCTTCCTTGAGTCAAGAATGAATTCCTTATCTCAAGTTTAATTTGTTGATCGGATGATGATGTGAAGTTTTACTTCAATGTCTTTACGATTCCCATATTAAAATATCATGTAAAAGACTCTTTTAAACAAAGCATGCATGGATTCGAGTATCGATGACTCATTCGGGTCCATTTGGTTATGAGGATAGTTTCGGTCATTAGACCAAATTATCCTCGATCCTTATGGAATCGTCTTGGTCGTCGAGTCGCGAATCGTTTTCACAATTAATGCATTCGGCACAACCCTTAAGCATTAATGCCACAAACTGGTTAATCGGGACGCTCACACGATTAAACTCACTTCACACTGATAAAGTTTACCCGAATTGGACATTAACTGATAACTCGCGTCGACGAGTCGTCAAAGGATGTTGGTGCCCTTTTTAAACTTATCAATTTCAAAACCCGAAACGCGCGGTCCGAGCTAGACTAAAATGGACGTCTAAAGTGGGTCTAATTGTGTCTCAACTTGAGTTTCACTTGATTCAGGTAACTCAGGTAACTCATCAAGATACGGAAGATCTTTCTGGATCACTTCCGGACAGATCAACCGATTCTTTGGCTTTTTCAGGGTTCTTGCACAACCCTGGATGATCCAGGGAATCGGTCGACACCGGCTACAGGCCGAGGTGGCCCGCACTGTGATGTTTCCCTTTTTTCTGAAAACAATTTTCAAATAAAGGGCAAAATCGTCTTTTCACAATCCAGCGACATCCTTAGGGTTAGCATAACAGAAACACTACAGTACGGGATAAGAACGGGCTACCTGTTCAGGTGCAGGTTCATCTGCATAGCCTTTTCTTATCTAACTGATGAGTTTCTGCTATCCTAACATAGACTCGGGTAACTAGAACAGTTGATCCTTGTCAGAAAAACTGTGAAATGTTGATTAACCTTTCACTCGACCTAACCAAACACTAGATAATGGTTAGGAGGAATTCTAGATTCCAAATCTAGAGTCAAAACACGAGTTTGGTTAATTCAGTGGTAATTCAGTGTCACAATACAGAACAACTGTAAAAGCGATTCACACACCTGAGATTTGACTCTCTTTGTCAAGTTCTCAAAACAAAGCCGAATGCTGCTGAAACATTGGCATATGTTTGATTGTTTAGCATATGGCATTTGCTTGCAAAAACACCCTGGGTTAATAATCTGTTAATTCACGTAAACAAGACAATAACAAACACTTTGTCTGTTATTAACCTGTTGCTTGTTATCTTTCTACACCTGTTTGCCATGCGGGTCGGGCCTGACCCCTAGGCCGAATAATATTAGGGTTCAACGCCCTAATCATCGAGCACAGGGTCCAACACCCTAATCAACACTCACAGGGTCCAACGCCCTATTCAGTGAGAGCGTTCATGGAATTTCAGTTCTTCGGTCTTTTCCCTAACTCACGGTGAGTTAGAGTGGAATAATAACCGAACGCGAAACGACTGGAATTCGACCCTTTTGCAATTTGTATTTATTGTTTTTGAGAGCATTGTAAGGATTCTATTGGTGCATTTTTATTCTGTAAGAATTCCAGTCGGTGAGCGAACGGTCCGAGAGTCGAATTAATCGAATCGGTCTAATGCTTGCCCAGACACAAGTGAAATCCAAGATATCGCGGTTCTGGTTCACGCAGGGATTCAACCTCCTGCGATGAACTGTAATGCAAGATTGTGACCAATTCCCGACATATAGATTTACTTTCTCTCCCGCTTCTCAACCGACATCGTTTGGTTCATCGATATCCGGTGTCAAAACGTGCGAGCCGAGTGCAGCTTAATTCACGCGGTAAAATAATAACATGCAAGCCTAGCAAACCAGAGTACCGAAAGGGCCGTGCGGGATATAGGCCGCACGTAACATGAACCCCCGAACACGGATTTTCCGGTTCCGCACAGATCAATGCCTTAACAACAAACTAGGTGTTCCATACCCCTAGACCCAGGGTAACTTATCCCCTCGACCTTCGGGTCGTAAAATGATAAGTGGCGACTCCTTCTCCACTCTCACGGGTCCGCCGCGTCCCCGCGGGAAGTGGACGTTCCGACCAAGCCGCGCGATCCAAAAGCGCGCGATGCGGGCCCCGACGAGAGTCCATTCGGGTCCGTACAGCTTGGCGACTCCACTGGGACATACTTAGTGGGTTCAGGCTCGATCCCGTTTGTTTGCTTGCATGTTCATTTACCGCTTTCTACAATTTTCCGCTTATTACTTTATGCACCTTTACTTTCCGCACTTGCATTGCATCATACTAGTGGATTTAGGTACCTCGCCTGTGAAATCCCACGGGCCCAATTTAGGAAGCTAGGTTAGTCAGAGGTTCCGAGTAAGGGAACGGATCGAGTCGGCTCCGCCACCGAACCGGCCCCAAAGATCCTCGCTCGATTCAAGGAATTGACACCCTTGAATCGAGGCCCCCATCCCTAGTTAGTGGTTTTCCCAGTAGAGCACTGAAACCATGCATAAACAGGGACCGTCATGCTGGGCCAAAAATAACCTTCACGCAGCCTACCGACCCAATTTGAGTCTTTGAGTCGGCTCGTAGTTTTCTTTTTTAGGCGAGCCTTTTGTTGTTTTCACTAAGAAGTGTTGTATAATGTAAAGAACTCGTGCTATAATTATTTCTGTCTGTACCTGCATGCATATTTCCAAAACAAACTAGGACATTACATCAGTTTGTTTATAAACATTAAACCAATATCTTATCCATTTAGGTAAGAATGGATCGCCCGCGTCCCTGTCCTAGGCTGGATGTCATCATCACACGCCGTCAGCGGACATTACTCGCCTTTGGAACATATTCCGCCCAGTAGACCGCGCATTCCTCCGGCTCTTCATAGGAGACCTACCATTGCTCGCCGATTCTCCCATTGATTGGACCCTACTCAGAACTGCCATTAGTTTTTGGGATACTCAGCGAGCCGTTTTCAGCTTCCATGGGACAGAGTTAGCACCTACAGTAGAGGAATATGCGACGCTTCTTCAGCTGTCTACACCGGTTCATGACATCGTGGTGCCCAACCCGTTTGCCACGATACAGAACAGACTAGCCGTCCTTTTAGGTCTCCGCAACGAAGAAGTTTATTGCGAGCTTCAGTATGGAGGGGAGCACAGCATTAGGACCACATGGCTCATAGACTTCATACAGACCAGTGCTTTGAATGCCACAGGAGAGTCTTATCAGCGCGACGCTTGTCACGGATTTCTTTTACTCATCTTCGGAACCATGCTATTCCCGTACTCGTCGAACCTCACAGACGGGGCACTTGCTCAAGTCATCCTCCAAGTGGTAGGAGGCCATAGTTATGTGGAAGCCGTTTTGGCTGAGACCATTCGGTCTCTTGACTATGTACGAGAGAATCGACGGGGCAGGATGAGAGGATCTCCACATTTGCTTCTTCAGATTTGGCTTCTCGCACACCTCAGGCCGTTCGGCTTATCTCATCCTTTTTCATGTATCACCGACGAGCGATCACTCATCGCTCGCTTACTTCATGTGTTTCGACCTTCCGACCGTAACTACAACCGACTGGATGCAGTTTATGGAGGAGCTCACCCCAGCACAGTTTTTATGGACTACACGTTGGAATCCTGGCGGTCCCATGATCATGGGATGTCCTTCGATTATAGGACTTCCCTTAATCAGTCATTTGGGGAGCACACTTATCTTTCCATCCCGAGTCATCAGACAACTCGGCGGGCTACAAGATATGCCTATAGAAGCAGATCGCACTTCACACTGCTTCAGATGGTCAAACACCACAATTTCACTCCCGGATAGGATTCTACGAGTTAGAGGGTCCGACGCTTATGGAGCACGCGCATCGTCCAGCAATTGTACTTTCCAGAACATCCCACTGACGAGGAGCGAGCTTTTGCAGCTACAGCAGCGTATGTGATGCAGTTCCATCCATATGGATTCGCACCTGTTCGTCGACTACGCATGCCACGGATACTGCCAACATCGCACGCAGACATTTCGGATGCAGAGAGCTCAAGTCAAGGAGTCGCACGCACAGAGCTGCAGGTTATTAGGGCAGAACGAGATCGTCTTCGCTGTGAGCTAGTGGATATTCGCGCAGAACTCACTGATCACAGAGAGCTTCAGAGCGAGTTGGTTCAAACTCGTGCACGCGTAGCCGGCCAAGACAGGGAGATAGCGCGTTTGAACGCTACGCTGGATCTAGCGCAGGCAAGAGCGCGCAGGATCTCCCACCCTTGAGCTCATTTACTGAGCGTTTTTGCCTGTACAGAATTCGCGTAGCGCTCACTCAGCTACGGGTCGTAACAGTTGGCGGTTTAATGTTTATGTTTCCTTTTGAACAGACTGCCTTTGTAAATTATGAAACGCGAATCAAGCTGATGTAATGGCATTAGTGTTTTTAAACTCATACATCTCATGCATTTATATACTGTCATTTACATCTAGAAGATGGTTAACACATAACAATTGCACTTATACACTTACACATATATAGGTATTAACAACTGGCGTCGCATCGATACCCTACTCGGGCACGCGGAAAAATGGCTGAAGAGCAACAACCTGTTATCTCGGAGCGAGACGCGCCACCGATGCCTGCACAGTCCATCCCGGAAGATACACGTGTGATATCATCTCCAGCACCTACAACGTATTCCGGTGCTATTCCAACGCACTTCCCTTCTCCTGCACAAGTGTCACCCAATGTTGTCGATCCCGTGCGCTTTGCCGCACTTGAAGGGATCGTTAATCAGTTGGCTGCCAATATGAACACCAATATGACAGAGCTCATGGCAATGCTTCGGGATCAAAACCGAGCTTCCTCAAGCCATACTCCGTCTCCTGAACGCAGGACAACTGTTCATCGGAATCCGATTGACCCTCCTATTTATGTGACTGATAGCGAAGATATGTCTTTTCCAGCAACGACATATGTGCCGACAATCACTCCAGTCAGTGATCCTATGCCACCACCACCGGCTCCGACATCAGTGCCATTTCCACCCGCGGCGTTCCTATCAACAGATCCCGCAATGATCACTTTGCCGCCGCTCACCATACCTACTCAATCCCCCATTTACACCGTTCCACCACCGACGGTTCCTCCAGTCGCGATCACACAAGTCCCTGCTCCCACTATGGAACCTTTTTCATTCCAAGCTCCACAAACCCAAATGAGCTTCTCCTACCAAACTCCACCGCCTCTAAATATTCCTCCCACTGAGCCTGGCACACCTACTCATGCCGCACCTGCAATTCTACCGACGAACATTCCTCCTGAAAATGAACAGGAGAAAAGAATGAAGAGAATGGAGGAAACCATTCGAACCCTCCAAGCAGGCACGTCCGTCATGACTTCAGCGACAGTGACTGGAATCTCTTTCCAGGCATGTTGTTACCCCCTAAGATCAAAATTCCAGATTTCAAGAGGTACGACGGGACCAAAGACCCTCGGCATCATCTCCGTCACTACCATAGCAAAATGCTTCCGTATTGGGATTATGAGGAATTTGTCGTCCAGACTTTCCAAGACAGTCTTACGGGATCAGCGCTAGATTGGTTTATGACCCTGAAAGCCGGCGACATCTCTACATGGACAGATCTCTCTCAGAAATTCCTCGACCAATACCGATTCTGTGCAGAGACACCTCCTACTCTTCTTGATCTTAGCATGGCAGAGATGAAAGAAAGTCAAACTTTCGAAGCATACGCAACGGAATGGAGGGAAAAGCGGCAAAGCATATACCTCCAATCACTGAGCGTCAGCAAGTTCAACTGTTTCATTCTACGCTCAGAGGCGCGTATTATTCACATCTCCTGGCTCATACTTCCTCTTTCTCAGACCTGATTGAGGCAGGAAAGAAGTTGGATATGGGAGTTAAGTTAGGAAGAATTGAAGATCCGGCAAGGAATAAAGACAGAGAGACACCGAAGAAACAAACTGCCGGAACATCCAGAAGAGGCAAAAACGCGACTATCGGCATCGTCAATCCTGGACATCAAGCTCCACACCCAATGTCGGTGGACTACGCCCCTGCATTACCGATTTCTCAGCCATATGCGCATCCCGTGCAGTATATGCAACCTCATCAAACGCCGCAAGCTTACTTCTCAACCCCGCCCACTGTTATCCAGTCGCAACCTCCGCAACCGTACCCTTCTGTTCAAGTTCAACCAGTTAGACCCCCGACTTCGAGGCCTCCTCAGCCGGCTCAACGTGTCCCAGCTCCTAGAACTCAACAAGACAATACTGCTCAACCGCGTTCACGCAAGCAATACACCAATTTGCCGGCTCCTCCCTCTTACATATTCAGACAGCTCCTTGCAGGCGACAAGATCAAAACGGAAGCACCAAATCCTCGTTTCGATCCGTCCATGCAGAACCAGAATCTTCGATGCGAATTTCATCGGGGTGCTCCTGGTCATACCCTGGACACTTGTTGGAGACTCCGGGATAAAATTCAGGAGATGATTGATGCAAGACAAATCTCCTTTAATGAGGTGAAGCCGCCAAATGTCCGTGCAAATCCTCTTCCGGATCATGGATCAGGTGCAGGACCTTCTGTGAACATGATTAGCATTGCTGCTATTGAGGAGGAAGAAGATGCGCGAAAGCCCTCAATTCCATTTGCTATTAACTATGCTCCAGTAGAACTCGCATTCGCTCCCGCCCCGTTCGTTATAGAAGTTCCTGCAAAGGAGCCTTATCACGATAGTCGAGTTCCCTGGACATACGAGAGCGAGGTTGCCAGTGCAGAATTGAAGATGAGCACGATGGGAATCACGCGTTCGGGACGAGTATATCAGGGTCCAGAGCATATTGACAAAGGAAAGGCTCTTGCTACTGAATCCTCAATCGCTCCAAAAGCCGTGTCATTCTCTACAAAGAAGGTCACCGATCAAGAAGCCGAAGACTTCATGAAGGTGATCAAAGCAAGCGAGTACAAAGTGATCGAGCAAATGAGCAAGTCACCAGCTCATATATCATTGCTCGCATTGCTTTTGAACTCCGAACCTCATCGGAACGCTTTGCTGAAAGTTCTCACCGCGGCACAAGTCCCGAAAGATACTGCACCGAATAGAATTGAGGAGACGGTGAATTCTATTTTCTCAAATCAGATTTCCTTTTCGGAAGACGAAATTCCCACGGAAGGACAAGCACATTTGCGGGCGTTGCACATAGTTTGCAAGTGCAACAACCACATCGTTGGTCGAGTCATGATCGACAACGGCTCTGCTCTTAACGTTTGCCCCGTCTCCACGTTGAAACAGATGAACGTGGACATGAGTCACATTCGTGCAAGCAAGACCACCGTTCGAGCCTTTGACGGCTCTAAGAGAGTGGTGAACGGTGAAATTGATCTCCTAATCGAGGTGGGTCCTTGCTCATTCTCTATTACCTTCCAGATCTTGGAAATACCCAATGCTTTTAGTCTCCTACTTGGAAGACCATGGATTCACGCCGCCGGCGCCGTTCCTTCATCATTGCACCAGAAGTTAAAATTCTTTGCCGAAGGCAAACTCATCACTGTCAACGGCGAGGAAGATTACGCGGTCTATAAAGAAACGGCCATCCCTTATATCAGCATTGGAGAAGATCAGAATCTCCCTTTCCATTCTTTTGACATGATCTCCGTAATTCGAGACTACGGAGAGGTTAGTCCATCGCGAACTGATCGCATGATTGGAAAGGTTCTCTTGAAGAACAATTATGTCCCTGGAACTGGACTCGGGGCACGCGCACAGGGAATCCTTCGACCAATCGAAATGGAGGAATACCGCAATAGGAGGGGACTCGGCTTTCGCCCTTCCTGCCATGAGGTCACACAAGCCCGTCGCGGAAAACATCTACACCACCTTGCTGCACATTATGGGAAGCTCTATAGGGGCATGCCATTTCCACCACTCTCACAGTTTTTTGCAGCACCACCACAAATCATGGGAGACACCTCAGAGAACCCAATCACTGAAACAGATGACTTCTCTTCGGATGCGGTTGAAGCGTTTTTGGCTTTGCCAGCCATACATGCCGTCATTGAGGAGACATCTTCTAAGGTTCATATCCGTCCTGCACAGGAGGATGAGGAGCTTACCAACTGGACTTCAATCCCGCTCTACTCGGCCATAGTTGCCGATGTGTAAGACGGTCTTTATACATAATGCTACCTGCATGTCGGCAATGCCATAAGCCACATGACAGAAGAGGGGTTTTTGTTATGGCTTGTTAATAGAATCCCTGCATGTTTTTGATTTCCTGTCCCTAAATTCTCTCTTGCACTCGCTTCTAACATCTTTAATTTCTAAGACAATTCACTTTCATGTCCAGGCTCCAATCGAATCCAAATCATGGATATAACGATTCGGATTCACTCGAAACACATCTCGGAAAGTCCCTACCCATATACTTCGGGGAAGGACTTGACGAGGATGGTCGCGAAAACCACCAACTCACTTCCGTTGAGCCAACCGAAGATATCAACGTAGGCAATGCAGACGAACCACGCACCCTTAGAATCGGAATAGGACTCGACTCTGCACAGAGGACCCGAATGATCGACTTCTTGACAGAGTACCAGGAGGTCTTCGCTTGGTCCTACGCCGATATGCCAGGCCTAGACCCCTCAATCGTAAAGCATTTCCTCCCACTCGATACTGAAAGATTCCCACCCAAACGCCAACACTTGCGACGTCAAAGAGCTGACCTTCTCTTACGCATTAAGGAAGAAGTCATCAAGCAAGTAGACGCGGGATTCCTGGAGGTATGCAATTACTCTGAATGGGTAGCGAACATTGTTCCAGTGGAAAAGAAAAATGGGAAAGTCAGAGTCTGCATCGACTACCGAGATCTCAATAGGGCTAGCCCAAAGGATAATTTTCCGCTGCCACACATCGATGTCTTGGTGGACAATACAGCACGCCACTCACAATTCTCCTTCATGGACGGTTTCTCTGGATACAATCAGATTCAGATGGCCGAAGAAGACAAAGTCAAGACCACATTCATCACGATGTGGGGTACATTTTGCTACAAGGTCATGCCTTTCGGTCTCAAAAATGCCGGGGCAACCTATCAACGAGCAATGGTCACTCTCTTTCATGACATGATGCATAAAGAGATCGAGGTCTATGTAGACGACATGATCGCGAAGTCCAAAGAAGGAGAAGATCATTTGGTTAACCTCAAACGATTGTTCGACCGCCTCAAGAAATACAAACTCCGACTTAACCCAACAAAATGCACATTTGGCGTCAAGTCAGGGAAATTGTTAGGGTTTATAGTCAGTGAGGAAGGCATCAAGGTCGACCCTGACAAAGTTAAAGCGATCATGGAATTGCCCCCTCCATCGACAGTGCGCGAAGTGAGGAGCTTCTTAGGACGGCTGAATTACATCGCGCGTTTCATCGCAAATTTGACAGACAAGTGCCAACCACTCTTCCGTTTGCTTCGCAAGAATGCAGCGGTCGAATGGGATGATGAGTGTCAGAAAGCTTTTGATACCATCAAGGCATATTTAAGTCAGCCGCCGGTGTTAGTTCCACCTTCACCTGATCGTCCTCTCATTTTGTACTTGACGGTGCGCCGACAATCCATCGGATGCATGTTAGGACAAAAGGACGAGTCCTCTCACGCAGAGCGAGCCATTTATTATTTGAGCAAAAAGTTCACTGAAGGGGAGTCCAACTACCCTGAGATAGAGAAAATGTGTTGCGCACTTGTGTGGGTCATGCAGAGACTCCGGCAATACACTCTCTACCATACTGTTCGCCTGCTGTCGAAGACAGATCCTTTGAAATATCTGCTTAGTACTCCGTCCTCCATGAGGAACATAGCAAAATGGCGTTGCCAACTGACGGAGTACGACATCGAATATGTGTCGCGCACATCAGTCAAGGGCCAAGCGATAGCAGATCATTTAGCAGAATTCCCGATTGTCGATGACACACCGATCGACTCTGATTTCCCCGACGAAAAAATCCTCCAAATGAGTGGTGAGGAGGAAACCACCAGATGGAAGATGTACTTCGATGGTGCAGTTAATTCCACCGGATCAGGGATTGGCGCAGTGCTGATATCCCCGGAAGGGCGCCATTTTCCTGTTGCAGCGAAGATTGATTTCCCCTGCACCAACAACATAGCCGAATATGAGGCATGTATCCTCGGCTTGCAGGCGGCAATCGACCTCAAAGTCAAGGAGCTTGAAGTGTTTGGAGATTCCATGCTCACAATCTTTCAGACACTCAAACAATGGAAGACGAAAGATCCAAAACTGGTGCCATATCATGAGTACCTTGAAGACTTGACAGAAAACTTCAAGGACATCTCATTTACATACACACCACGCATGAAGAACCAGTTCGCTGATGCACTCGCAACACTCGCTTCCATGGTTAGCATTACAAAAGAGAATCTCATCGAGCCCCTCGAATTTGAGATTGCTCAGGGTCCTGCCCATTGCGATGTAATCGACGCTATCGACGGCAAGCCGTGGTACGCAGACATTAAACACTTGCTACAAACGGGTCAGTTCCCAGCATTCACCGATCGACATGACCGGAGGACTCTTCGGCGCATTGCAGCAAATTTCTTCCTGAGCGGTGAAATCCTTTACCGCCGTTCTTTCGATGCCACACTGCTTCGGTGTGTTGATGAGAATGAGGCACAACGCCTCATGGAAGAAGTGCACGAGGGAAATTGCGGACCTCATATGAACGGGCTCATGCTAGCAAAGAAGCTCATGCGACTTGGGTACTTCTGGTCCACCATGGAGACTGACTGCGTCAAACATGTCAGGCACTGTCACTTGTGTCAAGTTTACGCAAATCAGATCAGAGCACCACCCAATGAGCTGCATCCAATGGCTGCTCCGTGGCCCTTTTCAATGTGGGGCATGGACGTGATTGGTCCTATTAACCCCAAAGCATCCAATGGGCACTTGTACATATTGGTAGCTATCGACTACTTCACCAAATGGATCGAAGCTATCACTCTTGCATCAGTCACTGCAAAGACCGTGGCACGCTTCCTCAGACGTGACATCATTGCACGTTACGGGGTCCCTGCGACACTTGTCACAGACAACGCCAAGAATTTGAACAATAAGCTCATCGATGAGCTCTGTGCACAGTTCAAGATTCTACACCGCAACTCCTCTCCGTATCGTCCACAAATGAACGGTGCAGTAGAGGCAGCAAACAAGAACATAAAGAAGATCATCGAAAAGATGACAGTTAATTACAGAGACTGGCACGAGATGCTCCCATTCGCACTCTTGGCGTATCGGACTTCTATCCGCTCGTCCACTGGATCAACCCCATACTCTTTGGTCTACGGCATGGAAGCAGTTCTTCCAATCGAAGTAGAGATTCCCTCTATGAGGATCCTTGCCGAGTCCAAGCTCAAGGAAGCAGAGTGGGCAAAGCAACGCTACGAACAGCTCAATCTCATTGATGAGAAGCGGCTAACAGCACTTTGCCACGGTCAGTGCTATCAGCAAAGAATGGCCCGAGCTTTTAACAAGAAAGTTCGTCCCCGCGAGTTCAGCCCCGGCGACCTCGTCCTGCGAAAGGTTCTGCATATTGCCCCTGATTCCAGGGGCAAATTCGCTTACAAATACGACGGTCCCTTCATTGTTAAAGAAGTCTTTGACGGTGGGGCAATCATTCTCAATGATATGGATGGGAACGAGAATGCTCTTCCGGTCAATGCTGATACACTCAAGAAATACTATCCATGATAGTGTTTCTCTCATTCCACGTGGATGTTTTCCTCAAATGCACATTTACATTTCTTTACTTTCTTCGCATGTACAATCTCCCAGCATTTTCATTTCCGCTTATTAATACACTCCCCGCTTCTGCCTTTTTCCCTTTCTCTGAACTTGTCCTGAGAGAAAAATAGTAAATCTCCCGCTAGGTTGAAAACCTCTTTGAGGCGGCCTAGGCAAAAATTAGGGAATGAGGGGCACGGTTTAAAATCCCGAAAAAGGGGAATCGTGGCAAAAGGAGAGTACAAAGCGAAATCCTCGCTAGAGTGAAAACCCGAAAAGGCGCTCTAGGCAAAAGTTAGAGGAACCGAGAGGTATGACCAAATCCAATTGGGACGGTCATAGCAAAAGGTGAGCTCTAAATGAGAAAAGAGTCTAAAAGAATACCCCGCTAGGTCGTCACGCATCTTGCGACCTAGGCAAAAGTTAGGGGCCTTCGGCAGCTCGACTATGAAGTAACAACTACACTCAGTGTGAAGCGACAACAAGTAGTAGTTTGGCAGTCTCCGATGCAAGCAAACTCTCTTTGACTCTCACAGCACAAGACACGTTTCGACATGCAGTCGAATCGTCGTATCCTTGATATGGAGGATCCCAAAATCCCTCCATTTTCCTTAATGCAAATTCTACGGGTCAAGCCCATTCTGTAAATATAAGCCTTTTGTCGAGTCACAATCTAGTGGGAGACGACCACCCCTTTAAATGGTCATCATGTTCAAATCCCCAAAGCATTATTATTCAGACTTCTTGATACATCTTCATTATGGCTATAGAGTAGGATTGACAACCACTATTAGCCCTTTTGATTCTAGTTGCAGGAAGCAGGATTTGAACCCCGAAAAGAGTTTCTTTTTGACGAATGCATGTCTGTCTTATGCCAAAGGCTACAGTCTAAATCCGAAGAGAGACCTTCAGGACAACACTCCAGGCACTCAGTTACATCGCAATCAGTTGGCGAGCAATGAAACGTCCCACCACAGCATTGATTGCGACATGGACGAAATCAACGAGGGAAGGAACACAATGATTCCTTCCACACCTCACACCACTCCCCAGTGTTTGCATTTACTTCTCACACATTTATTTCTGCAATGCACTTTCATTAGCGTGCACCCTCTCAGGACTGCAGTGCACATTTATTTCCGCAATGCACTTTCATTAGCGTGCACCCTCTCAGGACTGCAGTGCACATTTATTTCCGCAATGCACTTTCATTAGCGTGCACCCTCTCAGGACCGCAGTGCACATTTATTTCCGCAATGCACTTTCATTAGCGTGCACCCTCTCAGGACCGCAGTGCACATTTATTTCCGCAATGCACTTTCATTAGCGTGCACCCTCTCAGGACTGCAGTGCACATTTATTTCCGCAATGCACTTTCATTAGCGTGCACCCTCTCAGGACTGCAGTGCACATTTATTTCCGCAATGCATTTTCATTAGCGTGCACCCTCTCAGGACTGCAGTGCACATTTATTTCCGCAATGCATTTTCATTAGCGTGCACCCTCTCAGGACTGCAGTGCACATTTATTTCCGCAATGCACTTTCATTAGCGTGCACCCTCTCAGGACCGCAGTGCACATTTATTTCCGCAATGCATTTTCATTAGCGTGCACCCTCTCAGGATTGCAGTGCACATCGCAAGTCCACCGGGTAGGCGCCTTTGAACCATGCAGTTCATTCGGTATGCGCCCCGTGCATATTGCAAACTCGCCGAGCAAGCGCTCGTGCATCTCGCAAGTCCACCGGGTAGGCGCCTTTGAACCATGCAGTTCATTCGGTATGCGCCCCGTGCATATTGCAAACCCTTCGGGTCAGTCCCGACTACTTTTCCTGCATTGGGGTCAGTCCCCTTCGGGTCAGTCCCGACTACTTTTCCTGCATTGGGGTCAGTCCCCTTCGGGTCAGTCCCGACTACTTTTCCTGCATTGGGGTCAGTCCCCTTCGGGTCAGTCCCGATTACTTTTCGTGCATATTGCAAACCCCTTCGGGTCAGTCCCGATTACTTTTCTTGCATTGGGGTCAATCCCCGTCGGGTCAGTCCCGACTTTAATTGCCTGTTTCAGCTTTGTTCCGAACTCTACATGTTATTGTGCACATCTCACCATATTCCCTCTTATTAGGTACAACATCCTACATATCCAAAACAAAAAGGAGAGGGCCATATAGGAAATTCCATTTTGATCATTGCTATCAAACTGGGGTGCTTTTGAAATCTTTGATTGCATCCTCTACTCGAGCAAGCAGTCAAAGAGGGGCAAGCTGTCAGCACCCCATTTTGGCTCACCATTCCAAACAATGATATTAGCAATGACCCAAGCCACGACTTGAGCAGAATACAGAAAACGGCTCGGCAGAGCAAGAAATCACTATTCATCCTCAAGTTGGCAAAATTGAGCAAATGGCCCATGGACATGACAGAAGGACTCTAGGGGTCACCAAAGGGGAACAGAGCGACCAAAGAACTCAACAATGTCCAAAACCGGCGTTTTCAGTGTATTACACGGACGGCACTATTTTCCGATAGTTCGCTCGGTCATCGGAAGATAGTGAATATTGGACTCCAAAAATCCACACCAGTGCCAAATAGATGAAGAGTGTCCCCAAAGGCATTTTGCAAATCATCTGTTCTATACAGAACAACTTTCTGTATACAGACAACTTTTCAGTGGAAGTCCAAAAATGCCGGTTTCCTAGAGAAAAGTTAATTCCAAATATCAGACGCGGCCATGCCCCATCAGCACACAGAGTAGGAACAACGCTTCAGATTGTCTTTTGGAAGTCACACAGACACTTCAAATGACTTCCGAACGGCAAAACAAGCATACCCCTCTTCAGAAGAGCATAGCCGGAGAAGGGTCTGATGGAATTACGGCAAACGAAGTTCATACTGCATTGCCCAGAAAACTCTAGCAGACATTCACAATTGGGCAAAACAGACAGCAAAACCCTTCGCGGTTTCCCGAGTAACCTCCGAAGAGCGGAAATGACCATTTTCAGTGGAAATCCATATCCGGAGGTCCTCTTTGGGGAAATTTGACGCCGAATGCTTACGTTACACAATGCTAGCCTTCTTAAGGCTCAATGTGGAGTCGTCGGAATAATTCACACAACTCATCTAGATCTCTCAAACAGTGCTTTAGAGGTCTCAGATACACTCTTCAAGTCCTTGGAGGTCTAATCTTGACAAACAGAGATTACAGTAATCTCCGGAGTGCCCAAGCAACTCAGAAGTCATCTTGAGAAAACCAGTCTCGGCCTCCTAGGACGTCTCCGGCCCCACGTTAGCATTACCGGCTTAAGGGATGATTGTTCACGTGGTTTGACAACTTATGCCAAAATGACCAACATGAGATGCAGACACGGGATATGCTGTCAGAAGCGGACAACTTCGCCCCGATCACTTGCAATGGGCAAAATCGGCTCCCGAGCCCCACACACATCCGGGACATTTCTCAATAGAAAATGTCAATCTTGGGCTCATTAACTCCGTTTTCACGCGTATACAGACAATTCGACGTTCAATTCGAACCACGAACTTCGAATACGCGACCAATCGAGACCCGAGTCTTTTCCCGGTTTCTCCTCACAAGCCGTGGGACCCACGGGCTGCCCAAGGGCAACCGCCCTTTGCCCCAAACTTTTCGGCCTTTTCCCCTTTCCTCTCTTGCCCTCACCTAGCCCAAAATATCTTTGGTCTTCCAAGTCAACACTCAAGCCATTAACTCCACCTCCATTAATGCTTCTTGGCTCTTCCTCATCAAGATACTTGGATGACATTCATCCTCATCTCCATTAGGGCAACCGACCTTCATTAATGAGGCCCTTAATGGTGCTTTGTTTTGCTTAATTCTCATTAGCTTCACATATATATTGCCTATTTGTGATTAAGCTAATCATTCATGAAGCACACCTCATCTTGCTAGTTTCTCCCTCTAGAAAATGCTCTCAACTCCTTAGGAACCAGCAGCAAGCAAAGAACTTCATGAAAATCAAGAATCAAGCCAAATAGCTTTGGAGTTTAGGTCGGGATCCATAGCGGGCACTATTCCGACTTATATCCAAAATTCTTCAAACTTCATAGACGACATGTTTCGGACCCAAGGATTCCATTTCTGAACCCAGTTTTTTAGTTTGGAGTCGTTTGCTTATCATTTTGGATCATTTCGGGTGAAGTTGGAGATCTCGGGTGAACAGTGCCCGTCACCAGGCGTCACCGAGCGCAGCCAGGCGTCACCGAGCGCAGCCAGCATCCGCAGCCAGGCGTCACCGAGCGCAGCCAGCATCCGCAGCCAGGCGTCACCGAGCGCAGCCAGCATCCGTCACCAGGCGTCACCCGCGCACGCCCGCGCCATTCACCAGCGCACGCCCGCGCCCGTCACCAGCGCACGCGCGCCAGCGCACGCGCGCACGCCCGCGCGTCACCAGCGCGCGCCCGCGCACGCGACCCGGTCACCGCACGCGCCCGTCACCCGCACGCGCCGTCACCAGCACGCACGCGCCCGTCACCGCGCAGCGCCCGTCACCGCCACGCCCGCGCCGTCACCCGCGCACGCCCGCCCGTCACCCGCGCACGCCCGCGCCCGTCACCCGCGCACGCCGCGCCCGTCACCCGCGCACGCCGCGCCCGTCACCAGCGCACGCCGCGCCCGTCACCAGCGCACGCCGCGCCCGTCATCAGCGCATGCCCGCGCCCGTCACCAGCGCACGCCCGCGCCCGTCACCAGCCCACGTCCGTGCCCACTAGCTCCCGTCACCGTGCTCGACCGTGCCCGTGCACGTCCATCCTTGCACCCGAATACCCTTTTAAGGGTTCCACCGAGTCACCCGACTCTCAAACACTTCCCCGACTCTTTCCTCGTATTCCGAGGCTAGGTAAAACACTTTCGACTTAGAGGAGTTAGGACTTTTTATATTTTTGCATGGCTATGGAGTATTATGGTGTTTTCATGCATGTTTCATTCACAAGATTTAATTTTTATGCAATTTTATGTTATATTATACACGTACACTATCTTAGGACTTGCTACCATGTCGGAAAGGGGCTTGGATCATCATAAAGAAGACTATCCCGACCCTATTATGGCACATTAAGTCTCGGCCAATTCTCTAAAGGAGAGGGTTGAGATTTAAATTGCTCTTTTCGGGTTAAGATCGGTCTCCTTAGCCTATTCAAGTTAATTTCCGAGTTTGTTTATCATTATTGCATGCATGAAGCCGGTGTTATGTTATCCTTTTCCTTAATGAACACGTTTGTGAATGTTTGTATGTTTGAATGAGCTAAACAAATCGTGATAACGCCGGCTTTTGTTAAAAAAGGGTGCTATTTATCACGGTCGATGTTTGAGCATGCGAGAAATAATTAAACCACGATTAGGAAATCGTTCGTGACTCGGATAGAGCCATGAGAACCTTCGGCCACCCTTCACAAGATGAAGCCGAGGGCTTCTTGGCCTTCCTTGAGTCAAGAATGAATTCCTTATCTCAAGTTTAATTTGTTGATCGGATGATGTGAAGTTTTACTTCAATGTCTTTACGATTCCCATATTAAAATATCATGTAAAGACTCTTTTAAACAAAGCATGCATGGATTCGAGTATCGATGACTCATTCGGGTCCATTTGGTTATGAGGATAGTTTCGGTCATTAGACCAAATTATCCTCGATCCTTATGGAATCGTCTTGGTCGTCGAGTCGCGAATCGTTTTCACAATTAATGCATTCGGCACAACCCTTAAGCATTAATGCCACAAACTGGTTAATCGGGACGCTCACACGATTAAACTCACTTCACACTGATAAAGTTTACCCGAATTGGACATTAACTGATAACTCGCGTCGACGAGTCGTCAAAGGATGTTGGTGCCCTTTTTAAACTTATCAATTTCAAAACCCGAAACGCGCGGTCCGATGTAGCATGGACGTCTAAAAAGGGCTTTTGTGTCTCAACTTGAGTTTTCACTTGATTCCAGGTAACTCATGTCAAGATACGGAAGATCTTTCTGGATCACTTCCGGACAGATCAACCGATTCTTTGGCTTTTTCAGGGTTCTTGCACAACCCTGGATGATCCAGGGAATCGGTCGACACCGGCTACAGGCCGAGGTGGCCCGCACTGTGATGTTTCCCCTTTTTTCTGAAAACAATTTTCAAATAAAGGGCAAAATCGTCTTTTCACAATCCAGCGACATCCTTAGGGTTAGCATAACAGAAACACTACAGTACGGGATAAGAACGGGCTACCTGTTCAGGTGCAGGTTCATCTGCATAGCCTTTTCTTATCTAACTGATGAGTTTCTGCTATCCTAACATAGACTCGGGTAACTAGAACAGTTGATCCTTGTCAGAAAACCTGTGAAATGTTGATTAACCTTTCACTCGACCTAACCAAACACTAGATAATGGTTAGGAGGAATTCTAGATTCCAAATCTAGAGTCAAAACATGAGTTTGGTTAATTCAGTGGTAATTCAGTGTCACAATACAGAACAACTGTAAAAGCGATTCACACACCTGAGATTTGACTCTCTTTGTCAAGTTCTCAAAACAAAGCCGAATGCTGAAACATTGGCATATGTTTGATTGTTTAGCATATGGCATTTACTTGCAAAAACACCCCTGGGTTAATAATCTGTTAATTCACGTAAACAAGACAATAACAAACACTTTGTCTGTTATTAACCTGTTGCTTGTTATCTTTCTACACCTGTTTGCCATGCGGGTCGGGCCTGACCCCTAGGCCGAATAATATTAGGGTTCAACGCCCTAATCATCGAGCACAGGGTCCAATACCCTAATCAACACTCACAGGGTCCAACGCCCTATTCAGTGAGAGCGTTCATTGAATTTCAGTTCTTCGGTCTTTTCCCTAAACTCACGGTGAGTTAGAGTGGAATAATAACCGAACGCGAAACGACTGGAATTCGACCCTTTTGCAATTTGTATTTATTGTTTTTGAGAGCATTGTAAGGATTCTATTTGGTGCATTTTATTCTGTAAGAATTCCAGTCGGTGAGCGAACGGTCCGAGAGTCGAATTAATCGAATCGGTCTAATGCTTGCCCAGACACAAGTAAATCCAAGATATCGCGGTTCTGGTTCACGCAGGGATTCAACCTCCATGGTTCGATGAACTGTAATGCAAGATTGTGAACCAATTCCTCGACATATAGATTTACTTCTCTCCCGGCTTCTCAACCGACATCGTTTGGTTCATCGAATATCCGGTGTCAAAACGTACGAGCCGAGTGCAGCTTAATTCACGCGGTAAATAATAAAACATGCAAGCCTAGCAAACCAGAGTACCGAAAGGGCGTGCGGGATATAGGCCCGCACGTAACATGAACCCCCGAACACGGATTTTCCGGTTCCGCACAGATCAATGCCTTAACAACAAACTAGGTGTTCCATACCCCTAGACCCAGGGTAACTTATCCGCCCTCGACCTTCGGGTCGTAAAATGATAAGTGGCGACTCCTTCTCTCACGCGTGTCCGACGCGCGTCCCCGCGGGAAGGTGGACGTTCCGACCAAGCCGCGCGATCCAAAAGCGCGCGATGCGGGCCCCGACGAGAGTCCACATTCGGGTCCGTACACCGTGTAATTCCCGTGTACTATCCCTAAGATTATCATGAAATAAATTAAACTCGTTCTTTAATTCCGTGGTTATGATGTGTTGCATGTTTTGTATGCTTATTCATGTAAACCGTGGTCGTGTCAATCCCTATTTAAGGAAATATGTGTCGTCTTCACGTACGGGTTGCTGGATGTATGCAATGATCGGCTAGGAATGACACGAAAGACGCACCGAGACTCGAACCGCGTCAAGGAGCGTTCGGCCGATCACATTTGAGGGATGGCCGAGCCCTCCTTCCCCTCTTTGGAGCCTCGGTTGGTCTTTCTGTCCTTCCAAAGACGACCCTTGGAATTGTTTGTAATTATATCTCTCTTCAGCCATTGTCCACATGATCGTTATTTATTAGACTTGTTAGATTCGAACGTCGCATGTTGAAACCATCACCGCAACATGAATCAATAATCACCGAAGAATTTCATAAATGGGAAAATGGGACGCATTATTCGATTAATTAAATCATTTGGACCAAATAATGGGATAAATTGATTACTAATTTGTAAATGCATCGACGATTCACGGAACGGCTGGAATGCCCTTTTCATCAAAAATTCACAATTTTAAAATATCGAGTCGCGTAACACGAATAGAATTGATGTCTAGGGAGCCCTCACGCGCCATGACTTGAGTCCGGGCCCAATTTGAGGCGACCCGAGTCGGGGCACGAGAGTCCTTCTTAGGCTCCTTCGTGTGACGCAAATCTCCAATTTATATACGAACATCACAATTTTATCATCCAAGGGCATGACCGTCATTCCATGATTCACCGATGCCCTAGGCGCTAGGAAGTTGGAAACACCTCGATTTATGGACGGGGAGGAGCAACCCGTCTGGGTGCGAGTCTCATTTGCACGGCCCATTCCGTCCATTTTCGGTGTTTTTATCTTCCTATCATAGATTCGGTGGGGAACATTTTATTTCAGTTACAAAACACCAAGAACCGGACTAATTGGGCACCCAACTTAATCAAACATTAGATAATGGATAGGTGGAATATTAGATTCCAATCTAGAGTCAAAACACGAGTTTGGTTAATTCGGTGAAACCGCAGTGACACTTAACTGAATAAGAGTCGTAAAACAAACACACACATGTAATTGACTTAGAACCTTATCCTAGCTCGTCCTCTATGTTTGCCTAGGTTAGATGCATTGTTTGCCAATCAACCACGGATAATAACTGATTAAATCACGTATATTCGGCCTAATACACAATTCGTTTGTATTCACCGACACTTATTAGTAATTGTCAGTTGCTTTCTGTATTGTGTCATTTATATCAGTTTTCTTCTGTTTTATTCTTGCTCTTGATGATTTACTGCGGTTCGAGCCCGGACCCATAGGTCACGTGTTGTACGGGGTCCAACGCCCCAAACCATCGAACACGAGGTCCAACATCTCCTAATTCACTGAGCGCGTGCAACCCGAGTGCGGAATGGGATCTAGCCTCGATTCACCGTCATACTCCAAATATGGCCTATGTGGAAGGCAATTTGGATTGGATGCGCGAAACGGGTTTAGATATCACCCGGGAGCTCGATTGGTCCGACGGTTACAGTAGGAACTAATCGGTTCTCCTGCAAACCATCGGTTCAATCGGACCCGACCCCCGGCTCCTTGAGCCCGCGTTGCCTTAATTTGTTTAGCGGTTGGTCGAAACACACGGTGAGCCGGAGTGGAATATTGGCCCAATGTAAACCGATCGGGATCCATTTATTTCATTCAGTTGTATTCTGCAATTATTCGAGTGTACATTGTGAGGATTTTATTTGTATGTTTATTCATATACTTGTAAGGATCCCGGTCGGTGAGCAAGAGGTCCGAGTGTCGAATCGGTTAAGTCGGTCTATCGTTACCAAGGGATGAGTGAGCTCGAATAATCATGGTCTTGGTTCGCGCAGGGAATCGATCGTCACGGTCCGAAGAACGGTAACGCTAAGATAGCGAACCGATTCCTTGACTCGCAAGCCTACTCATCCTTCGGGTTCTTGGCCCAACTCAATCGATTCATCGAATTTACGGAGTCAAAACGGGCGAGTCGAGCACAACTCTAAATCACGCGGTAAATAAACAAAATGGCAAGCCTAGCAAGCTAGAGTACCGAAAGGGCGTGCGGGATATATGCTCGCACGTAATAGAACCCCCGAATTTGGAATTTTCGGTTCCGTACGACCATTGCCTTAGCATTTAGGTGTACCCCGTACCCCTAGACCCGGGTAACTTGTCGGCCCTCGACCTTCGGGTCGTAAAATGGCAAGTGGCGACTCCTTCTCACGTGCGTCCGTCGCGCGTCCCCGGGAAGGTGAACACTCCCCAAGCCGCGTTTGCTTAGGCGCGCGCATGCGTGCCCTGACGAGGTGAAATGCGGGTGCGCACACCAGGCGCTCGATCAGCGAACGCTCGTCAGTGATGTAAGAGAATGGATGTGAAGAGCAAACGGGACGGACATGCGCGAGAAGCCAAATCTGCAGTAGGTGCGGGGATCCTCTTATCCTGCCGCGCCGAACCTCTCTAACATAGTCTAGAGACCGAACGGTCTCAGCTAACAAAGCCTCCACTGGCCTCCCACCGCTTGGAGGACGACTTGGGCTATAGCCCCGTCAATGTGGTTCGGCGAGTACGGGAACAAGAGAGTGCCGAAGACCAAGAGCAAAAATCCGTGACACGCGTCGCGCTGATAGGATGCCGTCGAAGGTGTCAATGCGCGGAGGAGAGTCCAATCAGAGAGCCATGCGATCCTGATGCCGTGGTCCCATCCTTGATGAAGCTCTTGGTGGATTTCTTGGGAGGGTATGCCGAGGAGATTGGAGAGCTGACTCTGAATGGTTGCGAATGGGTTGGGCACGAAGATGCCTTGGGTCGTGGGCGTGGGCCTTTGGATGAGCGCCGTGTTCTCTTCGATTGTGGGCACTAACTCCGTCCCATGAAAGTTGAATACTGCATGTTCGGGGTCCCAAAATTCGATGGCGGTCCTCAAGAAGATCCAATTCACCGGGGTTTCGGTGAACATAACCATATCTCCGATGATGCCCTGAATGAAGGCGTGATCCACTGGTCGGAGAGTCCTCCAAATGCGCATGATATCTTGTCTTGGCGGTGTGATTGCTTTGAGCCTGAGACCGGGAGCCGGGCGGTCCATCCTTACCTAAATGGAGGAGATGTCGGCTTAACGCTTCTAGGGATCAAACCAATGTAATGTCCTAAGTCGTTTTTTAAAATGATGCATGCAGTGCAGAAAGATAAACTTTAATCACATCATTTACAGTATACATCACTTTTTCTCTCGGAAAAACAACAAAAGGCCTGTCCTAAAGGAAAACTACGGGCCGACTCAATGACTCGACTTTGGGGTTGGTTGACGGCATGGAGGCAAATATTGGTCCAGCATGACGGTCCCTGTGTATGCATGGTTCTCGGCGCTACTGAGAAAACCACTAACTAGGGATGGGGGCTCCCGATACAAGGGTGTGAATTCCTTGAAATCGAGCGAGGATCTTTGGGGGCCGGTTCGGTGGCATAGCCGACTCGATCCGTTCCCTTACTCGGAACCTCTGACTAACCTAGCTTCCTATTTTGGTGCCCGTGGGATTTCGGACAAGGTGCCTAAGAACCCGCTAAAATGATGCGATGCAAATGCGAGAAATAAATGTGCTTAAGAATAAATGTACGGAAAGCGGTAAATAAACATGCAAGCAAACAAACGGAATCGAGCCCGAACCCTCTAAGTGTCCCCAGTGGAGTCGCCAAGCTGTGCGCACCCGAATTTAATCTCGTCGGGGCACGCATGCGCGCGCCTAAGCAACGCGGCTTGGGAATGTCCACCCTCCCGGGGACGCGCGACGGACGCAGTTGAGAAGGAGTCGCCACTTACTGTTTACGACCAGCAGGTCGAGGGCCGTTGAGTCGCCCGGGTCTAGGGGTACGGGGTACACCTAAATGCTAAGGCAATGGTCATACGGAACCAGAAATTCCGAATTCGGGGGTTCTATTACGTGCTGGCCAATATCCCGCACACCCTTTCGATACTCTAGTTTGCTAGGCTTGCCGTTTTGTTTATTTACCGCGTGATTTAGGGTTGCACTTGACTCGCCCGTCTTGACACCGTAAAGTCGATGAATTGATCGAGTTGGGCCAAGAGTCCGAAAGATGAGTAGGCTTGTGCGTTGAGGAATCGGTTCGCTATCTTAGCGTTACAGTTCATCGAACCGTGATGGTCGATTCCCTGCGCGAACCAGGACCACGATTATTCGAGCTTACTCGTCCCTCGGTGACGACGGACCGACTTAACCGATTCGACACTCGGACCTCTCGCTCGCCGATCGGGGATCCTTACAAATGAATGAGTGGATATACGAATAAGATTCTCACAATGTTCTCTCGAATAATTACAAAATACAACTGAATGAATAAATGGATCCCGATCAGTTTGCATTGGGCCAATATTCCGCTCCGGCTCACCGTGTATTTTGAATAACCGATAAATAAATTAAGGCAACGCAGGCTCAGAGAGCAGGGGGTCGGGTCCGATCGATCCAACGGTTTGCAG
Source organism: Punica granatum (assembly GCF_007655135.1). Classification (NCBI taxonomy): domain Eukaryota; kingdom Viridiplantae; phylum Streptophyta; class Magnoliopsida; order Myrtales; family Lythraceae; genus Punica; species Punica granatum. Next base: position 20,526,551 of record NC_045131.1, read on the forward strand.
GAGAACCGGTTGGTTCCCACTGTAACCGATGGGCCGATCGAGTTCCCGGGTGATATCTAAACCCGTTTCACGCACCCAATCCAAATTGCCTTCCACATAGGCCATATTCGGAGTGTGATGGTGAATCGAGGCTAGATCCCATTCCGCACTCGGGTTGCCCGCGTTCGGTGAATTAGGAGGCGTTGGACCTCGTGTTCGGTGGTTTGGGGCATTGGACCCCGTGTAACATGTAACCTATGGGCTCGGGCCCGAACCGCGACAAAGCAGCAAAAGCAAGAGTAAAACAGAAGAAAACTGATGAAACTGATAAAATACAGGCACCAACTGACAAATACCAGTGAATATAGACAAGTGGTGTATTAAGTCAAATGTACGTGATTTAATCAGTTAAACATAGATGGTGGACTAGAATAGGGTTCTAAGCCAATTACATGTGTGTATTTGTTTTAAGACTCTTATTCAGTGAGGTGACACTGCAATTTCACCGAATTAGCCAAACTTGTGTTTTGACTCTAGATTGGAATCTAGCATTCCACCTATCCATTATCTAATGTTTGTTTGAGTCGAATGCACGGTTAATCCGATTTTTTGTGTTTTGTAACTGAAATAAAATGTTCATCACCGAATCTACGGTAGGAAGATAGAAACACCGAAAGTGAATGGAATGGGCCGTGCGAATGAAACTTGCACCTGAACGGGTTGCCCTTCCTCGCCCATAGATCGAGGTGTTTCCAACTCCCTAACGCCTAGGGTATCGGTGAATCACGAAATGATGATTATGCCCTTGGATAAAATTGTGATGTTCGTATGTAAATTAGAGATCGCGTCATACGAAGAAGTCTAAGGAGGACTCGCGCGTCTTGACTCGAGATGCCTCAAATCGGGCCCGGACTTGAGTCATAGCATGTGAGTACTCGTTAGACATCAATTCTATTCGTGTTACGTGTCTCGGTGTTTTGAAATTGTGATCTTTTAAGGAAAAGGGCATTCCCGCCATTCCGTGAACCATCAATGCGTTTACGAATTAAGGATCGATTCACCCAATTATTTAGTCCAAGTGATTTAATTAGCCGCATGATACGTCCCGTTTATCCCGTTTGTGAAATTATTCGGTGGTGGTGACCTCATATTATAAGTATTATGGGTTTAATGGGTAATGGTCCGAAATCAATTTATCTATCGTGAAATTAACACATGGCTAGCGATAGAACACGAACATAAGTGCACTCAATTCCAAGGAATGAGCACGAAACAACGAAGAAGGCCACCCTAGATCTGGGAGGGGTCAAGGGGCACTCGACCATCTTCCAAAGGACTAGGCCGAGAGGTCCCCTTGACCCGCCTTGGGTCATGGGTGGTCTACCACGTCGGTTCGAGCTATTCCTTGCATGCATAGTACGTTAAACACGTTAATAGTACATGTTTTAATCATCTCAATACTGTCACGATCATGATCACATAAAATCATACAAACACGCACGAACGAGGTATTTAAACGGAAACAACAAAGACGGCATCGACTCAACCAATAACGAAATGGATAAAACACGGGAATCGGCCCGTCTCGAGGTGGAAGAAAACTTCCCGGCTCGTGTGGTCCAAGGAAGCTCTCGGCCACATTCCTCCAAGGAAGGCCGTGAGCTTTCATGACTCACACGGGTCGGGAGGGTTTCTCCGGCCCCGATTCGGATCTTTTCCCATCATGCCATCGTGCTACATGCGATTAACGGTAAAAAGACGTAGGAATCAACTCTTTTCGGGAAAAGAGAGACCGCCCTAGCCCCGGGTAGGCCAAGGGAGCTCACGGGTCTCTCCCTAGAGACTAGGCTGTGAGTCTCGTGGCTCAACCGTGGCCAAGAGAGCCTCTCCCGTCCGGATCCGAGCCATTTCCCACCGTGGCACGCAAGCTCACACATCATATGGACACGGCATGGTTGTACAAATGGATATAACGGGCGCACGTTGCATGGAAATGCATGGGAAGCATGGATCCGAAAGAAAAACGTAAGCTTTCATGCATTCTGAATCTTTAGATCGTATAAACACTTCATACAAGCAAAGATTAAGGATTCTAGCTTCTCTAGGTTATAAAGGGATGTTACCTAGCCTCGTTGCAAGAGGAAAAGAGTCGGGGAAGCGGCCGTGGGAGTTGCAAGACTCGATTTGGGCGTCACGGGTTAAAGGATCCGAGAGGGGGCAGCCGCGGCAACTCGGGAAGAACGAGGTTGGCACGCTAGCTCCGGCCACGGCACGGTGCGAGATTGGGCTCGTTAGACTCCTAAGGGACAGATCTAGACGTTCATGGGTGTACCCGAACGTGCCAAGCCCTAGATGAACCCGAAACAGTGAGAGAAAGTTCGGTAGGAACGCAAAGAACCCGGTAAGAAAGAAACGATGAAACGGTGGTTGTGCACGATGGATTTGCCCTCGGATCGTGACCACCTCTTCACGGGGGAGGGTGAGGGTTGTGAGGAACCCTTTGAATGTGATGGCACGACTCGGCAAGGTCACGGAGCAAAATGGCACGCGTGAAGGGCTCGGCGTGCACTCGGTAACGGTCTAGGGACCTGATTCTTCGTGAGGGAAGAACGTGATGTTAGAGGCTTCAAATGGAAAATCAAAGCCCGGAAATGGACTTAGAGGGTGGGAAATATGTAGGCTTTGGAGTTTGGTGATTTTTGGTTTAAGTCGAGTCGGGTGGTTACCGGAATACCGGGTGGTTTTCCAGTGATTTTGGCCGGTTTTGGCCTTGGCACGGGTTGAACGAAGGTGAGGGAGTGGGCTGGAGTTTGGGAGGTTTTTGGAGAGAGATTGGCTTGAGAGAGAATGAGAATGAAGAAGTGATTAGAGCTAATGGTGCAAGGACTTATAAAGGCTAGGCTAATGGCTTGATTTGATGAAGTTAATCGCGGTTAGAGGCCCTAAGCATGGGCTGCCGAAATTCAAGAAGGGGTTAGGGAGGGGAAATGGTCACTTAGAGTGTAGGGGAAGCAAGAGTAAGAGTGATGGGAGTGATGGATGGGTGATAGAAAGTGATGGATGTGAGGGAAAATTTGAATTTGTGGTGGGGGGGAAGCCTTGAGCCGCTGGCCATGGGAGTTAGCCGTGGCTTGGGGCGGTCAATTCGAAGCCATGGGTTTGAGCCGCAGCTTGGGGTTGAGCCGTGGCTTGGTGGCTTGGCTTCGTTGAGTTGTGGGTCCCATTCAATTAAGAGAAAAGCCGGAAAAAGCTTGAGACTTGATTGAACGCGCGTCCGATCTCCGATGTCCAATTAATTTATAGATTTGGAATGCTTGAACGAAGAGGATTTGAATGAGCCTAATATCGCCATACGTCGTGTGAACGAATATTCGGGCGACTCGGCGCCTCGAGAGTCAGTTTTGCCCTGTTCGGACATTCGAAGTGGAGTTAAGCATCCCTGGTCCCCGATTGCTCTTTGTGCATCTTAATGTTCGTTTCGGTGACCTTTTTGCCTCGCGGGGGATCGTTGGCTCGTCGTCCCCAACCGAAGACCGTTGCCCCAGGAAGACCTAGGGACTTGTGACCGGGGCTTTCTCAGTGTTCCCCGAATGTCTTGAGGCGTTCGGGGATCGCTGTGACCTCTGTTTTCTGTGGATGTGCCCCGAAGATTCACCGGGAGGCTTTTGCTACCACTAAAACGTCCCTCGGGAAACCCTGTAGAGTTCCGAAAGGTCGTCTGAAGCTTGTTCCATGACCCCGGTAGTCCCTGGGTGCCTGTAGGCCCGTTTTGGGGTGCCGTTTACTTGTCAGTGGATCGGGCCCCGGGAGCCTTGTTAGAAAAGGCGTCCGTGAGAGATCGGGGGTGTCCCGGCTTACGTGGGATGCCCCCGGAACGCGCCCGGACGTGTCGTTGGTCATTTTGGCACTGAGAGGGATTTTTAGAGTCCCATATTGGGCACCTTTCGGAGTTTCAATGATTCGATGATGAATAGTGCCACAGTGCCGGCTCCGCTGCTTCCGGGGTTCCTTGTTTGTCTGTTCTTTTGACGGCTCTCCTCTGCCCTTTTAGTGCACCCCGCTTTTCTCCTGTAATTCATGTCTCTATGCCCGCATGTTCGCCTCTGATCGTCGGGTGATGAATAGTAACCCGAGCTTTGGTCGAGGATTCTCGTGTAGGAAGCCGGTGGGCCAAAATGGGGTGCTGACAACGGCCTCTGGTCAGAGCACGTCTCGCCATGGAGAGGTGAAGACCGCGGGTGGTCTACTCGCGAAGGTTGGCACAACTCGCATGTCGTGCGGGACATGGTAGTTGCTGTGCAAACATCGGATGCAGGCAATGTATGAGTTTTCAAAAGCTAATGTCGTTGCATTGATTTGATTCAAGTTCCCAGATTTACGAAGATGGTTCATTTGAAAAAGGGAACTTAAGCAAGAAACCAATGCAATGTCCTAGTTTGTTTGAAAACATGCATGCAGGTGCAGATAGAATAAATTATAATTGTATCTGTTACAATGTACATCGCTCATTATAGAAAACAACAAAATGCCCGCCTAAAAGAAAACTAGGGGCCGACTCAAAAACCGAACTTTGGGTCGGTTGAAGGCATGAAGGCAATTTTGGTCCAGCATGACGGTCCTTGTTTATGCATGGTTTAGGTACTATTGGGATAGCAACTAATTAGGGATGGAGGCTCCCGACTCAAGGGTATCAATTCCTTTAAATCGGGCGGGATTCTTTTCAAGGCCTAAGCGACAGTCGAACCGCGCGTCGTACCCCTACGTTGAACCCCTGTCTAACCTGGGTTGCCTATCATCGGTCGTGGGACTCGACCCATAGGTACCTAAAGCTATCATGATATGCAATGCGAGGGCTTAAATAAAAGTGTGTAAAGTAGATAAGCGTGAAAGTTGCAGAAAGCGGTAAATGAACATGCAAGCAAGCAAACGAATCGAGCCCGAACCGACTAAGAAATCCCCAGTGGAGTCGCCAAGCTGTATGGACCCGAATGTGGACTCTCGTCGGGGCCCGCATGCGCGCTTTTGGATCCCGCGGCTTGGGATTGTCCGCCTTCCCGTGGGGACGCGTGATGGACACGCGTGAGAGAAGGAGTCGCCACTTATCATTTGACGACCCAAAGGTCGAGGGCGGATAAGTTACCCGGGTCTAGGGGTATGGAACACCTAGTTGTTGTTAAGGCATTGATCTGTGCGGAACCGGAAAGTCCGAGTTCGGGGGTTCATGTTATGTGCGGGCCTATATCCCGCACACCTTTTCGGTACTCTGGTTTGCTAGGCTTGCATTGTTTTAATTATTTATCGCGTGAATTAAGTTGCGCTTGACTCGCACGTTTTGACACCGTAAATTCGATGAATTAAGCGATATCGGTTGAGACGCCGAGAGAGAAGTAAATCTGTGTGTCGGGGAATTGGTTCACAATCTTGCGTTACAGTTCATCGACCCGTGGAGGTTGAATTCCTGCATGAACCAAAACCACGAAATCTCGGATTTACTTTTGACTGGGCAAGCACGAGACCAATTCGAATGATTCGACTCTCGGACTGTTTGCTTACCGACTGAGATTATTACAAAATGAACGTACAAGATAAAATCCCTTACAATGCTCTCAGAAAAATACAACAAATTATAAATTACAGAGGGGTGAATCTCAGTCGACTCGCATTCGGTTATTACAGAGGGGTGAATAGGGCGTTGGACCCTGTGAGTATTGATCAGGGCGTTGAACCCTGTGATCGATGAATAGGGCATTGGACCCTAAGTGCAATGCGTCCTATGGGTCGGGTTCGACTCGTATGGACAAACATTAAACAAGATAAATAACACGTATTTTATAAAGGCGGTATTGTCATGATTTTGCAAAAACACATTTAAACATACAAGCATGCACAAATATGTTATGTATGGAATCGATAAAACAATACTGACTTCATGCATGTAAGAAAACACGAGAAAACTCGGGAATCGAACTTGGATCGGGCTAAGAAGGCCGTTCTTAACCCGAGGAAAGCAAGCCAAGTCTCGGTTACCTCTTCTTGAGGCAAACCCGAGAGCTCTTTTGCTTATTTCGGGTCTGGAAGGTCTTCCGAGGGTCGATCCAAACGTTTCCCGACATGCTAACATGTTATATGATGACGAGCATGCATAATATAACATGAAAGTGTATAAAAATTAAGTCTTGCAAGTTAAACATGCATAAAACGCCATATTACTCCATAGCCATGCAAATAATGTAAAAGGTTCTAACTTCTCTAAGTCGAGAATGTTTTACCTAGCCTCGGGATGTGAGGAAAGAGTCAGGGAAGTGTTCAAGAGTCGGGTGACTCGGTTAAACGCTTGGAAGGGTGCTTGGGTGTAAGGGCATGCACGTTCGGGGAGCTAGGCGTGCGCGAGCATGCACGGGCGCGACAGGGGGTCAAGCGCGCGGGGCGCGTAGCTGGCGTGCGGGGGCGCGCGGCTGGGCACGTAGCTGGACGCACGGCTGGACGCACAGGCGCGCGGGAGCGTGCGGCTACAGGTGCACTGTTTACCTGAGAGCACGCCCTTCACCCGGAATGATGGAATTGACCTGAAATCATGAGCAAATGATTTCAAACCAAAAATCTAATTTCATAAATGAACTCCTTGGGTCCAAAACATGTGGTCCATGGAGTTTGAGAATTTTTGAACTTAAGTCGGGATGATGAACATCAGCTTCCGACTTAATAACTCAAAGCTTCCTTCAGGTTTTCTTCGGGTTTTCTCTCTTGGTTTTTAAGTGTTGAAGCTTGCTGGTTTTGGCTATGGAGTTGAGAGCTTTTCTTGAGGGAGAAATCTTGGAGAGAGTGTGCAAGAGGAGAAGTGATTAGGTTAATCACTTTGGGGCTATTTATAGGCAAAGTTAATGGGCAATTAAGCAAAAGCAAGCACACTTAAGCCTCCCATTAGCAAATTTCGGTTTGCCTAATGAGGATGAGGATGAATGTGAGCCGAGTATCCTTCATGTGGAAGAGCCAAAAGCATTAATGAGCATTGATGAAGGCTTGAGTGTTGTCTTCAAACTTCTTGGATATTTTCATGTGAGAATGCAAGTTGGCTTCTTGCATTGAAGAAGATGAAGAATCTTCTAGAGCAAAGGGTGACTCATCTTGGGCATCCCGTTGGTCCCACGACCGAAGAGGAGAAACCGGGAAAAAGCTCAGGTCTCGATTGATCGCGCATTCAAGGCTCGTGGTTCTAACTGAATGTTGAATTATCGATATACGCGAGGAAACAGATTTAATGAGTCCGAGATTGACATTTTCCGTGAGAAATTGCCAAATGTCTGTATGAGGTTCGGAAGCCGATTTTGCTCCTATTATGCATTCAGAGCGAGGTTACCCACTTCTGACAGCATATCTTGTATCTGCATCCCACGTCGGTCATTTTGACATAAATTGTCAAATTACGTGGACACTTGACCCTTAAGCCGGTAAATGCAAATATGGAGCCGAAGATGTCCTACGAGGCCGAAACTGGATTTCTCATATTGCTTTCTGAGTTTCTTGGGCGATCCGGAGATCACTGTGATCTCTGTTTACCGAGATGGGGCCTCTAAGGATATGAAAAGTACATCTGAGACCTTTAAAACACTGCTCGAGGGGTCTAGATGAGTTGTGCAATTCAGTCCGACGATTTCACATTAGGCCTTGGAGTGTGTACCACTGTGTAGCGTAGGCATCCGGCGTCAAGTTTCCGTAAAAAGGACCTCCGGATATGCCTTTCCACTGAAAATGGCTATTTCTGCTCCTCGGAGGTTACTCGGGAAACTGAGAAGGGTTTTGCTGTCTGATTTGCCCAATTGCGTCTGTCCGCTAGAGTTTTCGGGGCAATACAGGGTCAACTTCGTTTGCCGTTATTCCATCAGACCAGTCTCCGGTTATGCTCTTCCAGAGAGGGGTATGCCCGTTTTGTCGCTCGGAAGTCATTCGGGGTGTCTGTATGGCTTCTAAAAGACAATCTGAAACACTGCTCGTGCTTTGTATGATTGTGGGACATGGCCGCATCTGATATTTGGAATTAACTATTCTCCGAGAAACCGGCATTTTTGGACTTCCACTGAAAAGTTGTCTATATACAGAAAGTTGTTCTGTATAGAGCAAATGATTTGCAAAATGCCTTTGGGGACACTTTTCATCTGTTTGGCATTGGAGTGGATTTTTGAAGTCCAATATTGGCTATCTTCCGATGATCGAGCAAACTATCGGAAAATAGGACTGTTTATGTGGTATGCTAAAAATGCCGGTTTTGGATATTGTTGAGCTCTCTAGTCGCTCTGTTGCCTTTCGGTGACCGCGGGAATCCTTCTGTTGTATGGACATGTCATCTGCTTAATTTTGTTGACTCGAGGATGAATAGTGATTTCTTACTCTGTTGAGCCTTCTTCTGTATTCCTGCTCGAGTCGTGGCCTGAATTGCTGCTGATACTGTTGTTTGGATTGATGAGCCAAAATGGGTGCTGACACTTACAAAATAGATTTACCAGGTGAGTATAATGTTAGCCCAACTTTTAATGTTTCTGATCTTTCTCCGATTGATGTAGGTTTCGATTCGAGGACGAATCCTTTTGAAGAGCAGGGGAATGATGAAGATCGTGGGCATGACAATGAAGCTGATGCACACGAGCTTGGAAGTCGGACTCGTGAAGAGGGTGCTAAAGCACAAGATCTTAGAGGCTTGCATGTTCCGAGTGGGCCAATCACACGGGCGAAGGCCAAACAAAGCCAACAAGCTATAGAGAGCTTGTTGATGGGCTTTTTGGGCCAAGAGGAGTCTAATTCAATTGGGTCTCCAAATGCCTTTATTCAAATGACTTGCCATGAGATGCTGAAGATGGAATAAAAGACTGCCAACTATTCTAGATAGCCTTTATTTAGTTTCCTTTGTTATTTCTGGCTTTAGGAAACTAAGGTTATTCCAGTTGCCTAGTTTATTAGTTTCTAGTTTCTCCTACTCTTATATAAAGGAGGCTGAGTAGCTGATCATAGGCAGACTATTCTGGTATTTTGGTGAGATTTTCTCCTTTGTTCTTCATTGAACTCCTTCGAACGAACAAGTGTGACGGCTTGTGATTGTTCAGTACACTTTGATATTATTGGTTTTTGTTTCTTCATAAACAACGGGTCAATAATCTTTATCTTGATATTGTTGGTTCTTGTTTCTCTGTAAACAACGAGTCAATAATCCTCATTATCTAAATCCGTGTTTGGCGATCTGGGAATCGATTCAAGTTGGTTGTCGGGTTTCACAATCCTTTGTGAGGTCCGCAACACCAATGGTTGAACGAAACTAAAGAAGTGAAGGTAAAGAAACAAGTTCTTGTTTCTTTTACTATTGGGAGATAGAAGAATGAGATTCTTTGTGATATAATGCCTATGCATGCTAGTTGTATGTTGCTTGGGAGGTCGTGACAATTTGATAGGTAATACATGATGGTTATAGAAATCGATATTCCTTTGTCAAAGATGGGAGAAAGGAAACACTTTCTTCGTTGACACCTAGTCTGGTGTATGAGGACTAACTTCAAGTCAAGAGATCCACTAGTGAAAAAAGTGAGGTCGATACTGAGAAACAAATAAAAGGAAAGAGCAAGTAAGAAAATATGTCAAGAAGAGATAGGAAGAAAATAATGAGAGTGAAAAGAAAGAGAACTCAACCTTAATTGAGAGAAAATGGAGAAAAATGAGCTTCCATTCAAAAGAGAGACATATCAAAAGTACTTTTAAAGCTAATCAACTAATGATCTTATTTGTTTATAAAGGGGCTTATTCTTTGACCTCGATACTCCCTTGCCAAGTTGTGCTACTTCTATTTTGTAGGAGTTTGGAGATGTATTTTCCTGAGGAGTGTCCCAAATGTTTGCCACCAATAAAGGAATAAAGCATCAAATTGATTTTGTGTCGGAGGCTACAATTCCAAACCGATTGGCTTATCGAAATAGTCCGAAGGAGACAAAAGAGTTTCAAAAGCAAGTTGAGTCGATAACTAAGGGGCACATGCAAAAGAGCATGAGTTCATGTGTTGTTTCGGTGTTGTTTGTGCGAAAGAAGATGGTACTTGATGTATGCGTGTCGATTGTTGCGCTGTTAACAAAATTACAGTAAAATATTGATATCTCATTCCTCGAATATGTGATATGCTGAAAGAACTGCATGGTTCTAGTTTATTATCAAAGATAGATATGAAATTGTTACCATAAAATTTGAATGAAAAGGATAATACCATACATGTTGCTCATTTATTTTTAAGGAGGAAGGGCAATTGCATGAGGTACCTGATAGCATAGTTAGTGATCAAAATGCTAAGTCCTCCAGTCATTTTTTGCGTGGCTTGTGTGAAAAATTGGGAATTAAACTGTTGTTTTCTACTACTTGTCATCCCCAAATAGATGGGCAAATCGAAGTGGTTAATAAAACTTTGTTGACTTTTCTTCGTACTATAATTAAAAGGAATTGAAGTCTTGTGAAGATTGCGTACCATTTATTGAATTTGCATACAATTATAAGAAATTTGTGCATGGTTTTATTCCATTAACATCATTGGATTTGATTGTTTTGCTCGTGAGTGAGATTTCTAGTTTTGAGGGAAAGAAAAAGGCAGATGTGAAGAAAATTCATAAAGATACATCTTAAAGAAAAATGAGCAATATGCTAATCATGCCAACAAGAGACAAAAGAAAATTAATTTTGAACCTGGCGATTGGGCATGGGTTCATATGAGGAAAGAAAAATATTTCGAAACCAATAGAAATCTAAGTTGAATCCACGTGCAATTTGACCATCCAAAACTTGGCCAAGATTAATGACTATGCCTACAAGATAGATTTACAATGTGAGTACAACTCAGTACAACTTTCAATGTCTCTGGTCTTTCTCCTGTTGATATAGCTCCTGATTCGAGGAGAATCCTTTTGAGGAGAGAGGGGATGATGAGAATCAGACATGTGAAGATGGAGCTGATGCTGAGGACCGGGCACGTGAAGACAAAGCTGATGCAGAAGAGCTTGGAGACTTGCATGTGTCAAATAGACCAATCACATGAGCGAGGGCAAAACGAATCCAACAAGCTATGGAAAGCTTAATTGCTACTTGTAGGGATAAAGTCTTAAAGGCTTGAGCGAGATGGACTTTTCAAGTAAAAAATTTCTAACTAAGTTAGGTCTTCAATGGGCTTTAATTTACTAACTTGTTGCAGACACCTGATTTCGACCCGGGCTCGATCTCATATAGAAAAAGAAGTATCGGGCCTATTATCAGTCGAAGACCGGAATTAGCAAAAAAAGATACTAAGGGATAACCCTGGATGGTTTTCGCGACAAATCAAATAAGTTCTCTCCTTACACATTTCAGATATTCGGTGTCGTTTTCAAAAATAATACGGTCGGTGGCATTTTTTCGGGTCCCACATGCAAGAAAAATAATTTCCCAAAAAACAAAAACATGTGATACCCGAATACATTGTTTTGAAACCCAACTGTCCGAGTTTTTCAAAATCACGGCACCTTGATTGTTTTTGGAGTAAGAAAAACCAAAAACATCTTTGGTTCCTGCATTTTATGGAAACGGTTCGAGAATGAGAAATCGATACACTCGTGTAGCGAAAAATATACATCATAGGGTATTTTCGAAAAAAGGGAATTTTCTCAATTTTGTGATATTTTTCAACCGCGAGGGCATAAATGGACGATTAATTTGTCGTGGTCCAAAAATATTTTCAATCAAAATTTTAGTGATTTTTTTTTTTAGGATTTTATAAGATTTTTCAAACCAAATTATACTGCAAAATACATCTAAAATGGACTGAAACGGATTTTTTTAATTTTCAAGGGCGAAAAAATAATTTCAGGAAGAGAAGAGTCATTGGGATCTCGTTGAAAAAGGGGAAGTTAGTCGCCACGGGCAGTCGACAAGGCCTGGGCGCTGGTACTAACCGAGCCTAGATGCCGGCATGATGCCAGCAGGGTGGTGTCGGCCCCTTTGCCTTTATCTTTTCCTATTTGCTATGGTGCCTTCCAGTTCCCTCCTCCTTGTACCGTGGTCCTTTCGCCTTGCCCCTGAACTTCCAAGGTGCTGATTTGGCCTCCCAAAACTCTCTTCTGCCTCCCAGAAAAAACATTATATGCATAAATTAAATGAATCAAAGGGTTTTAATTAAAGAAAATTAACGTGCCTTTTTTTGTTAAAAATATGAGTAATTGGGTTTAAAAGCAAGGTCTTAGGAGATTAGGCGTCACGCTTCTAAATTCGTTTTTCACGTGCTTCCCCAGATAAAGAAAATTTATTAATTACCTCATACTGTTTTTTTTTAAATAGGCACTGAAGATAGAAATTAAGTATTTAGTACTTGAGAACTTATCTATTTAATTTTGAAGATCTGTCTTCGAATGAGTGATCCTCTTATGCTTTTATTGGTTCTCTGATCCAATGTGCTCCCCAAAAGGTTGACCTAGCACGGGCCGGATCGAGGTGTATACAAATGCTTACTCTTTGGAGACCTTGTTTTAAACCCTAATTGCCCATATTTCCCACTAGAAAAGATACCTTAATTTTCTCCGATTAAAACACTTTGATTCTCATTTACTCAATAGGGAAAAGATTCGAGAGGGAGAAATTGATATTATCACGTCGCTAGAAATATTCGTGTTTGGTATTTTCAATCAAACAACTTATTTTTTAGACTTGCAGATATTTTTCAGTAATTTTTTTCTGCCCGAATTTGCTCTAAATTCCTAAAACAGTGAAAATAAAGTTCTTTGACAAGTTTGAAGACGGAAACACTATTATTTCCCACAAAGTCACTTCATTTCAAAGTAGTGGAATTGACTTCCACAAAAATGTGAATTTTCGGAGTTACGGGCAGTACCTACGCCTTGGAGCTTGGGCGCAATTACTTGCGTCGAGCTTCCCAGCTAGTCATCCTTATTCGAACGGCTAACTAGAGCACCATGGTGCTTCTATTTTTTTTTGACGATTTGATCTCTATAGTCTTCAAAATTGCAAATGAACCCCAACTACCATTTGCCTGTAAATAGAGGGGATTTTTTGAAATTAGGACTTTTGGCCAACTTCATGTGCTGATGTTCTGTCAAAATTACCCCAAAATCCAATGGGGTTTTTACCTAAAATGGCCCATGGTTTGTCCGTTTTGTCAAATCTAGCCTATACTTTTTTTTGTCAGATCTATCCCATGGTTTACCTTTTGCATCAAATCTATCCCGACGTTATCTTTTTCGTCGACATCTAACGGCCGTGCTGACGTGGCACGTGGAGAGATAGTGGGCCACACTTGCCACGTAGGCGCCACGTCAGCACGGCCGTTAGATATCGACGGAAAAGATAACGCCAGGATAGATTTGATGCAAAAAGTAAACCATGGGATAGATTTGACAAAAAAAAAGTATAGGATAGATTTGACAAAACAGGCAAACCATGGGTCATTTTAGGTAAATACCCCAAATCCAATTAGTCTACCTATAGTTCATATAATTAGTAGGATTCTTAAAGAGTTTTAGCCTGACTTCGATGTGTCCAAGCTCGAAGATCCAAACCATTGCCTGAACTAAGGTAAATCGAGGCTCCACGCCTCTGGTTAGACCCGAAGTCGAGCTATCTAGCTTGCATTTTGGTTGACACATGCCCATTTCATGTGTTTATGTGTAGATTAGACTAATAGGTGGATAAATTGTGTGCAATAAGTACTCGATTATGATTAATGGAGTAGTGGTATGCCTAATTAGGCTCAAACTCGGCTAAATTCCTTTAATTGGTTGCGGGTCAGTGCTGATTTTGTTGAATCGAGCCCAATTTGTGGCTAATTGAGTCAATTAGAGTGTTATTCGCATGACATCGGACTTCTAATAGCTTGACCTTACTAGGATTAACTCCAATTGTGAACGTTGTGTGAAATTAGCATGAAATTGAACTTTTATTATTCTGTAATTTCCCATAAACGTTGATAAATAAGCATAGATGGGTCAATTTAAGATTAAAATGTGTAATCACATAAATTTTGATGATGGAAATCTTCGGATCAAGGGAAAATTCACATATACATTATGGAAATCACGTAAAACTGAAGGTCCTTAGCCCCTGGGAAAAGGACTTTCTAGATTTTTTTGTGTAATAATTGGTTAAATCATGTACATGACTTGTAAATAAAAATTCGAAAATAAAAAAGTCAGTGATCAAATAAAATGAGTTGACTTAGGAAAATGAGTAGCTTTTTCTAGGTAGCGAGCCTTAGGCCCATTTGTATTTTTTTGGGCTATAGGCCCACTTGGCTCATTTGTCAATATTTGGTTTAAATGTATGGCTCATAAACTTCTTGGCTTGAATGTGTAGTCAGTGAGCAATTTGGCCTGAATATATGACTCACGAATGAATGTAGGCCCGAATGTGTGGCCTATGAGATGTATGTACATGTGGACGCATGGGCACTTGCGTGACATGCGAAAAGCCATGTAATCATACTTCTTTTTTGTACATGTGCAACTATGACGAATGATAAACAATTGGATTCAAAACACGAGTGTTAGAAACAAATGGGAGCTTAGGAGGATACCAAAAAGGCGGATTTTTAGCTTGTGGGCTTTTAATCCTATAATGGAGCCCGAATCTAGTTATTTAGTTCAAAGACCAAGTAACACTCTAAAATGCTTAGTTTGTTAGTATCTTTTCCCCTTAGGTGATCTAGATGCCTCACCGGCCAATAAAACGGTATAGTGGCGGCTCCAATCAAAAGGGTCCTAGGTACACGGACTAACAAAAATTTTCAAGTCGGGACGGAGGCCTAAAAACCACGTAGTGCGACAACCTGGCAACTCCACTAGGGATCGACAAGAGGGCTTGGGCTAGATTCTCCAGTTCCTAAAAAACTCTAACAACTAACATTTATGTGCACTATAATTTGAATGTTTATTCATTTAGCACTATATTCCAAATAATTGGACAACCCCAAACCGATGATAGGATTCTTTGTAGAAATAAAATCGATGATAGAACTCCTTGCAGGACCGATATTAGTACCAAATATAAGCAAATCATCCACTTATAGACATACAATCACTTCGTAGTCTTTAGTGAACTTAGAGTAAGCACATTTATGAACATTGTAATGCCTAAAACCATGGGATTAAATAACCGAATCAAATTTTTCATGTCGGTGTTTTGACGCTTGTTTAAGCCCGTATAAGGACTTATTTAACTTGTAAACTTTCTTTTCATTTTCAGAAAAAAACAAAAGCTTATGGTTGCTCCATATAAACTTCTTTCAACCAAATCACCATTCAAAAATGTTGTTTTGACATTCATTTGGTGCACTTCCAATTTATATGTTAATGCTAATGCAAACAACACTAATGGATGTTATCCCAGCTACCGGTGCATTGTATCAAAGTAATCAATTCCCTCTTTCTTTCTGAATTCGTTAGCAACCGATCTAGCCTTGAAAGTTCGAATAGATCCATCAAAATTATATTTCTCCTAAATACCCACTTAAATCCAATAGGCTTTGACCCGAGAGGCAAATTAACTAATGCAAGTTTTATTAGACAAGATTGAATCTATTTCTTTGTTAATTGCCTCTTTCCAAAAGGTCGTATCTTTTGATGCCAATGCCTCCCTAAAAAGTCTTTGGACCATCCATAGAATTTAAATAGATGGGTATCTTATTAGTTAGTGAATTCCTATTGCCTTCAACAAGGAAGATGATTGAATCAGGAGATACAAAATCCGGAACTAAACTCTTTTCTTTCCTTTCGCTCTTACTTATTCTAGGTTCTCTAGAAGATTCAAGAATTTTTCTTTTCCCGAGTGTAGTTTCCAGGTTAGGATCAATTGTAGGTTGCATATCTAGATGCGGTTCATAATTGATTAATCTATTTTCTAAAAATTCAGCATCTCGTGATTCGACAATTACGTTTGAATCTAAATTCCAAAGGGTGTAAGCCTTCAAATTTTCTACGTATCCCACAAAAACACTTCTTAGAGCTCTCGATCCTAACTTTGTCCTTTTAAAATCCGAAACTCTATAATATGCTAGATATCCTCATACTCTAAGGTAACTTAGGTTGAATTTTTCCTATTCATAATTCATATGCAGAAACTTTCGACCTCCTTGATGGAATTCAATTATGCACATGACAAAGCAGTGAGAAGAGCCTCACCCCATAAATTGATTGGAAGATTCGAATTTATAATTATAGCATTGGTCATGTCCACCATAGTTTGATTTTCTTTTAGCCAGACCATTCTATTGACAACTATATGGAGCACTTATTTAATGAATAATTTCATTTTCTTCTTAAAATGAAGAAAAATTCGTGGAGAAATATTCTCCACCTTTATCATTTTTCAAAACTTTAAAGGCTTGTTTGGTAATAAAACTCTACTATATTCAACTTTGTATATATATATATATATAATTATGTTATAATGATTGAATTATTGAACTATGAGAAAAAACGTGAAAAAGTAAGAATATTTGAGAGAAAGTAATAATTATGTTGTTGAATTATGAAAAAAGTAATGAATAGTTCAGAGAATTTAGTGTTAAAAATTGAATTGAATGTTAAA
Organism: Punica granatum; assembly: GCF_007655135.1. NCBI lineage: Eukaryota > Viridiplantae > Streptophyta > Magnoliopsida > Myrtales > Lythraceae > Punica > Punica granatum. The sequence goes on from NC_045131.1 coordinate 20,543,117, forward strand.
AAATTAAATAAAAATGGAAAAGTAATAATTGTATTGTTGAATTAAAGATGTGTGCACCCGAATTTTAATATCATCGGGACACGCATGCACGAAGCCTATGCAACACGGTTTGAGAGTGTCCACCTTCCTGGGGACGCCCGTGAGAAGGAGTCGTCACTTACTGTTTACGACCCGTAGGTCGAGGGCCATTGAGTCGCCCGGGTCTAGGGGTACGGGGTACACCTAAATGCTAAGGCAATGGTCATACGGAACCGGAAATTCCAAATTCGGGGGTTCTATTATGTGCCGGCCTATATCCGGTACGCCTTTTCGGTACTCTAGTTTGCTAGGCTTGCCGTTTTGTTTATTTACCGCTTGATTTAGGGTTGCACTTGACTCACCCTTTTTGATACCGTAAAGTCGATGAATTGATCAAGTTGGGCCAAGAATCCGAAAGATGAGTAGGCTTGTGCGTCGAGGAATCGGTTCACTATCCTAACGTTTATAGTTCGTCAAACCATGGCCGTCGACTCCCTACATGAACCGAGACCACGAATATTCGGGTTTACTCATCGCTAGGTAGCAATAGACCAACTTGACCGATTTGACACTCGAACCTCTCGCTTGCCGATTGGGGATCCTTACAAATAAATGAATAGATGTACAAATAAGATCCTCGCAATGTACACTCGAATAATTACAAAGTACAACTGAATAAAGTAAATGGATCCCAATCGGTTTGCATTGGGCCAATATTCCGCTCCGGCTCACCGTGTGTTTTGAATAACCGATAAATAAATTAAAGCAACACGGGTTCAAAGAGCCGGGGGTCGGGTCCGATCGTACCGACGGGTGATAGGAGAATTGATTGATTCTCACTATAACCGTTGGACCGATCGAGCTTCCGGGTAATATCTAACCACGATTCACACATCCGATCTAAGTCGCCTTCCACATAAGCCGTACTTCGAGCGTAACGGTGACTCAAGGTTAGATCCCATTCCGCACTTGGGTTGCGCGCATTCAGTGTGTGAGGGGGCGTTGGACCTCGTGTTCGGTGATTTGGGGTGTTGGACCCCGTGCAACACGTAACCTATGGGTTCGAACCCGAACCGCAACAAATCAACAAAAGCAAATGGAAAACAGAAGAAAACTGATAAAACTGATGAAAAACAGACAAATACTGATAAATACAGACAAGTTGTATATTAAGCCGAATGTACGTGATTTAATCAGTTATTAACCGGAGTTGATTAGCAAACAATGTATCTAACCTAGGCAAGCAAAGAAAGGGGTCAAGACATGGTTCTATGTCAATTATGTGTGTTGGTTAGTTTTAAGATTCTATTTCGTAGAGTGTCACTACGGTTTCACTGAATACACCAAACTTGTGTTTTGACTCTAGATTAGAACCTAGCATTCCCCATGTCCATTATCTAATGTTTGATTAAGTCAAATGCATGATTAATATGATTTTTGTGCTTTGTGATAGAAGTAACAATGTTGACTACCGAATCTACGATAGGAAGATGGAAACACTGAAAGTGGATGAAAAGGGCCGTGCAAATGAAACTCGCACCCGAACGGGCTGCCCTTTTTCATCCATAGATCGAGGTGTTTCGGTCTCCCTAACGCCTAGAATGTCGGCGAATCACGAAATGATGGTCATGCCCTTTGAACGGTAAAACGTGTAGGGCGTGTATGTGAAAGTTGGGATCGCATGACACAAAGAGGTCCAAAGAGGACTTGCGCACTTCGACATGAGCCGCCTCAAATCGGGCCCTAACTCGAGTCATAGCGCACGAGTGCTCCCTACACACTAATTCTATTCGTGTTATGCGTCTCGATGTTTTGAAATTGTGAATTTTAAAAGGGGCACTCTCACCGTTTAGTGATTCGTCAACACGTTTACGAGTTGATATTCGATTTATCCAATTACTTAGGCCGAGTGGTTCATTTAGCCAAATGGTACGTCTTGTTTCCCTGTTTGTGGAATTGTTCTATGTTTGTGATTCTGAGTCACGATTGTTATGGATTTGATGGGTAATTGTTTGAAACTAGCGTGTCTAGCATGCAACTAATTCTCAACTAACGATTTAGAAGAAAGATCCGATTGCAAACAATTCCGAGAATTGATTAGAAAACGAACGAGGTGACCGCCCTTGACTTGAGGAAGGTCATGAAACTCTCGGCCATTCTCCAAGGAGGAAAGCCGAGAGCCTTGTTGACCCGGCGCAAACAAACACTCAAATAGACGCAAACACAATATTTAAAGGGAATCGATAAAATGACATCAGCTCATACAATCGACAACACGTGAAAATAAAACCACGAGAACCGGTCTATTTCGGGGTTAAGGAAGCCGTTCTAGGCTAGGGCAAGCCACATGGGAGTCTCGGCCAACTCCCTAAAGGAGTCCACCAAAGCTCCCATTGGTTTTCCCGAGCTTTGATGGTTTCCTTGACAACGAAACCAACTTATTCTCGTCGCGCAATCGTGACATATAATGCTGGAAACGTAAGATGCGGGAAAGCAATCAACTTAGAGGAAGGAGAGACCATTTTAGTCTCGGTAAATTAGAGGAACCCCGCGGCTCCCTCTCGTGGGCTCTAGTTGTGAGTTCCCATGGCTCTACCGGACCGTGTAGTCTCTTCTACCCCGACTTTAATCATTTCTAGCCATGATGCATGTAATATAACGATGTATGTGCATGATGAATGACGTACATATGCACGGAAAAGAATAAAAAAATGAAACTTGCATGTAATATAGTTATCAACCACCTTGTCATCCCATGACAAGCAAATATTGAAGACCTAACTCCTCTAAGTCGTAGATGTACGGACCCGAATGTGGACTCTCGTCGAGGCCCGCATTGCGCGCTTTTGGATCGCGCGGCTTAGGAGTGTCCACCTTCCCGTGGAGACGCGTGACGGACACGCATGAGAGAAGGAGTCGCCACTTATCATTTTACGACCCGAAGGTTGAGGGCGGATAAGTTACTCGGGTCTAGGGGTATGGAACACCTAGTTTATCGTTAAGGCATTGATCTGTGCGGAACCGGAATGTCCGTGTTCGGGGGTTCATGTTAAGTGCGGGCCTATAAGTTACTCCGGCTCACCGTGTGTTTTGAATAACCGATAAATAAATTAAGGCAACGCGGGCTCAAGGAGCCGGGGGTTGGGTCCGATCAAACCAACGGTCTGTAGGAGAACTGGTTGATTCCCACTGTAAACCGTTGGACCAATCGAGTTCCCGGGTGATATCTAAACACGTTTCGCACATCCAATCCAAATTGCCTTCTACATAGGCCATACTTGGAGTGTGATGGTGACTCGAGGCTAGATCCCATTCCGCACTCGAGTTACACGCGCTCAGTGAGTTAGGAGGCGTTGGACCTCGTGTTCGGTGATTTGGGGTGTTGGACCCCGTGTATTACGTAACCTATGGGTTCGGACCTGAGTCGCAACAGATCAGCAAAAGCAAATGGAAAATAGAAGAAAACTGATAAAACTGATGAAAAACAGACAAAAACTTATAAATACAGATAAATACAGACAAGTTGTATATTAGGCCGAATGTACGTGATTTAATCAGTTATTAACCGGGATTGATTAGCAAACAATGTATCTAACCTAGGCAAACAAAGAGTTGGGCTGAGATATGGTTCTAGGCCAATTAAATGTGTGAATTTGTTTTAGAACTCTATTCAGTGAGGTGTCACTGCGGTTTCACCGAATTTGCCAAACTCGTATTTTGACTCTAGATTGAAATCTAGCATTCCGCCTATCCGTTATCTAATGTTTGATAGAGTCGGATGCATGATTAATCCGGTTTTCCGTGTGTCAGCACCCCATTTTGGCTCATCGGCTCCCAGACAGAGCAGCAACAGCAACTTCGGTCATAGGCCTCGCATGCACACTAGAACAAGGTCCGGAACACTCAGAAAAGCCATGGCAAGCAAGGACAGACAGTCACTGAAAGGAGATACATCGAATCAAAGAAAGTTTAAGTTCATCAGACACATGATTCACATCTCCCACCAATTACAAGAGGGAAACAAGCACTCGCACAGAAGGCAAATCGGGGCCCACTCTCAATAGAATAGAGCATTCAGTAGTCACCGGGCACATCAAAATACTTGGTCATAGATCAAAAGTCTATCCCAGCACATTCAGGGAATCGACCATAAAGCTCAGGCAAAAGCCGGGAACAGTCCAAATGCACGTCCTTAACAAACAGAGCAAGGCTTATTTTGATAGAACAGAGGATACAGACATCTCCGGCACGTCAAATATCCCCATAATTCCCACTGAAGTGCAAGCCACACATTCAGGGGCAAAATGGCCATTTACCTCCTAGGGGCAAAATGGCCATTTGCCTCCTAAGGGCAAAATGGTCATTTGGCATCAGAAAAAGGTCCCTGGGTCCACCGTTCTGCGAAAACAGCAAAATATGCCAAAACGACCAGCATGGAATGTAGATGCGGGATCTGCAGACAGAAATGGCCAATTCAATTCTGTTTGACCAAAATGAGCAAAAGTCAACCCTCGACTCCTGGGTAGGGGTAGAATAGTCATTCGGCCCGAATAAAATGCAGAACAGGCAAAAGAAGCAGAATAGCGTGCAAACCACTAAATAAGTGCCGGAAACAGCCACTTCACAAACGGGAAACGGAACGTGCCACTCGATTAATTAAATCACTTGGACTAAATAATTGGGTTAATCGATCCTTAATTCGTAAACGCATCGATGGTTCACGGAACGGCGGGAATGCCCTTTTCCTTAAAAGATCACAATTTCAAAACACCGAGACACGTAACACGAATAGAATCAATGTCTAACGAGTACTCGCATGCTATGACTCGAGTCCGGGCCCGATTTGAGGCGGCTCGAGTCAAGACGCGTGAGTCCTCCTTAGATTTCTTCGTGTGACGTGATCTCCAATTTACATACGGACATCGCAATTTTATCCAAGGGCATAATCGTCATTCCGTGATTCACCGATACCCTAGGCGTTAGGGAGTTGGAAACACCTCGATCTATGGGCAGGAAAGGGCAACCCGTTCGGGTGCGAGTTTCATTCGCACGGCCCATTCCGTTCACTTTCGGTGTTTCTATCTTTCTACCGTAGATTCGGTGGTGAACATTTCATTTCATTTACGAAACACGAAAAACCGGATTAATCATGCACTCGACTTAAACGAACATTAGATAATTGATAGGTGGAATGCTAGGTTCCAATCTAGAGTCAAAACACAAGTTTGGTTAATTCGGTGAAACCATAGTGACACTTAACCGAATAAAAGCTCTAAAACAAATTCACACATGTAATCGGCTTAGAACCATATTCTAGCCCACCATTTATGTTTGCCTAGGCTAGACACATTGTTTGCAAATCAACCCCGGTCGATAACTGATTAAATCACGTACATTCGACTTAATACACAACTTGTCTGTATTCACCTACGTTTGTCAGTTGTTATCTGTTTTCCATCAGTTTTATCAGTTTTCTTCTGTTTTCCATTTCCTTTTGCTGATTTGTTGCAGTTCGAGTCCGAGCCCATAGGTTACGTGTTGCACGGGGTCCAACGCCCCAAACCATCGAACACGAGGTCCAACATCTCCCAATTCACTGAGCGCGTGCAACCCGAGTGCGGAATGGGATCTAGCCTCGATTCACCGTCATACTCCAAATATGGCCTATGTGGAAGGCAATTTGGATTGGATGCGTGAAACGGGTTTAGATATCACCCGGGAGCTCGATCGGTCCAACGGTTACAGTGGGAATCGACCGGTTCTCTTGCGAACCGTTGGAACGATCGGACCAGACCCCCGGCTCCTTGAGCCCGCGTTGCCTTAATTTGTTTATCGGTTATTCAAAACACACGGTGAGCCGGAGTGGAATATTGGCCCAATGCAAACCGATCGGGATCCATTTACTTATTCAGTTACACTTTGTAATTATTCGAGAGAACATTGTGAGGATTTTATTTGTATATTCACTCGGTTACTTGTAAGGATCCCCGATCGGCGAGCGAGAGGTCCGAGTGTCGAACCGGTCAAGTCGGTCTATTATTACCAAGAGATGAGTAAGCTCGAATACTCGCGGTTTCGGTTCGCGCAGGGAATCGACCATCACGGTTCGATGAACTGTAACGCTAAGATAGTGGACCGATTCCTCGACGCACAAGCCTACTCATCTTTCGGATTCTTGGCCCAACTTGATCAATCCATCGACTTTACGGTGTCAAAACGGGCGAGTCAAGTGCGACCCTAAATCACGCGGTAAATAAACAAAACGGCAAGCCTAGCAAACTAGAGTACCGAAAGGGCGTGCGGGATATAGGCCCGCATGTAATAGAACCCCCGAATTCGGAATTTTCGGTTCCGCATGACCATTGCCTTAGCATTTAGGTGTACCCTGTACCCCTAGACCCGGGTAACTTGCCGGCCCTCGACCTTCGGGTCGTAAAATGGCTAGTGGCGACTCCTTCTCACGTGCGTCCGTCGCGCGTCCCCGGGAAGGTGGACACTCCCAAGCCGCGTTTGCTTAGGCGCGCGTATGCGTGCCTCGACGAGATTAAAATTTGGGTGCGCACAGCTTGGCGACTCCACTGGGGACAGCTAGAGGGTTCAGGCTCAATCCCGTTTGCTTGCTTGCGTGTTTATTTACTGCTTTTCGTCCTTTACCGATTATCTACTTACGCACATTTATTTCACGCATGCATTGCATATCATGCTAGCTTTAGGTGCCTTGTCCGAAATCCCACGGGCGCCAAAATAGGAAGCTAGGTTAGTCAGAGGTTCCGAGTAAGGGAATGGATCGAGTCGGCTATGCCACCGAACCGGCCCCCAAAGATCCTCGCTCGATTTCAAGGAATTCACACCCTTGAGTCGGGAGCCCCCATCCATAGATAGCACGGTCCTTGTAGCACCGAACCATGCATTGTGCTATGCCTCCATGCAAGCCTTCAACCCGACGCCGACAACAGTCCATCGAGTCGGCCTGCGTGCCACTTGAGTCTTTTCTATTTCAAGAGCGATGTGCCTTGTAATTTGTACTAAGCCGTGGGCATTTACTTTTCTCTGCACATATGCATCATGCAGTTTTCAAATTACACCAGGATGTCTGATGTGCCCAAGAATGCAGTCCAAGACGAGGCCATATCTAGGTCGGGTCCTATCACTCGCTCCATGGCCAAGAAGCTTGTTGCAACTCTCCCCGGGCCCTTTACCTTACTTAAGTGCTTGGAAATAGGAGACGAGAAGTCCAACCCGAAGTGATGGCCCATATTTTAAAAGACTTCAGCTGTTATGAGAAGATAATATTTCTATGATATAGTTTCCCTTAATTAGATATTATTTCCTATATTAGATTGAGTTAGCAATCTTAAGTTTCCTATTTCAGATTATTGCATTACTCTATTTTAGGAAAGTAATCTAGAGGATATCAGATATCAGTTTCCTATTCTAGAGTCAATGGAGGTGTATTCTCTCTATATAAATATGCACCTATTGTAAGAGGCGAAGAGAGACGAATTTGATGAGTTTTTGAATGAAATTGCTTAGAGCGTTTCTTATCTTTTCTTATCTAAACAAGTTCATTGTTTAGTGGCGAAAACCCCGATTCTTATCGTTCATCCTTGAGCGTGGCGAATCAAGACGACTTTTCTTACTCGTGGCGAGTCATCTTATCGAGTGAGTTTAGTTGGTTCTATCCTCCACCCTTCTTTCTTACCCAGTTCTGGTTCGTGAGCCTATCATTTGGTATCAGAGCATAAGGTTCTGTTCTTGTTGGCCGAGTGAAACACGTGAAGGAGTGTATACACGAGTGTTTGGTGAGGAATTATTCTAGGAAACACAATGGATGAGGAAAACGTCCATCAGGTTCCCAGTTCCTTGGGCTTCAGCGGGGGCAAGAGGAGCTCTCTGCACGGCTCGATGTGGTGATCCAAGCTCTTGATCGAATGGCTGTGGCGCCTGCTCCTCCGCAACGTGCACATCGAGTTCCTAGACGGAATGTTCGAGTGGAAGATGAAGCTGACTTGGAGGATGAACTTCCTGAAGAAGAAGAGCAGCCGGTTCCACGAAGGCAGCAAAAGGGAGTCGGTAACAATCTCAAGTTAAAGATTCCGCAATTCAAAGGTACGAGCTCCCCTGAAGAGTACCTCGAGTGGGTCCTGCGCGTCGATAAGGTGTTCGAATGTTATGAGTACTCCGAAGCCCAGAAGTGCCAACTTGCTGCCCTCGAGTTCACCGATTATGCGAATCTGTGGTGGGAAAACTTAAAGGCGCAGCGAAGAAGAGATAGGGAAGATGGGATTCGTAGTTGGCGGGAGATGAAGCGCATCATGCATAGAAGATTCGTGCCCGAGTACTACAAGCAAGACTTGTTCCTCAAACTGCAGAGTATTCGTCAGGGAGGTATGTCTGTTGAAGATTACGTCATGGAGTTCGAAATGTTGTCGATGAGATGCGAACTGAGTGAGCCACGGGAGCAGACCATTGCTCGATTTATTGGTGGCTTGAACAAGGAAATTGCGGATATCGTGGAGTTGCAGCCCTATGTCTTTTTGGAAGATGTGATTACGCTGGCCAATAAGGTGGAAAAACAGCGAAAACTCAGCAAACTCAATGCATCGTGGGTGTTTTACCCAAAACCAGTGGCTGCTAGTTCAGGATCCTCTTCGAAGTGGAGTGCGCAGCAGAAGGATGTAGGAGGCTCTCAAAGGCCTCAAGCTGAGGCGACAAAGGGAAAGGAGAAGCACACTGATCCGCAACGCCCTGTTCGGAGATGAGACATCAAGTGCTTCAAATGTCTTGGATTCGGACACATAGCTTCCGAATGTCCAAATCGGCGAGTGATGACCATCCAGAGCACTCAAGAGATTGAGAGTGAAGATGAAGGGATGGATGAGGAAGTTTCTGAAGGTGCGCAGGGAGAGAATGTAGAGTTTGCCGATGAGGGTGAGATGCTCATGATTCGTAGAGTCTTGAGTTCTGAAGCAAAGCTGGAAGAAGAACAGCGGGAGAATCTCTTCCGAACTCGGTGCACCATCCAAAATAAGGTGTGCGGGATTATTATTGACAGTGGGAGTTGCACTAATGTTGCTTCAGCTACCTTGGTGGAAAAACTGAATTTGGCTACTACGAAGCATCCATGCCCCTATAAGTTGAGATGGCCAAATGACCAGGGCGAGGTACGAGTCACTCTGCAAGTTTGTATTCCAATGAGTGCAAGCCATCTTCTGTTGGGAAGACCGTGGCAGTACGATAGGAGGGCTTTGCACGATGGATACAAGAACACTTATTCATTCACCAAAGATGGGAAGAGCATTGTCCTAGCACCGCTTAGTCCACAGCAAGTGCAGAAGGACCAGAGTCTGAGTGCCAATGGCTCGAAGAAAGAAAGCTTGGTGATGACTCTTGGAGAGCTTGAGAGGACTTTGTTGAACTTCAACTTAGTTCTCATTCTGTTCATGAAGGAAGCCACACCTGAAGAGCAGGTTTCTCTTCCTCCTCGATTCATGGCTCTCTTAAAGGAGTTCGTTGATGTATTTCCTGAGGAGTTGCCGGAAGGGTTGCCTCCGATTAGGGGGATTGAGCATCAAATTGATCTCGTTCCAGGAGCGGCTTTGCCTAATCGACCGGAATATCGTTGCAATCCGAATGAGGCGAAAGAGCTGCAACGGCAAGTGAATGAATTGCTTGAGAAGGGTTATGTACGGGAGTCCATAAACCCATGTTCTGTACCAGCTCTTTTGGTGCCCAAGAAGGATGGATCCATGAGAAGTGCGTCGACAGTCGGGCCATCAACAAGATTACAGTAAAATATCGTTATCCCATTCCTTGACTAGATGATATGCTTGACGAGTTGAATGGTTCGATGGTGTTTTCAAAGATCGATCTGAAAAGTGGATATCATCAAATCCGCATGAAGGAGGGAGATGAGTGGAAGACAGCCTTCAAGACCAAGCATGGTCTATATGAGTGGATGGTTATGCCGTTCGGACTGTCCAATGCTCCTAGCACATTTATGAGGCTGATGAACCATGTCTTGCGAGAATTCATTGGCCATTTTGTCGTTGTTTACTTTGACGACATTTTGGTCTATAGCAAGACCCTTGAGGAGCATGCTGAGCATCTTAGGAGAGTTTTCGAAATTCTGAGACGAGAGAAGTTATATGGCAATATGAAGAAGTGTCGATTCTGCCAGGACAAAGTCGTCTTTCTTGACTTTGTTATCTCTCAGCAGGGCGTCGAGGTGGACGAAGAAAAGGTCAAGGCTATTCGGGAATGGCCCACTCCCATTACCGCATCCGAGGTGAGGAGTTTCCATGGCTTGGCATCCTTTTATAGGAGATTTGTAAAGAATTTCAGCACTATACTTGCTCCATTAACTGAATGTATGAAGAAGGGTACCAAGTTTAAGTGGAGTGAATCAGCCCAACGAAGTTTTGAAATCATCAAGGAGAAGCTGTGTGCAGCTCCTATCTTAGCCCTACCTGACTTTTCCAAGACGTTTGAAATCGAATGTGATGCATCGGGAGTTGGAATTGGAGTTGTTCTTATGCAAGACAAATGCCCAATAGCTTATTTTAGTGAGAAGCTAAGTGGTGCGAGTCTGAACTACTCGACGTACGATAAGGAGTTTTATGCTCTGATCCGGGCTCTTGAGACGTGGGAACACTACTTAGTCCCCAAGGAGTTTGTCATTCACACCGATCACGAGTCCCTAAAGTATTTGAAGGGACAAAATAAGTTGAATCGAAGGCATGCCAAATGGGTGGAATACTTGGAGATATTTCCTTATGTCATCAAGTACAAACAAGGAAATATTAACGTCGTGGCTGATGCCCTATCTCGAAGGTATGCATTGATTTCACTCATGAATGCTAAGTTGCTGGGGTTTGAACTGATTAAGAGTCCGTATGTGGATGATCCCTATTTTTCTCCAATTCGTTTGGCTTGCGATAAGGACGCTGTTGATGGGTATTATATGCATGATGGATACTTGTATAAGCTTGGCAAGCTTTGCATTCCGAGTAGATCCGTTCGTGAGTTATTAGTGCGAGAGGCACATGCTGGGGGTTTAGCCGGCCATTTCGGAGAGAAGAAGACTCTTGAGATGGTCAAGGAGCATTTCTACTGGCCAAAAATGATTCGAGACGTGCATCGGATTATTGAACGGTGTATTACTTGCAAGAAGGCAAAAAGCAAGGAGGCTCCCCATGGCCTATATATGCCTATGCCAGTACCGGACCAGCCATGGATTGATCTGAGTATGGATTTCGTACTTGGCTTACCAAGGACTCAGAGAGGTAAAGACTCGATTCTGGTAGTAGTTGATCGCTTTTCTAAGATGGCTCATTTCATTCCATGTCACAAGTCCGATGATGCTGCCCATGTTGCTAATTTGTTCTTCAAAGAAGTGGTGAGGATGCATGGTATTCCTATGAGCATTGTGTCTGATCGGGACCCTAAGTTCCTAAGTTACTTTTAGAAGACCTTATGGGCGAAGCTTGGAACTAAATTGCTATTCAGCACGGCATGTCATCCGCAAACTGATGGTCAAACAGAAGTGGTACATCGTACTCTCTCCTCTTTGATTCGAGCTGCTGTGAGTAAAAACTTGAAGAGTTGGGATACTTGCCTTGCACTGGTTGAATTCTCTTATAATCGGAGCATCCATAGCACTACTAGGAAGACTCCTTTCGAAGTGGTTTATGGCTTCAATCCTATTACACCCCTTGATTTGGCATCCTTACCAACCAGTTCAAGATTGTGTTTCGATGGCAAGAAACGGGCCGAGCAGATCAAAGCTTTGCATGAGCAAGTGAAGAAGCATATTGAGAAGAAAAACGCAGCTTATGCTCAGGGCGCGAATAAAGGAAGGAAGCCAATTCATTTCAATCCAGGTGATCTTGTTTGGATTCACCTTCGTAAGGAGAGGTTTCCAAGTAAGAGAAAGAGTAAGCTGATGCCGCAGGCTAAGGGTCCATTTCTTGTCAAGGAGAAGGTTAACGACAATGCCTACAAGATTGAGTTGCCCGATGATTATAATGTTTCAGCAACCTTCAATGTGAGGGACCTATCTCCGTATTTTGAAGATGAAGAAGATATGGATTTGAGGGCAAATCCTTCCGAACCGGGAGGGGATGATGTGCCTAAGAATGCAGTCCAAGACGAGGCCATATCTAGGTCGGGTCCTATCACTCGTTCCATGGCCAAGAAGCTTGTTGCAACTCTCCCCGGGCCCTTTACCTTACTTAAGTGCTTGGAAATAGGAGACGAGAAGTCCAGCCCGAAGTGATAGCCCATATTTTAAAAGACTTCAGCTGTTATAAGAAGATAATATTTCTATGATATAGTTTCCTTTAATTAGATATTATTTCCTATATTAGATTGAGTCAGCAATCTTAAGTTTCCTATTTCAGATTATTGCATTACTCTATTTTAGGAAAGTAATCTAGAGGATATCAGATATCAGTTTCCTATATTATTAGGTGTCAGTTTCCTATTCTAGAGTCCATGGAGGTGTATTCTCTCTATATAAATATGCACCTATTGTAAGAGGCGAAGAGAGACGAATTTGATGAGTTTTTGAATGAAATTGCTTAGAGCGTTTATTATCTTTTCTTATCTAAACATGTTCATTGTTTAGTGGCGAAAACCCTGACTCTTATCGTTCATCCTTGAGCGTGGCGAATCAAAACGACTTTTCTTACTCGTGGCGAGTCATCTTATCGAGTGAGTTTAGTTGATTCTACCCTCCACCCTTCTTTCTTACCCAGTTCTGGTTCGTGAGCCTATCAATGTCGTTCACATTGACAAGTCCTAAGCAGATTTTCTTATCGTCTTGGTAAGGGACGCCTTGCTCGGCCTCTTGCCCACGCCTCGACAGAGCCCGCCAACACACGAGGACCTCACCGACCCGCCACAGAACGCGAATGGTGTATATTCCGGGACAACATGATCGACCTCATCAACACTAGGTTCGATCACCGAGAGGTCGCTGAGAGACGAAGAACTCGCCGGCCCACCATCTCAGAGGGAGCTCTCCCAAACTCGTGCCAAGATGCAGAGATGCGGTCAGGAGCTCGCTTGAGCGAACGCCGCCCTAGAGAGGTCTAGGAAAGGGCCTCATGAAGACCCACACATGCACTCTAGGATAGATGTCTCCGCAAGGCCCTCGCCTAGATCCGGTGCTTTCCGAGACGGCGCTCGCTCAAACCCCGAGTGTGGTGGCAAATCAGCTTAAGGCTCTATTTTACAAAATTTGCATTGTACTTTGAATCTTTCGAGTCAATGTGAACGACAACATTAGCTTTTGAAAACTCACGCATTGCACGCATCTTATTCATTTACTGTTTTACACGATAATTAACACTACCACACGGTAAACAAAGTTGTGACCGCCTTTGCAGGTGTACCAATCGTGGTCCTCACCCTTCCTCCAGTGCGAGCCGATCAGTAGCTCAAGGGCCAACCGTCCAAGCAACACTAACTTCCCATTAATCCCGCGCAATCGATTATGTCATTGCATGGTTGAGCACACGTCCCTCCATGCTACAAGTGCTTCCATCAGCACAACTGAGCGTGCCATTTCCGCGTCGTGCGAGCATGCCTCCACCTTCTCCATGCACACACCCTCAGCGCGCTCGCACGACGCCTACCAGGCTAGTTCAATCCCCTAAGCCCTTACGCTGAAATCGCGAATATAGTTTGCACCTTCATTGTTTTCTTTTCCCATTGTAGAAAATTCTACACAAGAAGACAGCATGAATACTAATTGACTACAATTTAGACAACAAACGTCTTACATCCATCCAGCTCCTTGGGATTTCAACACTAAGTCCTCATCCCTGCTCCACAAAGCAAGACCACAAGCAAATCAGCGTCACCACATTGCAGCGCCTCACGCTATTCCTCAGCATTGACCTTTGCTTTCGCATTTCTTGCACTTTCCTATCAACCCCGCATTTACTGCATCAGGTTTTGGCCCCGCATCGGGCTCCGGCCCCGCATTTACTGCATCGGGCTTCGGCCCCGCATCGGGCTCCGGCCCCGCAATTACTGCATCGGGCTTCGGCCCCGCATTTACTGCATCGGGCTCCGACCCCACATTTACTGCATCGGGCTTCGGCCTCGCATCGGGCTCCGGCCCTGCATCGGGCTCCGATCTCGCATTTACTGCATTGGGCTTCAGCCCCGCATCGAGCTCCGGCCCTGCATCGGGCTCCGGCCCTGCATCAGGTTCCGGTCCCGCATTTACTGCATTAGGCTTCGACCTCACATCGGCCTCCGGCCCTGCATTTACTTTTGGGTTTCGGCCTTGCATCGGGTTCCGGCCCCACTTTTGGGCTTTGGCCCCACTTTTGGGCTTCGACCCCTCATCGGGCCTCGGTCCCGCATTTGCTGCTTTTGGGCTCCGGCCTCGCATTTACTGCTTTCAGGTTTTGACACCTCGCGTTTACTGCTTTCAGGCTCAACTAAAATCCAAAATCGACTTGGATTCAAATTCATCCAAGCGATACTCCGAGGAGCAAGTCTAATCCTTCAACCTCAAAAGATCACAGGCAACAGCTTCGACGAACAGAGCATGGCCCTGCCCACCCGCCGCGAAAGTCACTAGCACGATCACATCTCCGACCGGAGAATGATCCCTGCCCACCCTCCGCTGTGGCCATCAACCAGCCACTGGGGCAACATGCACTCTTCCCTAAACTCTCTTTTACATTTATTTATATGCATTCCAAAACGAGCTCCCGGCATGAACGAACCCTTCACGGGCACACTAGGACAACCCCGAAGACGCCCTGTTGGTTCCGTCGGAATTGTTCGATTCGTCTGTCCTCATGGGATCCGGCTCCTCGAGCCTCTCCTAGGACGGCTGCGCATGCCAACCCGTAATCGGGGAAAGTACACCTATGTGGCCCCTAGCCACGGTCTGCCCACTCCAAGGTGGCGATGACTAGATCTCGGAATTGAGTGTCCTCCACGCACGGCACCCCATGGGTCGTACGTTGGACAAGGGGATTTTCCAATGGGTCCACTCCACATTTCTTACCACATATTCCACCGATCAATCACCTAATACATCGTCTTCTTTGTCATCTCTCACAGGTACATGCCGGTCACAGGCAAAGAACGATACACGGGTTCACATCTCCCTGAGAATTCCTCTCGGACCCTTCCTTCATACTTCGACGAGGGAGGTTTCCGACGAATATGTACCCCCCACGAAGCCGAAGACAGAGACAATCGAACAAACAGTTCAACCTCGACGAGTGCATCTCCACCGAGATCGAGCGACACCCCGGGGCAAATTGGGCCTTCCCCACTGCACACTTATCACCGACAACATGCAACGACAAGTCCCGGGGTAGGACACATTCGGCTTCAAGAGTGCCTATCATCCAAAGGGCACCCTCCACGGGAGCGACAATGCACAATCGAGAGCGGCGATCGTACAAGACACCAGACACAAATCACAAAGACCGGGGCATCCCCGTCCAACATTGACGCGGAGGCAACCTTGGTCACCCACACTCCTGGGGCAATTTTGTTTTCGTTTTAGACAATAGGGGAAAGGACTTGTAAAGTTTGCAAGGAAAAAGACACGAAGTTCGACTTTCGAGTGCATAAGAATCAGACTTTTGAGAAAACCAGCCATCACAAAATTGGGCTAGGACAACGAAGTACATCAAGTCTCCACGGGGCTAAGCAAACGAAAGTGGCATCGGCGATGCAAAGTCGAGGAGTTTCAAACAAATACAAGGGGCACAATACAGACCCCAGCTGCGAAAAAAAGAGCGAAAAGACGCGGGAAAAACCCGCCAACAAAGAAGAGAAGAGAGAGAGAAAAGAAGCGGAAAAACCCGCCAACAAAAAAATGGGGCAATGCCGAGGTTCACCAAAAGCACCGGCACCCCCAATCCAAAAGAAATGAAATCTTGACAAAAAGGGAAGCAGCAGTCGCAACTCCTCGACGGAGACAGAACGTAATGCACTCGGAGGTCAAATCATTCGAACCCTCCGTCCTTGCAAACTCGAGAGGCAAAAGAATCGGGCCCAATGGTCGAAAACCCCTCGGGGCGACCTAGGCAAAAACTAGGGCAGGAGAGAGGCACGACTGAAAATCCCGAGGCGGGCGGTCGTGGCAAAAGGAGAGCTCATCCCCTTTAGGTTGAGAGGTACGGCCCCGAGGCGGGTGACCGTAGCAAAAGGAGAGTAAAATGAGAGATAAACAAAACAGTCACCCTGGGCCTTCGCACACTGCGAGGACCAGGGATCCCCAAGGGAAATGACCAGGTTATCTACTCCAACAAGATCCTCGATCGGCTCTCCTACCGAACTCAACCGTCTAAGGCGGATTCTTCTTCAAGCACAGCGGGCGACCAAGCACGCAATCCAAACAGTTTAAAACAGCCAACACCAACCGAAGGACGGAAGAGAAGTGGGGGTACATCTCATGGCAAGCGTGAACTCGTGTATCCTTTCAGCCTTGGGCAACGTGCTCCCCAAGCTTTCTCTTTTCTCTTTGTCATTGCACAACTCCAAAACGGGTCATAGCCACCCTTCAATCGGCTACCACAAAGCCAAAATCCTAGAAATTTCTTTCCGGGAGTCTAGTCATAACACTCTGAAAATGACTAAACCGAGGTCTGACCAAATTTGAATAAAAAATTTCCCATGCGGGTTACAAATGCAGCCGCCCTACGGTACCCTGATGAGAAGGGTCCTAAGTTCACGGGCGCGTCAAACAACCGATAGAGCCGCTTGGGCACCTTTGAGGACGTCTCGATATGCCCCTGTAAGGCCAACAAGAGCCCCGGAGGCCTTGCATCGAGGCCTCTGAAAGCGGGATCCCATTCGCATCGCTAAAACAAAAACTCTTTACGGGTCGCTCAGGCGACCCGAAACTGAAGAGCATGCGTCTCAAAGACATCTTTTTATCCGCGCTTACACGTTGTTAGTAACCCCCATGACTTACTAATGATGTCAGGATCACAAGTACAACAAACGCGGGAACTACGGCAGACTCTGATTCCTGACTCCTCGGGATACGTAGGCACTCTACCCCAGAGTTCGAGTCCTTCATCGCACGACCGGAGCATCCCCAACAAGCAATCGCCCTAGCAGCAAAGCCGACTTCCGGCAGATCAAACACATCGCCACCCCAGGGGCAGAGCACCGACGAAGCAACTTCATCGCGATGCGCGTGGAACCCCAAGGGGCATCTCCTCCTTAACGGACTCATATCTGTCTCACGCGACAGGTCGTGCTCTCGAGGCACCGGAAGTCGTTGAGGGATGCACCACACCGTCCAAACCGCCGATGTTTAAAGAAGGACAAACGATGGAGGGTCGTCATCAGCTGCCGCACGTGATGCAATCCAAGCCCAACACCAAGCAAACCACGTCGCCTGACGCTTTATGCGATCCCCGAGCAAGTGTCTCGAGTCTGTCCCAATTTTCAAATTCCAATTCGGGTCCATCTCGGTTTTAAACTTCCTGTTCGGGTCCATCCCGGTTTTAAATTCCTGTTCGGGTCCATCCCGGTTTTAAATTCCTGTTCGGGTCCAGCCCGGTTTTAAATTTCTGCATTCGGGTCCATCCCGGCCACATTCAGGTCTATCCTGGGTCATCTGCATTCGGGTCCGTCCCGGCCACATTCAGGTCTATCCTGGCTCCTTCGGGTCCATCCCGGCATTTAAATTTCTGTTCAGGTCTATCCTGGCCCCTCGGGTCCATCCCGGCTTTTAAATTTCTGTTCAGGTCTATCCTGGCCCCTCGGGTCCATCCCGGCATTTAAATTTCTGTTCAGGTCTATCCTGGCCCCTCGGGTCCATCCCGGCTTTTAAATTTCTGTTCAGGTCTATCCTGGCCCCTCGGGTCCATCCCGGCATTTAAATTTCTGTTCAGGTCTATCCTGGCCCCTCGGGTCCATCCCGGCATTTAAATTTCTGTTCAGGTCTATCCTGGCCCCTCGGGTGCATCCCGGCTTTTAAGTTTATGTTCAGGTCCATCCTGGCCCCTCGGGTCCATCCCGGCTTTTAAATTTCTGTTCAGGTCTATCCTGGCCCCTCGGGTGCATCCCGGCTTTTAAGTTTCTGTTCAGGTCTATCCTGGCCCCTCGGGTCCATCCCGGCTTTTAAATTTCTGTTCAGGTCTATCCTGGCCCCTCGGGTCCATCCCGGCATTTAAATTCCATGTTCAGGTTTATCCTGCTTTCTTGCGGGTCTATCCCGGTTTATTTCGGGTCCACCCCAGTCTTAATTTCCAGCAATATCCCAATACATCCAAGCAAGGCGCGAGCAGCCACGGGGAAGCTACAACAGAGCGGTCGCCGGGACCAAAAAGGGGATGCTTATTATGGTCTTTGGCTACATCCTCTAACCGAGCATGCAGCGAAAGAGGGGCAAGCTGTCAGCACCCCATTTTGGCCCACCGGCTTCCTGCACGAGAATCCCCGATCAAAGCCCGGGTTACTATTCATCTCCCGGCAATCAGAGGCGACCATGCGGGCACAGAGTCATAAACCACAGAAGAAGAGCTGGGTCCATTAGAAAAGCCGAAGAGAGCCGTCGGAAGAATTTACAGACAAAGAACCCCGAAAACAACGGAGCTGACACTATGGCACTATTCATCATCGAGTCACCGAAGCACCGAAAGGTGCCCAATATGGGACTCCAAAAATCCCCCTCAGTGCCAAAGTGACCAACGACACGTCCGGGCGCATTTCTGGGGCCTGCCACATGAGCCTGGACGCCCAGATCTCTCACGGACGCCTTTTCTGACAGAGCTCCCGGGGCCCGCTCCACTGACAAGCAGACGGCCCCTCGAAACGGGCATACAAGCACCCAGGGACCACCAGGGTTGGGGAACAAGCTTCAGATGACCTTCCGGAACTCGACTCCGTTTCCCGAGGGACGTTTCAGTGGTCATGAACGTCTCCCGACGAGCCTCCGGGGCACGTCCACGAAGAACAGAGATCACAACGATCCCCGAGCACCTCACAAAGAGCCCTGAGCACCTCAAGACATTCAGGGAACAATGAGAAAACCCCGGTCAAAGCCCCTAGGTCTTCCCGGGCCAACGGTCCCCGACCGAGGGCAACGAGCCAATAATCCTTCACGGGGCAAAAGGATCGCCAAAACGAATGTCAGGGTGCACAAAGAACAATCAGGGATCGAGGGACACTAAACTCCGCTCCGAACGTCCAAACAGGGCAAAACCGACTCTCGAGGCGCCGAGTCACCCGAACGTTCGTTCATACGACGCATGGCGACATTAGGCTCATTCAAATCCTCGTCGTTCAAGCATTCCAAATCTTCAAATTAATTGGACATCGGAGACTGAACGCGCGTTCAATCAAGTGTCAAGCTTTTTCCGGCTTTTCTATTATTCGAATGGGACCCACAGCTCAGCCAAGCCAAGCCACCAAGCCACGGCTCGCCCACAATCAGCTACGGCTCCGACATGACAGCCCCAAGCAGCGGCTAATCCCTAAGCCACGGCTCAATTCGGTGTCTCCAAGCCCCAATGGCTCAATCCCAAGAGCTTCCCTCAACCACACATTCAAAATATCTCTTACACATCCTCACATCAACTCCCATCTTTCCATCACTTCCCATCAACTTCCCACTCACTTTCCCCACCTTAATCTTCCCTCCAAAAATTCGGATCCCTTAAGCACCCACTAATTGCACTTAGTTTTCACTAAACAAGCCATTAAGTCTTCCTTTATAAGCCCATTGCATCATTAACTTAATCACAACTCAACTTCCATCATCTCTCTAGCTTTCTCACTCTAGGAAACCCTCTCCAAGCCCTCTCAACTTCAGCACATTTCAGCAATTCGTCCAGCCTCCCCTCAGCCCGAAACAAAGGCATAATTGCCGGAAAACTCAACCGTTTTCCTGCGACCACCACCCAACCCGAACCAAACTTGACCAAACTTCGTATCCCACATGTATTCGACCTCCCGAGTCCATTTCCGGTGTTAGTTTCAGCATTTGAAGCTCCCAGCATGCAGATCTAGAACATTTCAGAATCGGGCCTCTAGGTACTTTCCCGGTTCCTAGGCGAGTCCCGCCCCCCAACTTTGCTCGAGCCTTGACCAAACTTCTTACCTCACATGTTTTCGACCTTCTAAATCCATTTCCGAACCTAGTTTTAGCATTTGAAGCCTCCAACACACCGTTTCAAAAGGTAGCAGAAACAGTGCAGAAACGGGTTTCCACGGCCACCCCGGGATCCTTGGCACGCCATTTCTTCCCACGACCATGGCGAGTCGTGCCATCACTTCATAGGGGTTCCTCACAACCCTCACTCTTCCTTGTGACAAGGTGGTCGCGTGCCGAGAGCCGTTCAACCGTGCACCACCGCCTTTTCTCTCCTTTCTCCCTTCACAGATTTTTCCAGTTTTTTATCGGTTTTCTTTGCATCTTTCAGGCAAATAGACATGTCTAATCCTCATGAAACCACTGCAGGTATGCTCCTCACTCAGTTAGGAGTCCAATGCCACCGATCTCGCACCAAAAGACCACCGGGAGCCTCCCGTAGAGTCGTTTCTTCATCGGGTGCCAGTCAGGTTTTTTCCTCTGGTCGTCTTTTCTAACCCGAACTTTGCAGAGACGCACAGGTCAGCTCAGGTTGAATCTTGCTACGAGCCACCTATCACCGTGATCCTCAGTCAGTTAGGAGTCCAATGCCACAAACCTTGCAGCCAAATACCACCGGGAGCCTCCGGGACAGCCATTTCTTTCCGATCTGCCCAGTCGGGTCAGTTCCGCCTAGTTGGTTCTGTTTTCTGCTAGCTAACCCGACTTTGTTTTTGATTTCCAGAAAATATACATGTCCAATCCTCATGAAACCACCGCAGGCATGATCCTCAATCAGTTAGGAGTCCAATGACACCGACCTCGCATCAAAAGATTACCGGGAGCCTCCTATGGACCCATTTCTTCATCGCGTGCCAGTCGGGTCTGTTTTGACCCGACTGGGTCTGTCTTTTTGTTACTGACCCTACTTCGTTTTTGATTTCCAGAAAATCTACGCGTGCTCTCCTCCCGAAACCACCGCAGACGCGATCCTTGGTCTCTTGGGAATCCAATGCAACTGGCCCCGCACGAAAATTCCATCCCGATCAACCGGTACAGCCCCGACAAGCCGGACTGCCAGTCGGGTCTGCCGCCGACCCGACTTCACTGATTCGGGTCTGTTCGTTCCAGCCGAGTCTCCCGACTCCCTTTGCCACTTCTCCGACTCTTTCCCGCATCCCGGGGCTAGGTATAATCACTCCCGACTCAGAGAAGTTAGGACTTTTACGTTTTCTTTGTGTTTGTGGGGCGATAAGGCGGTCCATGACCGATTCACACGCAAGTTTATGTTTTTATGTGTTTTTACATCGTATTATGCATGTCTTCATCGTTTATAGTGCTAGCATGTCGGGAAATAGCTTGAATCGGAGTCGAGGAGACATCGTTGGCTCGGGCGAACCAAGGGAGCCTCTCGGCCTCGCCCCAAGGGAGGTGGCCGAGAGCCCCTCTTGGCTTCCTCGGGCCATGGATGGCCTCCTTTTCCTGACTCAAGTCATTTCCCGAGTTTTTACATTTTTTGCTTCCCATGAGTCGGTGTCGTTTTATCGATTTCTCTAAATATCGTGCTTGTGCTTGTTTGTATGTTTAATTGCGTTCCTAAGATCATGGCGGCACCGACTATGTAAAAATGCACGTTGTCATCGTGTTTGATGTTTTATGCATGCAAGAAAGGGTCAAAACCAATTCTTGGAATTGATTGTAATCACAATTTTCATTTAATCGTTGGTTTCATGTTAATTCGTATGCTAGATACGTTAATATCGAACAATCATTTCATTGATCCATAACAATTGAGGTTTGAGGTCTCAATCATTAAACCACTTCACAAACGGGAAACGGGACGTGCCACTCGATTAATTAAATCACTTGGACTAAATAATTGGGTTAATCGATCCTTAATTCGTAAACGCATAGATGGTTCACGGAACGGCGGGAATGCCCTTTTCCTTAAAAGATCACAATTTCAAAACACCGAGACACGTAACACGAATAGAACCGATGTCTAACGAGTACTCGCATGCTATGACTCGAGTCCGGGCCCGATTTGAGGCGGCTCGAGTCAAGACGCGTGAGTCCTCCTTAGATTTCTTCGTGTGACGTGATCTCCAATTTACATACGGACATCGTAATTTTATCCAAGGGCATAATCGTCATTCCGTGATTCACCGATACCCTAGGCGTTAGGGAGTTGGAAACACCTCGATCTATGGGCGGGAAAGGGCAACCCGTTCGGGTGCGAGTTTCATTCGCACGGCCCATTCCGTTCACTTTCGGTGTTTCTATCTTTCTACCGTAGATTCGGTGGTGAACATTTCATTTCATTTACGAAACACGAAAAACCGGATTAATCATGCACTCGACTTAAACGAACATTAGATAATTGATAGGTGGAATGCTAGGTTCCAATCTAGAGTCAAAACACAAGTTTGGTTAATTCGGTGAAACCATAGTGACACTTAACCGAATAAAAGCTCTAAAACAAATTCACACATGTAATCGGCTTAGAACCATATTCTAGCCCACCATCTATGTTTGCCTAGGCTAGACACAATGTTTGCAAATCAACCCCGGTCGATAACTGATTAAATCACGTACATTCGACTTAATACACAACTTGTCTGTATTCACCTACGTTTGTCAGTTGTTATCTGTTTTCCATCAGTTTTATCAGTTTTCTTCTGTTTTCCATTTCCTTTTGCTGATTTGTTGCAGTTCGAGTCCGAGCCCATAGGTTACGTGTTGCACGGGGTCCAACGCCCCAAACCATCGAACACGAGGTCCAACATCTCCCAATTCACTGAGCGCGTGCAACCCGAGTGCGGAATGGGATCTAGCCTCGATTCACCGTTATACTCCAAATATGGCCTATGTGGAAGGCAATTTGGATTGGATGCGTGAAACGGGTTTAGATATCACCCGAGAGCTCGATCGGTCCAACGGTTACAGTGGGAATCGACCGGTTCTCTTGCGAACCGTTGGAACGATCGGACCCGACCCCCGGCTCCTTGAGCCCGCGTTGCCTTAATTTGTTTATCGGTTATTCAAAACACACGGTGAGCCGGAGTGGAATATTGGCCCAATGCAAACCGATCGGGATCCATTTACTTATTCAGTTACACTTTGTAATTATTCGAGAGAACATTGTGAGGATTTTATTTGTATATTCACTCGGTCACTTGTAAGGATCCCCGATCGGCGAGCGAGAGGTCCGAGTGTCGAACCGGTCAAGTCGGTCTATTATTACCAAGAGATGAGTAAGCTCGAATACTCGCGGTTTCGGTTCTCGCAGGGAATCGACCATCACGGTTCGATGAACTGTAACGCTAAGATAGTGGACCGATTCCTCGACGCACAAACCTACTCATCTTTCGGATTCTTGGCCCAACTTGATCAATCCATCGACTTTACGGTGTCAAAACGGGCGAGTCAAGTGCGACCCTAAATCACGCGGTAAATAAACAAAACGGCAAGCCTAGCAAACTAGAGTATCGAAAGGGCGTGCGGGATATAGGCCCGCATGTAATAGAAACCCCGAATTCCGAATTTTCGGTTCCGCATGACCATTGCCTTAGCATTTAGGTGTACCCCGTACCCCTAGACCCGGGTAACTTGCCGGCCCTCGACCTTCGGGTCGTAAAATGGCAAGTGGCGACTCCTTCTCACGTGCGTCCGTCGCGCGTCCCCGGGAAGGTGGACACTCCCAAGCCGCGTTTGCTTAGGCGCGCGCATGCGTGCCCCGACGAGATTAAAATTCGGGTGCGCACAGCTTGGCGACTCCACTGGGGACAGCTAGAGGGTTCGGGCTCAATCCCGTTTGCTTGCTTGCGTGTTTATTTACTGCTTTTCGTCGTTTACCGATTATCTACTTACGCACATTTATTTCACGCATGCATTGCATATCATGCTAGCTTTAGGTGCCTTGTCCGAAATCCCACGGGCGCCAAAATAGGAAGCTAGGTTAGTCAGAGGTTCCGAGTAAGGGAACGGATCGAGTCGGCTATGCCACCGAACCGACCCCCAAAGATCCTCGCTCGATTTCAAGGAATTCACACCCTTGAGTCGGGAGCCCCCATCCATAGATAGCACGGTCCTTGTAGCACCGAACCATGCATTGTGCTATGCCTCCATGCAAGCCTTCAACCCGACGTTGACAATAGTCCATCGAGTCGGCCTGCGTGCCACTTGAGTCTTTTCTATTTCAAGAGCGATGTGCCTTGTAATTTGTACTAAGCCGTGGGCATTTACTTTTCTCTGCACATATGCATCATGCAGTTTTCAAAACACACTAGGATGTCTGATGTGCCCAAGAATGCAGTCCAAGACGAGGCCATATCTAGGTCGGGTCCTATCACTCGTTCCATGGCCAAGAAGCTTGTTGCAACTCTCCCCGGGCCCTTTACCTTACTTAAGTGCTTGGAAATAGGAGACGAGAAGTCCAGCCCGAAGTGATGGCCCATATTTTAAAAGACTTCAGCTGTTATGAGAAGATAATATTTCTATGATATAGTTTCCCTTAATTAGATATTATTTCCTATATTAGATTGAGTCAGCAATCTTAAGTTTCCTATTTCAGATTATTGCATTACTCTATTTTAGGAAAGTAATCTAAAGGATATCAGATATCAGTTTCCTATATTATTAGGTGTCAGTTTCCTATTCTAGAGTCAATGGAGGTGTATTCTCTCTATATAAATATGCACCTATTGTAAGAGGCGAAGAGAGACGAATTTGATGAGTTTTTGAATGAAATTGCTTAGAGCGTTTCTTATCTTTTCTTATCTAAACAAGTTCATTGTTTAGTGGCGAAAACCCCGATTCTTATCGTTCATCCTTGAGCGTGGCGAATCAAAACGACTTTTCTTACTCGTGGCGAGTCATCTTATCGAGTGAGTTTAGTTGGTTCTACCCTCCACCCTTCTTTCTTACCCAGTTCTGGTTCGTGAGCCTATCAATGTCGTTCACATTGACAAGTCCTAAGCAGATTTTCTTATCGTCTTGGTAAGGGACGCCTTGCTCGGCCTCTTGCCCACGCCTCGACAGAGCCCGCCAACACATGAGGACCTCACCGACCCGCCACAGAAAGCGAATGATGTATATTCCGGGACAACATGATCGACCTCATCTACACTAGGTTCGATCACCGAGAGGTCGCTGAGAGACGAAGAACTCGCCGGCCCACCATCTCAAAGGGAGCTCTCCCAAACTCGTGCCAAGATGCAGAGATGCGGTCAGGAGCTCGCTTGAGCGAACGCCGCCCTAGAGAGGTCTAGGAAAGGGCCTCATGAAGACCCACACATGCACTCTAGGATAGATGTCTCCGCAAGGCCCTCGCCTAGACCCGGTGCTTTCCGAGGCGGCGCTCCCTCAAACCCCGAGTGTGGTGGCAAGTCAGCTTAAGGCTCTATTTTACAAAATTTGCATTGTACTTTGAACATTTCGGGTCAATGTGAACGACAACATTAGCTTTTGAAAACTCACGCATTGCACGCATCCTATTCATTTACTGTTTTACACGATAATTAACACTACCACACAGTAAACAAAGTTGTGACCGCCTTTGCAGGTGTACCAATCGTGGTCCTCACCCTTCCTCCAGGGCGAGCCGATCAGTAGCTCAAGGGCCAACCGTCCAAGCAACACTAACTTCCCATTAATCCCGCGCAATCGATTATGTCATTGCATGGTTGAGCACACGTCCCTCTATGCTACAAGTGCTTCCATCAGCACAACTGAGCGTGCCATTTCCGCGTCGTGCGAGCATGCCTCCACCTTCTCCATGCACACACCCTCAGCGCGCTCTCACGACGCCTACCAGGCTAGTGCAATCCCCTAAGCCCTTACGCTGAAATCGCGAATATAGTTTGCTCCTTCATTGTTTTCTTTTCCCATTGTAGAAAATTCTACACAAGAAGACAGCATGAATACTGATCGACCACAATTTAGACAACAAACGTCTTACATCCATCCAGCTCCTTGGGATTTCAACACTAAGTCCTCATCCCTGCTCCACAAAGCAAGACCGCAAGCAAATCAGCGTCACCGCATTGCAGCGCCTCACGCTATTCCTCAGCATTGACCTTTTCTTTCGCATTTCTTGCACTTTCCTATCAACCCCGCATTTACTGCATTGGGTTTCGGCTCCGCATCGGGCTCCGGCCCCGCATTTACTGCATCGGGCTTCGGCCCCGTATCGGGCTCCGGCCCTGCATCGGGCTCCGGCCCCGCATTTACTGCATCGGGCTCCGGCCCTGCATCGGGCTCCGGCCCTGCATCGGGTTCCGGTCCCGCATTTACTGCATTAGGCTTCGACCTCACATCGGCCTCCGGCCCTGCATTTACTTTTGGGTTTCGGCCCTGCATCGGGCTCCGGCCCCAGTTTTGGGCTTTGGCCCCACTTTTGGGCTTCGGCCCCTCATCGGGCCTCGGTCCCGCATTTGCTGCTTTTGGGCTCCGACCCCGCATTTACTGCTTTAAGGTTTTGACACCTCGCGCTTACTGCTTTCAGGCTCAACTAAAATCCAAAATCGACTTGGATTCAAATTCTTCCAAGCGATACTCCGAGGAGCAAGTCTAATCCTTCAACCGCAAAAGATCACAGGCAACAGCTCCGACGAACAGAGCATGGCCTTGCCCACCCGCCGCGAAAGTCACTAGCACGATCACATCTCCGACCGGAGAATGATCCCTGCCCACCCTCCGCTGTGGCCATCAACCAGCCACTGGGGCAACATGCACTCTTCCCTAAACTCTCTTTTACATTTATTTATATGCATTCCAAAACGAGCTCCCGGCATGAACGAACCCTTCACGGGCGCACTAGGACAACCTCGAAGACGCCCTGTTGGTTCCGTCGGAATTGTTTGATTCGTCTGTCCTCATGGGATCCGGCTCCTCGAGCCTCCCCTAGGACGACTGCGCATGCCAACCCGTAATCGGGGAAAGTACACCTATGTGGCCCCTAGCCACGGTCTGCCCACTCCAGGGTGGCGATGACTAGATCTCGGAATTGAGTGTCCTCCACGCACGGCACCCCATGGGTCGTATGTTGGACAAGGGGATTTTCCAATGGGTCCACTCCACATTTCTTACCACATATTCCACCGATCAATCACTTAATACATCGTCTTCTTTGTCATCTCTCACAGGGACATGCCGGTCACAGGCAAAGAACGATACACGGGTTCACATCTCCCTGAGAATTCCTCTCGGACCCTTCCCTCATACTTCGACGAGGGAGGTTTCCGACGAATATGTACCCCCCACGAAGCCGAAGACAGAGACAATCGAACAAACCGTTCAACCTCGACGAGTGCATCTCCACCGAGATCGAGCGACACCCCGGGGGCAAATTGGGCCTTCCCCACTGCACACTTATCACCGACAACATGCAACGACAAGTCCCGGGGTAGGACACATTCGGCTTCAAGAGTGCCTATCATCCAAAGGGCACCCTCCACGGGAGCGACAATGCATAATCGAGAGCGGCGATCGCACAAGACACCAGACACAAATCACAAAGACCGGGGCATCCCCGTCCAACATTGACGCGGAGGCAACCTTGGTCACCCACACTCCTGGGGCAATTTTGTTTTCGTTTTAGACAATAGGGGAAAGGACTTGTAAAGTTTGCAAGGAAAAAGACACGAAGTTCGACTTTCGAGTGCATAAGAATAAGACTTTTGAGAAAACCAGCCATCACAAAATTGGGCTAGGACAACGAAGTACATCAAGTCTCCACGGGGCTAAGCAAACGAAAGTGGCATCGGCGATGCAAAGTCGAGGAGTTTCAAATAAATACAAGGGGCACAATACAGACCCCAGCTGCGAAAAAAAGAGCGAAAAGACGCGGGAAAAACCCGCCAACAAAGAAGAGAAGAGAGAGAGAAAAGAAGCGGAAAAACCCGCCAACAAAAAAATGGGGCAATGCCGAGGTTCACCAAAAGCACCGACACCCCCAATCCAAAAGAAATGAAATCTTGACAAAAAGGGAAGCAGCAGTCGCAACTCCTCGACGGAGACAGAACATAATGCACTCGGAGGTCGAATCATTCGAACCCTCCGCCCTTGCAAACTCGAGAGGCAAAAGAATCGGGCCCGCTAGGTCGAAAACCCCTCAGGGCGACCTAGGCAAAAACTAGGGCAGGAGAGAGGCACGACTGAAAATCCCGAGGCGGGCGGTCGTGGCAAAAGGAGAGCTCATCCCCTTTAGGTTGAGAGGTACGGCCCCGAGGCGGGTGACCGTAGCAAAAGGAGAGTAAAATGAGAGATAAACAAAACAGTCACCCTGGGCCTTCGCACACTGCGTGGACCAGGGATCCCCAAGGGAAATGACCAGGTTATCTACTCCAACACGATCCCCGATCGGCTCTCCTACCGAACTCAACCGTCTAAGGCGGATTCTTCTTCAAGCACAGCGGGCGACCAAGCACGCAATCCAAACAGTTTAAAACATCCAACACCAACCGAAGGACGGAAGAGAAGGGGGGGTACATCTCACGGCAAGCGTGAACTCGTGTATCCTTTCAGCCTTGGGCAACGTGCTCCCCAAGCTTTCTCTTTTCTCTTTGTCATTGCACAACTCCAAAACGGGTCATAGCCACCCTTCAATCGGCTACCACAAAGCCAAAATCCTAGAAATTTCTTTCCGGGAGTCTAGTCATAACACTCTGAAAATGACTAAACCGAGGTCTGACCAAATTTGAATAAAAAATTTCCCATGCGGGTTACAAATGCAGCCGCCCTACGGTACCCTGATGAGAAGGGTCCTAAGTTCACGGGCGCGTCAAACAACCGATAGAGCCGCTTGGGCACCTTTGAGGACGTCTCGATATGCCCCTGTAAGGCCAACAGGAGCCCCGGAGGCCTTGCATCGAGGCCTCTGAAAGCGGGATCCCATTTGCATCGCTAAAACAAAAACTCTTTACGGGTCGCTCAGGCGACCCGAAACTGAAGAGCATGCGTCTCAAAGACATCTTTTTATCCGCGCTTACACGTTAGTAACCCCCATGACTTACTAATGATGTCAGGATCACAAGTACAACAAACGCGGGAACTACGGCAGACTCTGATTCCCGACTCCTCGGGATACGTCGGCACTCTACCCCAGAGTTCGAGTCCCTCATCGCACGACCGGGGCATCCCCAACAAGCAATCGCCCTAGCAGCAAAGCCGACTTCCGGTTGATCAAACACATCGCCACCCCAGGGGCAGAGCACCGACGAAGCAACTTCATCGCGATGCGCATGGAATCCCAAGGGGCATCTCCTCCTTAACGGACTCATATCTGTCTCACGCGACAGGTCGTGCTCTCGAGGCACCGGAAGTCGTTGAGGGATGCACCACACCGTCCAAACCGCCGATGTTTAAAGAAGGACAAACGATGGAGGGTCGTCATCAGCTGCCGCACGTGATGCAATCCAAGCCCAACACTAAGCAAACCACGTCGCCTGACGCTTTATGCGATCCCCGAGCAAGTGTCTCGGGTCTGTCCCAGTTTTCAAATTCCAGTTCGGGTCCATCTCGGTTTTAAACTTCCTGTTCGGGTCCATCCCGGTTTTAAATTCCTGTTCGAGTCCATCCCGGTTTTAAATTCCTGTTCGGGTCCAGCCCGGTTTTAAATTTCTGCATTCGGGTCCATCCCGGCCACATTCAGGTCTATCCTGGCTCATCTGCATTCGGGTCCGTCCCGGCCACATTCAGGTCTATCCTGGCTCCTTCGGGTCCATCCCGGCATTTAAATTTCTGTTCAGGTCTATCCTGGCCCCTCGGGTCCATCCCCGCTTTTAAATTTCTGTTCAGGTCTATCCTGGCCCCTCGGGTCCATCCCGGCATTTAAATTTCTGTTCAGGTCTATCCTGGCCCCTCGGGTCCATCCCGGCATTTAAATTTCTGTTCAGGTCTATCCTGGCCCCTCGGGTCCATCCCGGCATTTAAATTTCTGTTCAGGTCTATCCTGGCCCCTCGGGTGCATCCCGGCTTTTAAGTTTCTGTTCAGGTCTATCCTGGCCCCTCGGGTCCATCCCGGCTTTTAAATTTCTGTTCAGGTCTATCCTGGCCCCTCGTGTCCATCCCGGCATTTAAATTCCATGTTCAGGTTTATCTTGCTTTCTTGCGGATCTATCCCGGTTTATTTCGGGTCCACCCCGGTCTTAATTTCCAGCAATATCCCAATACATCCAAGCAAGGCGCGAGCAGCCACGGGGAAGCTACAATAGAGCGGTCGCCGGGACCAAAAAGGGGATGCTTATTATGGTCTTTGGCTACATCCTCTAACCGAGCATGCAACCAAAGAGGGGCAAGCTGTCAGCACCCCATTTTGGCCCACCGGCTTCCTGCACGAGAATCCCCGATCAAAGCCCGGGTTACTATTCATCTCCCGGCAATCAGAGGCGAACATGCGGGCACAGAGTCATAAACCACAGAAGAAGAGCTGGGTCCATTAGAAAAGCCGAAGAGAGCAGTCGGAAGAATTTACAGACAAAGAACCTCGAAAACAACGGAGCTGACACTGTGGCACTATTCATCATCGAGTCACCGAAGCACCGAAAGGTGCCCAATATGGGACTCCAAAAATCCCCCTCAGTGCCAAAGTGACCAACGACACGTCCGAGCGCATTTCCGGGGCCTGCCACATGAGCCTGGACGCCCAGATCTCTCACGGACGCCTTTTCAGACAAAGCTCCCGGGTAAGGTGGACACTCCCAAGCCGCGTTTGCTTAGGCTCGCGCATGCGTGCCCCGACGAGATTAAAATTCGGGTGCGCACAAGATCATGGCGGCACCGACTACGCTAAAATGAACCTTAAAAACGTGAGAAAAGACCATAAACTTGAGTAAAGAGAACATTCCTAACTCATGGGAACCGAGAGATCCCGCGGGCATACCTTTTAAGGGGCCGGGACAGTATTGATTTCCTTAGGTTATCAAACGGTCTCTTTTCTTTGGTTACTGGCCGGTTCTCACTGAACCATAACAAGCGGAAACTAAAAAGACTTTCACAAAGCCGAGAGCAAACACGTAGCAAAAACACATATGTCGGTAATGGACTAATCATGCACACGATAGAAAACCAAAACAGAAGCAAACCAAAAACAGATTCACCCACGCTTCCAAATTGTCTGTCAAGCAAATTTCAGATAATAACTGGCATAATCACGTAAACTCGGCACAAATACATCGCTTGCTTGCATCCATGCACTAATCAGTTAGCATGCTTTACTTTCTGCATTACCTACTGCATACACATGCCTGTACTTGTCTGTTATTTGCTGTATCCATCGCAGTTCAAGCCTGAACTCATAAGAAACGATTGCACGGGGTCCAACGCCCTAAAAATCATCGATCACGGGTCCAACGCCCATGCACACTGAGAGCGCGCAACCCGAGTGCGGCATCGGGTCTTGCCTCGACTCAACGTCCCAATCTTAGTGATGTCTAAGTGGAAAGACAACTCGGATAGGATGAGTGAGTCGTGGTCAGGACATGACCCGGGAGCTCGACCCGTCCCCACGACTGTCTCGAGAGTCAAACGACTCTTCTGCTATCCGTCGGTCCGGTCGGACCCGACCCCCGGCTCCATGAGCCCGCGTTGCATTAATTTCGGTTTCGGTCCTTCAAAACTCACGGCATGCATGAGTGGAATATTTGGCTTGATGCAAATCGACCGGGTCCAAAACACAGTACAGCGTCTGTATCTTCATTTATGCAAGCATTTCTGTATTTTCATTCAGTCAATGTAAGGACCCCGGTCGACAAGCAGAAAAGGCCTGAGAGTGCTTACGAATTTACGGTGTCAAAACGGGCAAGGAGTGTGCAACTTAACTCACGCGGTGAATAAACAAAAACGGCAAGCCATAGACAAACCGAGTACCGAAAGGGCGTATGGGATATAGGCCCATACGTAACCGAATTCCCAAATTTGGAACTCAGGTTCCGCCAGACCATATGCCTTAGCACCCTAGGTGTATCCATACCCCTAGACCTGGGTACTTACCGGCCCTCGACTCCGAGTCGTAAAATGGTAAGTGGCGACTCCTTCTCACGCATGTCCGTCACGCGTCCCCCACGGGAAGGTGGACACTTCCAAGCCGCGCGAACGGCCCGTGCGCATGCGTGCCTCGATGAGATGAACATTCGGGTGCGCACAGCTTGGTGACTCCACTGGGGACATTTAGAGAGTTCAGGCTCGATTCCGTTTGTCTGCTTGCTTGTTTATTTATTTACTGCTTTATGCAAATTACTGCTTATCTACCTTCTGCACATTTATGCCATTTGCATCGCATATCATTTAGTCTTAAGTACCTATGGGTCGCGTCCCACGACCGATGATAGGAAGCCGAGGTTAGATAAGGGTTCCGAGTAAGGGTACGTCGCACGGTTGGACCGTCGATTAGGCCCCCAAAGATCCCCGCCTGATTTCAAGGAATTGATACCCTTGAATTTGGGGGCCCCATCCACAGGTAGCACGGTCCTTGTAGGACTTAACCATGCATCTTGCAGGAGCCTCCATATAATCCTCCAACAGGTTCAAACATTAGTCCGTCGGGTCGGCCTACGCGGCACTTCAAGTCTTTCATTTTCAGAACTTGTACCTTGTACCAAAACATTAAGCCGTGGGCATTTCTCTTTCTGCACACATGCATCATGCAATTTCCAAAATTAGGATGTCGTTCACATTGATAAGTCCTAAGCTGATCTTCCTTTCATCTTGGTAAGAGATGTCGCATTCAATTGCCTGTCCGCGCCTCGAAAGAATCACGCCACCTCTTGAGGAAATCACTCAGGTATGGACAACCTTGCGCCAAATCGATCGAGATTACATCACCGCTTTCACCGGGGACGTACCTCTGTTGGCCGCCCGGAACATCGATTGGAATTTCCTTGAAGCAGCCATCACCTTTTAGAACCCCGATCATGCAGTTTTCAACATCCAGGACAATGAGCTTACACCCACAATCGAGGAGTATCGCACCCTCATTGGTCGCACCATGTCTGCCAACGACATCATAAAAGCCCAACTTCTGCACTACTCGGCCTACTTTGGTTTCGCGCCTACTTGGGGTCCGCACCTCCCACTTGCATGCAGAACTCGCATATTCAGGGGGTACTGAGATAGCAATCGAGAAACTTGTTCTCTTCATAAAAACTAGGGCATGCAAAGTTCAAGGGAATTTTCCTCGAAAAGATTTATGCCACGCTTACCTACTATTAGTTTTTGGGACCATTCTGATCCCTCGCTTTCGTGCTCGAATCGACGCAGCATTGGTTAGCGTTGTCCTCCAGGTAGTCGGAGGACACGGGTATGAGGTGGCCCCCGTGACCGAGACTATTCGGTCCCTCGACCGTGTATTGAGAACACGCGATTGAAGGATAAGAGGATCCCCTATCCTTTTGCAAATTTGGCTTCAGAGTCATGCATACCCCTTTGGTCTTGTACGCCTGGTTATGTATTTTGCAAACCAAGAATCAATCATTTCTCGATTGCTACCTTTCGTGCGAGTGGATGAACGCAAGATTAATGAGTGGATGGAGGTTTTTCGCGAGATGTCTCCTAGGAGCTTTAAGTGGCGTGCCGCGTGGATGCCACCCGGACCCATGGCTCTCAAATGTGCAGATTTTTACGGAATCCCACTCATTAGTCATGCGGGGTCTACCACCTACTTCCCGTCGCCAGTAATGAGGCAGCTCGTTGGCTTACAGACGATCCCCGAGGATACGGCACGAACCAGGTTCGAATACACTTCGCGGGAGGACCAGAAGTCCGTAGATCGCCAAAGTGAAATCGAACAGGCGATAGCAGCAAGCCTCACTATAATCACTGAGCATCCATATTTTCCTGAATTCCCTACTCAGAATGAGCAGCACTTCCAGGCTACGGAGGAATACATCTTGCACTTCCACCGATGGGGTCCTCCCGTGCAAGATGATGCATCACGACCAGCGGATCAGACGTCACCTGAAGCACCTTCCATGGCTGTTCAGATTGAGCTTGCTAGTCTCAAGGCTGAAAGAGATTCCCTCCGCCAACTAGTTGCAGAGAGGGATGAACAACTCACTGATCAGTGCCAACTCCAGAAGGAGCTCGCTCAGGCCCGTGCAGAATTGCAGAGACGTGATCAGGAATTGACACGAGTGAACATTACCTTGGAAAAATCTAGAAAAAGGGCTTGAGGACAAGCATACCCACCTTAGGATAGTTATCGGACCCTAAGCCTAGGATTGTCGCTTTCCACGGCAATGCTCATCCGTTCCCTAATGCGATGGAAGACGAACTTAGGATTGGTTTTCCTAAAATTTGCATCGTATTTTAAAGCTTCCTTAATCAGTGCGAATGACAGCATTAGCTTTCGAAAATTCATGCATAGCATGCTTTCCATTTATTGTTTTACAGCTATCATGCATTCCTTCTCGATAGGCAAGTTGTGCTCGCATTCCCAGTCAGACCCACTGTGGTCTTTACGTCAAGATGTGCCATGACTAGACGCAGAGTCCATCTCTGTCACTCGCCCCGCACCACAAGGTGCGTCATCGCATAGCCAAGCACATGTCTTTCGGCGCAATTAAGCATTTCCACCAGTGTAACTGAGTACGCCCTTTCGCGTCGTGCGAGCATGTCTCTACGCTCCTGACACCCCGGTGCATATCCCTTCCCATGCTCGCATGACGCCTACCAGGCGAGTTCGATTCCCACCTCTTTGCGTCAAAACTGTGAACAATTTTTGTTCCTTCATTGTTTTTCCATTCCCCATTGCAGGAAACCCCCAACAAGAAGGCAGCCTGAATACTGAACGACCACAATTGAAATAACAAACGTCTCTCATCCAGCTCCTTGGGATTTCAACACTGAGCTCCCACCCTCTCTCCACAAAGATCGCAAGCAAATCAGAGTCACCGCTTTGCAGCGCCCTGCGCTGTTCCTCAGCATTGACCTTTGCTTTCGCATTTCTTGCACTTTCCTATCATGCATGCATTCATCGCATTTACTGCATCGGGCTCTGGCCCTGCATTTACTGCATTGGGCTCCAGCCCTACATTTATTGCATTGGGCTCCGGCCCTGCATTTACTGCATCGGGCTCAGGCCCTGCGTCGGGCTCCGGCCCTGCATTTACTGCATCGGGCTCAGGCCCTGCGTCGGGCTCCGGCCCTGCATTTACTGCATCGGGCTCAGGCCCTGCGTCGGGCTCCGGCCCTGCATTTACTGCATCGGGCTCAGGCCCTGCGTCGGGCTCCGGCCCTGCATTTACTGCATCGGGCTCAGGCCCTGCGTCGGGCTCCGGCCCTGCATTTACTGCATCGGGCTCAGGCCCTGCATCGGGCTCCGGCCCTGCATTTACTGTATTGGGCTTCGGCCCTGCATTTACTGCACCGGGCTCAGGCCTTTTATTTACTGCATCGGGCTCCGGCCCTGTATTGACTGCATCGGGCTCCAGTCCTGGATTTACTGCATTGGGCTCCGGCTCAACATCGGGCTCCGGCCCTGTATTTACTGCATTGGGCTCAGGTCCTGCATCAGGCTCCGGCCCTGCATTTACTGCATTGGGCTCAGGCCCTGCATCGGGCTCCGGCCCTGCACTTATTGCATTTACTGCATCGGGCTCCGGCCCTGCATGTACTGCATTGGGTTCAGGCCAAGCATCGGGTTCCGACTCTGCATTTACTGTTTTCGGGCCCTGGCCCAGCATTTATTGCTTCCAGGTTTTGACACCATGCACTTACCCGCCCGCCCTCTGCCGTCGCCACCGACTAAACACTAGGGCAACACACGCAGTCTTCTTTAAAACTCTCTTTTGCTTTAATCCACTCCCACAAACGACATGAACAAATTCTTCAAATGGAGCATTAGGACAGTCTCGAAGACGCCCTATTAGTTTTGTCGGACATGTTCGACTCGCTTGTCCACGTGGGACCCGGCTCCTCGAGCCTTTCCTAGGACGACTGCACATGCCTACTCGCAACTAGGGAAAACATACTTATGTGAGCCCCAGTCACAGTCTAACGACTCCAGAGTGGTGATGACCAGATTCTCGGAAACAAATGTCGTCTGCACGCGGCATCCCATGGGTCGCGGGCAGGACAAAAAGGGATTTTCCCATGGAACCACCCCATATTGCTTACCACATATTCCCCTGCATAATCGCCTAATGCATTGTCTTCTTTGTCATTCTTCACAGGGGCACATTGACCACAAGCGAAAGGCGATGCGCGAGTTCACGCTTCCCCGAGAACTCGTCTCGGACCTTTTCTTTATACTTTGACGAAGGAGATGTCCGACGATGAGGTACCCCCTACGAAGTCGAAGACGAGGACAATTAAGTGAATCACTCAGCATCGATGCAACCGTCTTCCTTGAACATCCAGCAACTTCAACAGCGTGTGCCCTCGGAAAAGCACACATTGTAAGAGGAACAAGATATGACTGGGGGCAACAATCGCACAAGGTGCCTGCCCCGGGCCACTTCAACAAATGAAAACCGGGGCATTCCCGTTCAACATTCGCACCCAGGCAACCTCGGTTCACTATTCCACATGGGGCAATTCCACGTTTTCTTTCTAGACAACAGGGGGAATTCACATGTAAAGCTTGCAAAGGCAAATGACACAAAGTTCAACTTTCAAATGCATGAGAGTCAAAACTTCCAAGAAAGCTGGTCCTCATAAAATAGGGCTAGCAACACGCAATGACTCTCCACGAGGCGAAGCACATCAAAGTGACCTTGGCGATGCAAAGTTGAGGAGTTCCAAACAAAGACACGGGGCACAAAACAAACCCCAGCTGGAAGAAAAAAATAGAGCGAAAAGAAGCGGGAAAAACCCACCAAAGAAGAGAGAGAGAAAAGACGCAGGAAAAACCCGCCAATGAACAAAACAAGGCACCACCAAGATTCAAACTCCAGCGCCGCCAATCCTGAGAAATCAATGAACCCCGACGAATGGGGAGCAGCAGACAGAACTCCTCGATGGAGACTGAAAAGAATGCATTCAGAGGTTGAATCCTTCGAACCCTTCGCCCTTGCAAACTCGAGAGATAAAAAGAATCGAGCCCGCTAGGTCGAAAACCCCTTTTGGGGCGGCCTAGGCAAAAGTTAGGGAAAAAGAGAGGCACGACTGGAAACCCTTTGGGGCGGTTGTGGCAAAAGGAGAGCTCTTCCCCTTTAGGTTGAGAGGTGCGGCCCCGAGGTGGGTGACCGTAGCAAAAGGAGAGCAAAACGAGAGATAGATTAAATTCCCCCTAGTCTCTCACACATCATGTGGACAAGGCATCCCCAAGGGAAGTAGCCAGGTTATCTATTTCATCACGATCCCCGATCGGCTCCCCAATACCATTCAATTGTCCAAGAGGGAACTTTCCTCAAGCATAGTGGGCAACTGAACACGCTGTCCAAGCAATTCGGTACAATCTATACAACAAAGCGACAAAGGAAAATGGGGGTACATCTCGCTGTAGGCGTGAACCCGTGTATCCTTTTAGCCTGGGGCAATGTGCTTCCCAAGTTTTATCTTTTCTCTTTGTCTTTGCATACCTCCAAATGGGTCATAGCCACCCTTTAACAGGCTACCACAGAGCCAAAATCCCAGACATTCCTCTCCGGGGGTCTAGTCATAACACTTTGGAAATGGTCGGATCGATTCTGACCAAATCTGAACCGAAACCCCCAAACGGGTTGCAAATGCAGTCGCCCTACGGCATCCGAATGATAAGGGTCCAAAGTCGACGGGCGTGTCGAACAAACGATAGAACTGCTGGGGTATCGTCGGGGAGGTCTCGATATGCCTAGGCATGGCTAACGGGAGCCCTGAAGGCCTCGTATCTAGGCCTCTGAAAGAAGGACCCACTCGCACTGTCGAAGTAAAATTCTTCACAGGTTGCTCAGGCGACCTGAAACTGAAGATCTGTGTTGCAACAACCTTTTATGCCCACCTGAGTCTATCTTGCATTTGTATTTCTCACATGATTTACGATTGATGCCAGGATTACAGGTACCGCATGGCAAGAACTACGGCAGACTCTGATCCCTTATCCAATGGGGTACGTAGGCGATCCTCCATGGAGCACGGGTCTCGCATCACAAGCAATCGCCCCAGGTTGAGCAATGAGTTATCGCACCATGTGAAGCAATGAGCAATTGCCTCAACAAACTAGCAAGCAACTGCCTCAGTGGCGAGACCGGGGGCATCCCAAGTAAGCAATCGCCTCAGCGGCGTGACCAGCTTCCAGCAAGAGCAGCAAGCAACCAATCCTGTGGCAAAGTCAGCTCCCCCAGCAGATCACCACGCAAACATCCCAGCGGCGAGCCCAACTCCTAGTAGAGCAACAAGCAACCGCCCCAGCGGCGAGATCGAATTCCCACGAACCAGTAAGCGACGCCCAAGCAACGAAAGAGGCTTCAAGCAGATTTACGAGCAACTGCTCCAGCAGCAAAATAAGCCTTTATTCAATGAGCGAGCAAATACCCCAGTGCAAAGCCAGTTTTAGGCAGATCAACAAGCAGTTACCGCAACAGCAAGCACCCATAGTTCTCACTCTCCCTCCAACAAGGCGAGTCGCAGTGCAAGGGTTGACCTAGTCCACAACAGCATTGCCCTACGGCCACATTCAGAAGCATACGGAGCACCCGAGGTTGGCAGGGGCATCCTCACCAAGCCTATGGCTGGCCCCAGCAAAATAAGCAACGGATAGCAATCTCAACCCGAGCAGAAAGCCCACAAGGCAGCACTCGAACCAAATCATTTGGCAAGGACCCCTTTTTCAATGCAGCCTAGCCGCATGACAAACAGCAAATGCCCAGCAGCACTGTTCACAAATCGCCAGCTCAATAGAAAGCAACTGTAGCAAACCTTCTCGCGTTCTACGCAATCCCTTTTGCATTAGCATTTTGCCTCATGCACTGCTTTTCAATTATGCACTGCTTTTCAATTATGCAACTGCTCTTTAATTATGCAACCTCTTTTCAATTATACATTGCCTTACAAGACTTGCGT
The DNA here is from genome assembly GCF_007655135.1 of Punica granatum. Classification (NCBI taxonomy): domain Eukaryota; kingdom Viridiplantae; phylum Streptophyta; class Magnoliopsida; order Myrtales; family Lythraceae; genus Punica; species Punica granatum. The sequence goes on from NC_045131.1 coordinate 20,582,184, forward strand.
CAAGCAAATCAAAATTGCACATTTCTAGCACTCGACATACCTAGCACTGACCTTTGCCCTGGTATTGTCTGCAGGCAAGTGTCTTCGCATGCCCGGATTGGCACGCACGCACGATCTTCTCCCATGCAAGTCCTTAGGCCAAAATCGCTGAACTGCTTGCAACAAACGCACTGCAATCTTGCAACAAGCCGCAAAATATCCAATCTCAGCATCATCCGCAGCAAGCACAAGCAAATTGCAATTGTTCCCTCCGCGCCCCATGCGACACTTCAATTATGCAACTGCTTTTCAATTACGCACTTTTCAATTGGCGTGCACCTCCTCCGGGATGCAGTGCACATTTTCATTTCTGCAACGCACATTTCAATTGGCGTGCACCTCCTCCGGGATGCAGTGCACATTTTCATTTATGCAACGCAGTTTTCAATGGGCGTGCACCTCCTCCGGGATGCAGTGCACATTTTCATTTCTGCAACGCACTTTTCAATCGGCGTGCACCTCCTCCGGGATGCAGTGCACATTTTCATTTCTGCAACGCACATTTCAATCGGCGTGCACCTCCTCCGGGATGCAGTGCACATTTTCATTTCTGCAACGCACATTTCAATCGGCGTGCACCTCCTCCGAGATGCAGTGCACATTTTCATTTCTGCAACGCACTTTTCAATCGGCGTGCACCTCCTCCGGGATGCAGTGCACATTTTCATTTCTGCAACGCACATTTCAATCGGCGTGCACCTCCTCCGGGATGCAGTGCACATTTTCATTTCTGCAACGCACATTTCAATCGGCGTGCACCTCCTCCGGGATGCAGTGCACATTTTCATTTCTGCAACGCACTTTTCAATCGGCGTGCACCTCCTCCGGGATGCAGTGCACATTTTCATTTCTGCAACGCACTTTTCAATCGGCGTGCACCTCCTCCGGGATGCAGTGCACATTTTCATTTCTGCAACGCACATTTCAATCGGCGTGCACCTCCTCCGGGATGCAGTGCACATTTTCATTTCTGCAACGCACATTTCAATGGGCGTGCACCTCCTCCGGGATGCAGTGCACATTTTCATTTATGCAACGCACATTTCAATCGGCGTGCACCTCCTCCGGGATGCAGTGCACATTTTCATTTATGCAACGCACATTTCAATTGGCGTGCACCTCCTCCGGGATGCAGTGCACATTTTCATTTCCGCAACGCACATTTTAATTGGCGTGCACCTCCTCCGGGATGCAGTGCACATTTTCATTTCCGCAACGCACATTTTAATTGGCGTGCACCTCCTCCGGGATGCAGTGCACATTTTCATTTCCGCAACGCACATTTTAATTGGCGTGCACCTCATCCGAGATGCAGTGCACATTTTCATTTCCGCAATGCACTTTTCAATTGGCGTGCAGGGATGCAGCACACATTTTCATTTCCGCAATGCACTTTTCAATTAGCGTGCGCCTTCTCCGGAATGCAGCGCACATTTTCATTTCCGCAATGCACATTTCAATTAGCGTGCACCTTCTCCGGAATGCAGTGCACATCTCCGTCTCCACAATGCACCTTTCAATTATGCAAAGCACTTTCGATTCTGCAATGCGCTTTTCAGTTATACAATGCACTTCCAATTATGCACCGCACTTTCAATTACGCAACGCACCTCTTATTTATGCAGTACATTCTCACTCTCACACTCTTCTTTATGTAGGCATCTTTACCAAAGGCAAGCATCATTCGCGCACACCATTCTCAGGCGTGACAACCAGGCAAGTTTGAGGACGCAAGGAGGACGTAAGAATGGCATTACGATGGTCGCCAGAACCAAAATAGGTGCTTCTTATAGTCTTTGGTTACATCCTCTACTCGAGCATGCAACCAAAGAGGGGCAAGCTGTCAGCACCCCATTTTGGCTCATCGGCTCCCAGACAGTGCAGCAACAGCAACTCCGGTCATAGGCCTCGCATGCACACTAGAACAAGGTCCGGAACACTCAAAAAAGCCATGGCAAGCAAGGACAGACAGTCACTGAAAGGAGACACATCGAATCAAAGAAAGTTTAAGTTCATCAGACACATGATTCACATCTCCCACCAATTACAAGAGGGACTCAAGCACTCGCACAGAAGGCAAATCGGGGCCCACTCTCAATAGAACAGAGCATTCAGTGGTCACCGGGCACATCAAAATACTTGGTCATAGATCAAAAGTCTATCCCAGCACATTCAGGGAATCGACCATAAAGCTCAGGCAAAAGCCGGGAACAGTCCAAATGCACGGGCTTAACAAACAGAGCAAGGCTTATTTTGATAGAACAAAGGATACAGACATCTTCGGCACGTCAAATATCCCCATAATTCCCACTGAAGTGCAAGCCACACATTCAGGGGCAAAATGACCATTTGCCTCCTAGGGGCAAAATGGTCATTTCCTCTATTTAGCAAGGGCAAAATGGTCATTTGGCATCAGAAAAAGGTCCCTGGGTCCACCGTTCTGCGAAAACAGCAAAATATGCCAAAACGACCGGCATGGAACGTAGATGCGGGATCTGCAGACAGAAATGGCCAATTCAATTCTGTTTGACCAAAATGAGCAAAAGTCAACCCTCGACTCCTGGGTAGGGGTAGAATAGTCATTCGGCCCGAATAAAATGCAGAACAGGCAAAAGAAGCAGAATAGCGTGCAAACCACTGAATAAGTGCCGGAAACAGCCAATTTCAGTTCCAGGCCTCCGACTCGAGCAAAATTGGCCCGAACTTCACGAGACATATAAAATGTCTCAAAGTACTCAAACACGACAAATTCAGATCAATTCGATTCATTTTACGTGCACATTGATCATTCAATGAACATTCACTGAGCATTCGGTGCAAAAACGTATAATGCACGTAAAACCGCACCATGAATGTCCCGAATTTATTCCTCGAGTCATGTGATTGCTCAAGACAATTCAAGCATTCATGAGAGGCAATTCGAGCGCTTCCAAGAAGACAAAGAGGTCAATATTGGGCTCATTTGATTCGGTTTTTCACGAGCATTGCCGATTTAGCCATAACTTGAGCTACGAGACTCGGAATCGCTTCAAACCGGAGCCAGAATTTCACCAATTTTCTTCCAAACCTTGTGGGACCCTCCCTTACCTCATGGCTGACCTCAAAACGTGTGGACCCCACCAGCAAGGAGTCGGCAGCCCACCATTCCTCCTCTTAGCCGAAATATGCAAGTTGCATGCTCTTCCATTCCCATTCAATTCCAACTCATGCCAACTCACTTCCAACCAATTTGAATCAATTTTAACACCCCATTGGACCCCTTTGCACCGGCCATATCAACTTGCAAAGCCAATTGCACTTAAATTTTGTAAAATAGTCCCTAAGGCTCCTCTATAAATACCCATGGGTATTCTTCATTCAAGACAACATTGCATTCAGCCATTCTCTCCCAAAATACTCCCAAAACACTCCCAAAATCCTCCCAAAGCTCTCCAAAAAAAATAGAAGCAATTGGCTTTGGTTTCGGATCGAAAAGAGTGAAAATCGTCCAAACCGAGTGGAAGAACGTGCTAGTCGCGCAAGCCCGCACGCCCGCGCGTCCCGCCCGCGCACGCCCGTGCGCCTGTCGCGCAGCTCCTACGCGCCCCGCGCACGCCACGCTCGCCCGAACACCCGATTGCCCTCTCCCGTGCTCAAAGCCGTTTGTTTGCTCGTTCGTTTGCTTGTGCTGATTCGTGCCAACATTCAAGCAATCACTTTACAAATTTTCCATAAATCCCGAAGCCAGGTATGCTCCTCCCCGACTTAGAGAAGGCTAGGACTCTTAGTCTTTAGGCTTGTGGGGCATAAGGCGGGATTTATTTATTCGCTTACAAGTTTCGTTTATGTACTTTTATTCCGTTATTCCGAACATGTAACGATGTATGCTCGTGGATGAATGCGTGTAACTCATCATGCTTTACTTATTGCACTGTTGATGCATGAGCCGGTGCCGTTTTATCGATTTCGCCTGAATGGTTGCATAAAAATATACGAGATCATGGCGGCACCGACTACGCTAAAATGAACCGTAAAAACGTGAGAAAAGACCATAAACTTGAGTAAAGAGAACATCCCTAACTCAAGGGAACCGAGAGATCCCGCGGGCATACCTTTTAAGGGGCTGGGACAGTATTGATTTCCTTAGGTTATCAAACGGTCTCTTTTCTTCGGTTACTGGCCGGTTCTCACCGAACCATAACAAGCAGAAACTAAAAAGACTTTCACAAAGCCGAGAGCAAGCACGTAGCAAAAACACATATGTCGGTAATGGACTAATCATGCACGCGATAGAAAACCAAAACAGAAGCAAACCAAAAACAGACTCACCCACGCTTCCAAATTGTCTGTCAAGCAAATTTCAGATAATAACTGGCATAATCACGTAAACTCGGCACAAATACATCGCTTGCTTGCATCCATGCACTAATCAGCTAGCATGCTTTACTTTCTGCATTACCTACTGCATACACATGCCTGTACTTGTCTGTTATTTGCTGTATCCATCGCAGTTCAAGCCTGAACTCATAAGAAACGATTGCAAGGTCCAACGCCCTAAAAATCATCGATCACGGGTCCAACGCCCATGCACACTGAGAGCGCGAGTGCGCATCGAGTCTTGCCTTGACTCAACGTCCCAATCTTAGTGATGTCTAAGTGGAAAGACAACTCGGATAGGATGAGTGAGTCGTGGTCAGGACATGACCCGGGAGCTCGACCCGTCCCCACGGCTGTCTCGAGAGTCAAACGACTCTTCTGCTATCCGTTGGTCCGGTCGGACCCGACCCCCGGCTCCATGAGCCCGCGTTACATTAATTTCGGTTTCGGTCATTCAAAACTCACGGCATGCATGAGTGGAATATTTGGCTTGATGCAAATCGACCGGGTCCAAAACACAGTACAGCGTCTGTATCTTCATTTATGCAAGCATTTCTATATTTTCATTCAGTCAATGTAAGGACCCCGGTCGACAAGCAGAAAAGGCCTGAGAGTGCTTACGAATTTACAGTGTCAAAACGGGCAAGGAGTGTGCAACTTAACTCACGCGGTGAATAAACAAAAACGGCAAGCCATAGACAAACTGAGTACCGAAAGGGCGTATGGGATATAGGCCCATACGTAACCGAATTCCCGAATTTGGAACTCAGGTTCCGCCAGACCATATGCCTTAGCACCCTAGGTGTATCCATACCCCTAGACCTGGGTACTTACCGGCCCTCGACTCCGAGTCGTAAAATGGTAAGTGGCGACTCCTTCTCACGCATGTCCGTCACGCGTCCCCCATGGGAAGGTGGACCCTCCCAAGCCGCACGAACGGCCCGCGCGCATGCGTGCCTCGACTAGATGAACATTCGGGTGCGCACACCGTGTTTTGCAACAAAAATGAGGATGCCATCCACCGAATCTACAATAGGGAGATAGAAACATCGAAAGTGGACGAAATGGGCCGTACGAATGAAACTCGCGCCCGAACGAGCCGCCCCTTTTTCGTTCGTAGATCGAGCTGTTTCCGACTCCCTAATGCCTAGGATATCGGTGAATCACAGAATGACAATTATGCCCTTGAGCGGTGAAACGTGTATAGTTCACATATAAATTAAAGATCGCATGACATGAAGAGGTCTAAAAAGGACTCGCGCACTTCGACTTGAGCCGCCTCAAATTGGGCCCGGACTCGGGTCATAGTACGCGAGTACCCGCTAGACACCGACTCTATTCGCGTTACACATCTCGATACTTTGAAATTGTGGGCTTTTAAAGGAAAGGACATTTCCGCCATTTCGTGAACCATCGATGCGCTTACGAATTGACAATCAATTTATCCAATTATTTAGTCCAAGTGATTTAATTAATCGAATGACACATCCCATTTCTCCCATTTATGGAATTGTTCCATGTTTGTGATTCTGAGTCAGGATTGTTATGGATTTGATGGGTAATTGTTTTAAACTAGCATGTCTAGCATGCAACTAATTCTCAATTAACGATTTAAAAGAAAGATTCGATTGCAAATAATTTCGAGAATCAATTAGAAAGCGGAAAAGGAGACTGCCCTTGACCTGAGGGAGGTCATGAAACTCTCGGCCACTCTCCAAGGAGGAAAGTCGAAAACCTTATTGACCCGGGTCGGGTCTCGAATGGTCTCCTACACCGGTTCTAAACATTTCTCGCATGCATGAAACATCAAGCACGTCAATGACATACTTTTTACAAAGCCGATGCCGCGATGATCTTGGAAACGCAAACAAACACTCAAACAAACGCAAACACGATATTTAAAGGGAATCGATAAAACGGCGTCGGCTCTTACAATCGACAACACATGAAAATAAAACCACCAGAACCGGTCTATTCGGGGTTAAGGAAACCGTTCTAGGCTAGGGCAAGTCACATGAGAGTCTCGGTCAACTCCCTAGAGGAGTCTACCAAAAGCCCCTCTTGGTTTTCCCGAGCTTTGATGGTTTCCTTGACAACGAAACCAACTTATTCTCGTCGCGTAATCGTGACATATAATGCTAGAAACGTAAGACGCGGGAAAGCAATCAACTTCGAGGAAGGAGAGACCATTTTAGTCTCGGTGAACCAAAGGAAACCCACGGCTCCCTCCCGTGGGATCTAGCCGTGAGTCCCCTTGGCTCTGCCGGACAGTGTGGTCTCGTCTACCTCGACTTTAATCATTTCCAACCATGATGCATGTAATATAATGATGCATCTGCATGATGAATGACGTAAATATGCACGGAAATGAATAAAAAAACGAAACTTGCATGTAATATAGTTATCAACCACCTTGTCATCCCTCAACAAGCAAATATTGAAGACCTAACTCCTCTAAGTCGTAGAGAGGTTATACCTAGCCTCGGAACACGAGGAAAGAGTCGGAGAAGTGGCAAAGGGAGTCGGGAGACTCGGCTGGAAGGAACAGACCCGAATTGGTGCAGTCGGGTCAACTGGCAGACCCGATTGGCAGTCCGGCTTGTCGGGACTGTACCGGTTGATTGGGGTGGCCTTTTCGCTCAAGGCCAGTTGCGTTGGACTCCTAACTGACCAAGGATCACACCTGCCATAGTTTCATGTGGATTGCAAGTCTATATTTTCCTGAAAACACGAGCAAAGTTGGGTCAGTAAAAAATGACAGACCCAGTCGGGTCAAAACAGACCCGACTGGCACCCGATGAAGAAAAGGCTCTATAGGAGGCTCTCGGTGGTCTTTTGATGCGAGGTCGGTGGCATTGGACTCCTAACTGACTAAGGATCACTCCTGCGGTGGTTTCGTGTGCATTGCACGCCTAGATTTTCTGAAAATCAAAAGCAAAGTCGGATCAGTGAAAAATGACAGACTCAGTTGGGGCAAAACAGACCCGACTCGCACCCGATGAAGAAACGGCTCCACAGGAGGCTCCCGGTGGTCTTTTGACGCAAGATCGGTGGCATTGGACTCCTAACTGACTGAGAATCATGCCCGACTGGCACCCGATGAAGAAACGGTTCCATAAGAGGCTCCCGGTGGTCTTTTGGTGCAAGATCGGTGGCATTAGACTCCTAACTGAATGAGGATCATGCCTGTGGAGGTTTCGTGAGGATTGCATGCCTATATTTTCCTGGAAGATGCAAAGAAAACCGGTAAAAACTGGAAAGATCCGAGAAGGGAGAAATGAGAGAAATGGCGGAGGTGCATGGTTGAACGGCTCTCGGCACGCAACCACCTTTTCACGAGGGAGAGTGAGGGTCGTGAGGAATCCTTAGAAAGTGATGGCACGACTCGCCTTAGTCGTTAGATGGAGAAGACATTGAGGAAGCCCGGGATGCACCCCGTGAAACCCGATTCTGCTCAACTCTGGAACGCGGGGCTGGAGGGTTCAAATGCAAAAACTAAGCTCGGAAATGGACTTAGAGGGTGGAAAATATGTAGGATATGAAGTTTGGTTGTGTTTGGCTTAAGTCGGGTCGGGTATTTGTCGGAATACCGGATGGTTTTCCGTCGGTTTTGGCCGGTTTCGGCCTTGGTGTGAGTCGTGGGATGAACCGATGGTGGTAGGGAGGTTGAGAGGATGTTAGAGAGAAGTTGGCTTGAGAGAGAATGGAGTTGAAGAAGTGATTAGAGTTAATGATGCTAGGGAACTTATAGGAGGCTCTAATGATGCAATTAAGCAAAATTAGGTGGGGTTAAAGTGGCTGTCGAATTTTGGAGGGAGATTAGAAAGGGGAAGATGTCACTTAAAGTGTAGGGGAAGCAAGAGGAAGGGTGATGGGAGGTGATGGATGGGAGAGATGTGTAAGAGGGTGTAAGAGATATTTGAATTGTGTGGTGGAGGGAAGGGAGGCAGGGTTGAGCCGCCGGCCATGGGTTCTAGCCGTGGCTAGGTGCGGCTGACCCATGGCTTGGGGTTGAGCCATGGCTTGGAGGCTTGGCTTGGCTGAGCTGTGGGTCCCATTCAACTAGGAGAAAAGCCGGGAGAAACTTGAGGCTCGATTGAGCGCGCGTCTGATCCATGAGGTTCGATTAATTGATAGATTTGGGATGTTTGCACAAAGAGAATTTAAATGGGCTTAATATAGCCATATGTCATGTGAACGAATGTTCGGACGACTCGGTGCCTCGAGAGTCGGTTTTTTCTCGTTTGGGCATTCGGAGTGGAGTTAACCGCCCTCGTTCTCCAATTGCTCCTTTGTACATTGTGGTGTTCGTCCCGGTGAGCTTTTATTCCGCGTGGAATCGTTGGATCGCCATCCTCGACCGAAGATCATTGGCCGGAGGTGACCTAGGGATCCGCGATCGAGGCTTGCTCAGTGTTTCCCGAATGCCTTGAGGTGTTTGAAGACCGCCGTGGCCTCCGTTTGTCAAAAACGAGCCTCGAAGACTTGCCGAGAGGCGTTCGCGACCACTGAAATGCCACTCGGGAGACCTAACTGACTTGTTTGGCTCGAGGCGAAATGATTTCCCCAGTCCTAGGAGTTGTGGGGAGTGAGGGGTGCGAAACTCGGACGTCAACTTTCCACTGAATGAGCTCTGAGCGCTAGGTCCCGTTTGAAAGGGCCCCTTTTTCAGGTCGGGGTCTACTCAGGAGACCAAGACGAATTCCGAAGGGCAGTCTAAAGTCTGTTCCATGGCCTTGGTGGTCCTTGGGTGCGTGCAAGTCCGTTCCCGGGTGCCGTTTGCTCGTCCTTGGATTGGGCCCCCGGGAGCCCTGTTAGAAAAGGCGTCTGTGAGAGTTCGGGGGTGCCCCGGCTTAAGTAGAATGCCTCTGAAACGCGCCCGGACATGTTATTGGTCACTTTGACACCGAGAGGGATTTTTAGTCCCATATTGGGCACCTTTCGATGTTTCGGTGATTCGGTGATGAATAGTGCCACAATGCTAGCTCCTGTTGTTTCGGGGCTCGTCGTCTGTTTACTCTTCCGATTGCCCTCCTGTGCTTTTCTAGTGGACCCTGATTCTCTCTTGTAATTCATGACTTCGTGCCAGTATGTTCGCCTCCGGTTTCCCGATCGCGAAGAGTGACCTGAGCTTTGATCGGACGTCTTCTGTTGGAGCCGGTGGACCAAAATGGGGTGCTGACAGCTTGCCCCTCTTTGGTTGCATGCTCTATTAGAGGAGGTAACCAAAGATCATGAGAAGTATCCCTTTTTGGTCCCGACGACCGCCCTGGTGTCACTCTCTGTAGTAGCTCGCCCCCCTACCCCCCCCCCCCCCCCCCCCCCGCATTGGATATTTGGGGAGAATGTGTGAGTGCACGAACCTGTCATAAGATAGTGGCATGATTGAGAGGTGAAGATTATGAAGTGGTGGATGAGGGGCCTGAGCCCGCAAAGCTGTGCTTGCAAGGTTAGAGCCTGCGGAAAGCAATAAACTATTAGGCCGAAGCCCGTGGAAAGCGGTAAAATGCCAGGTGTGCGCACTCGAATTTAATCTCGTCGGGGCACGCATGCGCGAAGCCTATGCGACGCGGCTTGGGAGTATCCACCGTCCCGGGGACGCGCGACGGGCGCACGTGAGAAGGAGTCGCCACTTGCCATTTTACGACCCAAAGGTTGAGGGCCGGCAAGTTACCCGGGTCTAGGGGTACAAGGTATGCCTAAATACTAAGGCAATGGTCATACGGAACCGGAAATTCCGAATTCGGGGGTTCTATTACGTGCGGGCCTACATCCCGCACGCCCTTTCGGTACTTTAGTTTGCTAGGCTTGCCGTTTTGTTTATTTGCCGCGTGATTTAGGGTTGCACTTGACTCGCCCGTTTTGACACCATAAAGTCGGTGAATTGATTAAGTTGGGCCAAGAATCCGAAAGATGAGTAGGCTTATGCGTCGAGGAATCGGTTCACTATCTTATCATTACAGTTCATCGAACCGCGATGGTCGATTCCCTGCGTGAACCGAGACCACGAGTATTCGAGCTTACTCATCTCTTAGTGGCGATAGATCAACTTAACCGATTCGACACTCGGACCTCTCGCTCGCTGATCGGGGATCCTTACAAGTGAATGAGTGAATATACAAATAAAATTCTCACAATGTTCTCTCGAATAATTACAAAGTATAACTGAATAAGTAAATGGATCCCGATCAGTTTACGTTGGGCCAATATTCCGCTTCGGCTCACCGTGTGTTTTGAATAACCGATAAATAAATTAAGGCAACGCGGGCTCAAGGAGCCGGGGGTTGGGTCCGATCGATCCAACGGTTTACAGGTGAACCGGTTGATTCCCACTATAACCGTTGGACCGATCGAGCTCCCGGGTGATATCTAAACCCGTTTCACGCACCCAATCCAAATTGCCTTCCACATAGGCCATATTCGGAGTGTGACGGTGAATCGTGGCTAGATCTCATTCCGCACTCGGGTTGCACGCGCTCAGTGAATTAGGAGGCGTTGGACCTCGTGTTCGGTGGTTTGGGGCGTTGGACCCCGTGTAACACGTAACCTATGGGCTCGGGCCCGAACCGCGACAAATCAGCAAAAGCAAGAGTAAAACAGAAGAAAACTGATAGAACTGATGAAATACAGACAACAACTAACAAATACCGGTGAGTACGGACAAGTGGTGTATTAAGTCGAGTGTACGTGATTTAATCGGTTATTGATCGGGGTTGATTATCACACAATATGTCTAGCCTAGGCAAACATAGATGGTGAATTAGAATAGGGTTCTAAGCCAATTACATGTATGAATTTGTTTTAAGACTCTTATTCAGTGAGGTGACACTGCGGCTTTACCGGATTAGCCAAACTCGTGTTTCGACTCTATATTGGAATCTAATATTACACCTATCCATTATCTAGGGTTTGATTAAGTCGAATGTACGATTAATCCGGTTCTTCACGTTTTGTAACTGAAATAAAATGTTCACCACTGAGTCTACGATAGGAAGATCGAAACACCGAAAGTGAACGGAGTGGGTCGTGCGAATGACACTCGCACCCGAACGGGTTACCCTTTCTCGTTCATAGATCGAGGTGTTCCCAACTCCCTAACGCCTAGGATATCGGTGAATCTCAGAATGACGATTATACCCTTGGATAATAAAACGTGTGATGTTCGTGTGCTAATTGAAGATCGTGTGACACGAAGAAGTCTAAGGAGGACTCGCGTGTCTCGACTCGAGCCACCTCAAATTGGGCCCGAACTCGAGTCGTGGCACGCGAGTACTCGCTAGACTTCGATTCTATTCGTGTTACACGTCTCGGTGCTTTGAAATTGTGAGCTTTTTAAGGAAAAGGGCATCATCGCCGTTCCGTGAACCATCGATGCGTTTACGAATTAATAATCAATTCATCCAATTATTTAGTCCAAGTGATTTAATTAGCCGAATGATACGTCCCGTTTATCCCGTTCGTGAGATTCTTCGATATTTATTATTTCATGTCGCGGTTACAGTTTCGGGTGATATCCGGATCTAACATGTCTAACAAGTAATAAACGCGTAGACAACGATTTAAAGGAAATGTAATTACGAGCAATTCCAAGGATCGACCTCGGAAAGACGGAGAGACCAGCCGAGACTCCAAAGAGGTCACGGATGATTCGGCCACCTCTCAAGGGTGATCGGCCGAATACTCCTTGACCCGGTTCGAGTTTCGGCGGGTCTTTCGCGTCGTTCCTAACCGCCCTTTGTATGCATCAAACAACATGTACGTGAGAACAACGCATATTTCACTAGATCGGTATCAACACGACCACGATTCACACAAATAAACACGTGAGACATTCAAAATATCATATTCACGAAATCAACAAACAATATTAGTTCATTCTATGATAAACTTAGGAACAATACATGGAAATCGCACGGCCTCAAGGAAAGGAGAGCCCAAAAGCTTCGGGCATATCAAGGAGCCTCACGGCCCCTATTGCAAGGAGATGGCCATGGGTTCCTTGGCATGGCCGAACTCATCAAGAGCTCTCCCTCCTAGATTCCGAACCATTCCCTTCGTCTAATCACGACTTAGCCATGGTCATAATCACATAAAAGTCGTACAAACATGCACGAACGAGGCATTTAAACGGAAACAACAAGACGGCATCAACTCAAATGATAACGAAATGGATAAAACACGGGAATCGGCCCGTCTCGAAGTGGGAGAAAGCCTCCCGGACTTGTGTGGTCCAAGGAAGCTCTCGGCCACATTCCATCAAGGATGGCCGTGAGCTTCCGTGATCCACACGGGTCGGGAGGATTTCTTCGGCCCCGATTCGGATCTTTTCCCGTCATGCTAACGCGTTACATGCGATTAACCGTAAAGAGACATAGGAATCAACTCGATTCGGGAAAAGAGAGACCGCCCTAGCCCCGAGCAAGCCGAGGGAGCTCACAGGTCTCTCCCTTGAGACTAAGTCGTGAGTCCCGTGGCTCAACCGTGGCCAAGGGAGCCTCTCCCTTCCGGATCCGAGCCACTTCCTATCGTGGCACACGAACTCATGTGTCATACGGGCACTGCACGGACATATAAATGAATATAACGCACGTACGTTGCATGGAAATGCATGGGAAGCACGAATCCGAAAGAAAAATGTAAACTTTCATGCATTCCGGCTCTTTAAAGCATATAAACGTTTCATACAAGCAAAAATTGAAGATCCTAGCTTCTCTAAGTTGTAAAGAGATGTTACCTAGCCTCGATGTACGAGGAAAAGAGTCGGGGAAGCGGCCTTGAGAGTCGCAAGACTCGGCTAGAGGCTACGGGTGACGGGACCTGAGAGGTGGCAGCAGCGGCAACTCGGGAAGAATGGGGTCGGCACGCTAGCTCTGGCCACGGCATGGTGCAAGATCGGGCTCGTTGAACTCCTAAGGGACGGATCTAGACGTTCGTGGATAGTCCCGAATGTGCCAAGCCCTAGACAAACCCGAAATAGTGAGAGAAAGTTCGGTAAAAACACAAAGAGCCCGGTAAGGAAAAAACGATGAAACGGTGGTTGTGCACGGTGGATCGGCCCTCGGATCGTGACCACCTCTTCACGGGGGAGGGTGAGGATTGTGAGGAACCCTTTGAACGTGATGGCACGACTCGGCAAAGTCGTGGGGAGGAAAGGCACGTCGTTAGGGCTCGGACGCTCGTGGGTGACTCACGGGACCCCATTCTCCTCACGGCTATAATGTGATGTTGGAGGCTTCAAATGGAAAATCTAAGCTCGGAAATGGACTTAGGGGGTGGAAAATATGTAGGCTAGGGAATTCGGTGATTTTTGGTTTAAGTCGGGTCGGGTGGTTATCGGAATACAGGGCGGTTTTTCGATGATTTTGGCCGGTTCCGGCCTTGGCAAGGGCTGGACGGAAGTGAAGCAAAGGGCTGGAAGTTGAGAGCTTCTTAGAGAGAAGTTGGCTTGAGAGAGAATGAGAATGAAGAAGTGATTAAGTCTAATGAAGAATGGGAACTTATAAGAGGCTTTAATGGTTCGATTAAGTGAAGTTAATCGCGGTTTTGAGGCTAATAGGGGGCTGCCGAAATTTCGATGGAGATTAGGGAGGGGAAGATGTCACTTAGAGTGTGGAGGAAGCAAGAGGAGAAGTGATGGGGGTGATGGATGGATGATAGGAAGTGATGGATGTGTAAGAAGTGTAAGAAGAATTTGAATTTGTGGTGGGGGGGAACTTGGAGCCGCCGGATTGAGGGATTAGCCGCGGCTAATTGCGGCCGAGCCGCGGCTTGAGGGATTGAGCCGTGGCTTGGGATTGAGCCGTGGCTTGGGGTTGAGCCGAGATCTTGGGTTTGAGCCGCGGCTTGGTGGCTTGGCTTGGCTGAGCTGTGGGTCCCATTCGACTAAGAGAAAAGCCGGAAGAAGCTTGAGACTTGATTGAACGCGCGTCCGATCTAAGATGTCCGATTAATTAATAGATTTGGAATGGTTGCAAGAAGAGGATTTGAATGAGCTTAATATCGCCATATGTCATGTGAACGAATGTTCGGGTGACTCGGCGCCTCGAGAGTCGGTTTTGCCATGTTCGGACATTCGGAGTGAAGTTGAGCGTCCCCGGTCCCCGATTGCTCTTTGTGCATCTTAATGTTCGTTTCGGTGACCCTTTTGCCTCGTGGGGGATCGTTGGCTCGTCGTCCTCGACTGAAGACCGTTGGCCCGGGAAGACCTGGGGACTCGTGACCGGGGCTTTCTCAGTGTTCCCCGAATGTCTCGACGTGTTCGGGGATCGCCGTGATCTCTGTCCTCCATGACTGTGCCCCGAAGATTCGCCAGGAGGCGTTTGCGACCACTGAAACGTCCCTCGGGAAACCCTGTAGAGTTCCGAAAGGTCATCTGAAGCTTGTTCCATGACCCCGGTAGTCCTTGGGTGCATGTGGGGGCGGTTTCCGGGTGCCGTTTACTTGTTAGTGGATCGGGCCCCGGGAGCCCCGCTAGAAAAGGCGTCCGTGAGAGATTGGGGGTGTCCCGGCTTAAGCGGTATGCCCCCGGAATGCGCCCGGATGTGTCGTTGGTCATTTTGGCACTGAGAGGGATTTTTAGAGTCCCATATTGGGCACCTTTCGGTGTTTCAGTGATTCGGTGATGAATAGTGCCGTAGTGCAAGCTCCTGTGGCTTCGGGACTCGTCGCTTGCCTATTCTTCCGGTCGCCCTCTCGTGCTCACTCAGTGTACCCTGCTTTCTCTTGCCCTCCATGTTTCCGTGCCCGCATGTTCCCCCCTGATTGTCGGGTGATAAATAGTAACCCGGGCTTTGGTTGGGGATTCTCGTGTAGGAAGCCGGTGGGCCAAAATGGGGTGCTGACACCAGGCCGAAACTCGTGGAAAGCGGTAATTTGCCAGGCCGAAACCCGTGGAAAGCGGTAAAATGCGAAGCCGAAGCCCGTGGAAAGCGGTAAATTGCCAGGCCGAAACCCGTGGAAAGCGGTAAAATGCGAAGCCGAAGCCCGTGGAAAGCGGTAAATTGCCAGGCCGAAGCCCGTGGAAAGCGATAAAATGCCAGGGCGAAACCCATGGAAAGAGGTAAAATGCTAGGCCGAAGCCCGTGGAAAGCGGTAAATTGCCAGGGCGAAGCCCGTGGAAAGCAGTAAAAAGCCAGGCCGAAGCCCGTGGAAAGCGATAAGCTGCCAGGTCGAAGCTCGTGGAAAGCGGTAAGTTGCCAGATCGAAGCCCGTGGAAAGCGGTAAAATGCCTGGCCGAAGCCCGTGGAAAGCGGTAAAATGCCAGGGCGAAGCCCGTGGAAAGCGGTAACTTGCCAGGCCGAAGCCCGTGGAAAGCTGTAAAATGCCAAGCCGAAGCCTGTGGAAAGCGGTAAATTGGCAGGCCGAAGCTCGTGGAAAGCAGTAAATGTGGATGCGAAGTTCGTGGAGGCGAAGTCCAGAAAGCAGTAAATGTGGACGCGGAGTCCGGAAAGCAGTAAATGTGGACGCGAAATCCGAAAACCAGTAAATGTGGACGCGAAATCCGAAAAGCAGTAAATGTGAACGCGAAGTCCATGGACGCGGAGTCTGAAAAGTAGTAAATGTGGACGCGAAGTCCGGAAAGCTGTAAAGATGGACTTGAAGTACTGGACACGAAGTCCGGAAGCAGTAAATATCGCGGGTGTTATGCCGTGGGGACGCGGTGGTTGGTGTCGATCGCCATTTGTCGCACGATTAAGAATTTGTTGGACAATGGCATCAGGTATGCGGTCGTGAAGGCATTGAATTGCCGGAGACTGGTCCCGCTGTTGGGTCGGTTGCCTATTTGTTGGGGATGCCTCGGTCTTGTGATGTGGGACTCGAGCTCCGGAGTGGAGCGCCTACTTACCTTGAGGGATTTGGAATCAGAGTCTGCCGTAGTTCCCGCGTTTGTTGTACCTGTGATCCTGACATCATTAGTAAATCATGGGATTACTAGCGATTTGTAAGCACAGGTAAAAGGTAGTATTTGTGACGCATGCTCTTCAGTTTTGGGTCGCCTGGGCGACTCGTGGAGATTTTTTGCTTTGGTGATGCGAATGGGGGTCCCGCTTTCAGAGGCCCCGATGCGAGGCCTCCGAGGCTCTTGTTGGCCTTGCATGGGCATATCGAGACGTTCTCAAAGGTGCCCAAACGGCTTTATCGGTTGTTCGACACGCCCGTGAGCTTAGGACCCTTCTCATCAAGGTGCCACAGGGCGGCTGCATTTGTAACCCGCATGGGGAATTTTTGTTCAAATTTGGTAAGACCTTGGTCTAGTCATTTCCAGAGTGTTATGACTAGACTCCCGGAAAGAAATGTCTAGGATTTTGGCTTTGTGATAGCCGATTGAAGGATGGCTGTGACCCATTTTGGAGTTGTGCAATGACAAAGAGAAAAGAGAAAGCTTGGGAAGCACGTTGCCCAAGGCTGAAAGGATACATGGGTTCACGCTTGTCGTGAGATGTACCCCCCCTTCTCTTCCGTCCTTCGGTTGGTGTTGGCTGTCTTGAACTGTTTGGATTGCGTGCTTGGTCGCCCGCTGTACTTGAAGAAGAATCCGCCTTGGACGGTTGAGTTCGGTAGGAGAGCCGATCGGGGATCGTGTTGGAGTAGATAACCTGGCCATTTCTCTTGGGGATCCCTAGTTCGCGCAGTGTGCGAAGGCCCAGGATGACTGTTTTGTTTATCTCTCATTTTACTCTCCTTTTGCTACGGTCACCCGCCTTGGGGCCGTATTTCTCAACCTTAAAGGGATGAACTCTCCTTTTGCCACGATCGCCCTCCTCGGGATTTTCAGTCGTGCCTCTCTTTTGCCCAACTTTTGCTTAGGCTGCCCCGAAAAGGGATTTTCGACCTAGCGGGCTCGATTTTTTTTTTGTCTCTCGAGTTTGCAAGGGCAAAGGGTTCGAAGGATTCAACCTTCGAGTGCGTGGTGTTCTGTTTCCGTCGAGGAGTTGCGACTGTTGCTTCCCTTTTTGTCGAGTGTGCGCACCCGAATTTTATCTTGTCGGGGCACGCATGCGCGAAGCCTATGTAACGCGGCTCGGGAGTGTCTACCTTCCCGGGGACGCGCGACGAACGCATGTGAGAAGGAGTCGCCACTTACTGTTTACGACCCGTAGGTCGAGGGCCGTTGAGTCACCCGAGTCTAGGGGTACGGGGTACACCTAAATGCTAAGGCAATGGTCATACGGAACCGGAAATTCCGAATTCGGGAGTTCTCTTACGTGCGGGCCTATATGCCGCACGCCCTTTCGGTACCCTAGTTTGCTAGGCTTGCCGTTTTGTTTATTTACCGCGGGATTTAGGGTTGCACTTGACTCGCCCGTTTTGACACCGTAAAGTCGATAAATTGATCAAGTTGGGCCAATAATCCGAAAGATGAGTAGGCTTGTGCATCGAGGAATCGGTTCACTATCTTAGCGTTACAGTTCATCGAACCGTGATGGTCGATCCCATGCGCGAATCGAAACCACGAGTATTCGAGCTTACTCATCTCTTGTAACAATAGGCCGACTTGACCGGTTCGACACTCGGACCTCTCGCTCGCCGATCGGGGATCCTTACAAATGAATGAGTGAATGTACAAATAAAATCCTTGCAATGTTCTCTCGAATAATTACAAAGTAAGACTGAATAAGTAAATGGATCTCGACCGATTTGCATTGGGCCAATATTCCACTCCGGCTCTCCGTGTGTTTTGAATAATCGATAAATAAATTAAGGCAACGCGGGCTCGAAGAGCCGGGGGTTGGGTCCAATCGAACCGACGGTTTGCAGGAGAACCGATTAGTTCCCACATGGGAGTGCCTCGGCTCAAGCAGGATGCTTCTGAAATGCGCCCAGATGTGCCGTTGGTCATTTCGGCACCAAGAGGGATTTTTAGAGTCCCATATTGGATACCTTTTGACGCTTCGGTGATCCGGTGATGAATAGTGCCATAGTGCCAGCTTCTGTTGCTTCGGGGCTCGTTGTTCATCTCCCCTTTTGATTACCCTTCTGAGCCTTTTGGAGGACCCTGCTTCCCTTCTGTAGTCCATGCTCCCACGTCCGCGCGTTCGCCTCCGATTGTCGGGTCATGAATAGTAATCCGAGCTTCGGCCGGGAGTCCTCGTGTCGGGAGCCAGTGGGCCAAAATGGGTGTTGACAGCGTGCCCCTCTTTGGTTGCATGCTTGATTAGAGGATGTAGCCAAAGATTATAAGAAGCACCCCTTTTTGGGTCCGGCGACTGCTCTGATACCGTTCCCCTATGGCTGCTCGTACCCTGCTTGGATGCATTGGGATATCGTGCCTGAAACAAAAATTCACAGGTTGGGAGGAACTCAAAATAGGAATTTAAACCGGGATGGACCCAAAACAAGAATTTTAAGCCGGGATGGACCCGAACAGGAATTTAAACCGGGATGGACCCGAAACAGGAATTTTAAACCGGAATGGACCCGAACAGGAATTTTAAACCGGGATGGACCCAAAACAGCAATTTTAAACCGGGATGGACCCGAACAGGAATTTAAACCGGGATAGACCCGAAATAGGAATTTTAAACCGGGATAGACCCGAATAGGAATTTTAAACCGGGATGGACCTGAATAGGAATTTAAACCGGGATGGACCCGAAACAGGAATTTTAAACTGGGATGGACCCGAAACAAGAATTTTAAATCGGGATGGACCCGAACAGGAATTTAAACCGGGATGGACCCGAACAGGAATTTTAAACCGGGATGGACCCGAACAGGAATTTAAACCGGGATGGACCCGAAACAAGAATTTTAAACCGGGATGGACCGGAACAGAAATTTTAAACTGGGATGGACCCGAAACAGGAAATTTAAACCGGGATGGACCCGAACAGGAATTTAAACCGGGATGGACCCGAAACATGAATTTTAAACTGGGATGAACCCGAACAGGAATTTTAAACCGGGATGGACCCGAACAGGAATTTAAACCGGGATGGACTTGAAACAGGAATTTTAAACCGGGATGGACCCGAACTGAAATTTTAAACCGGGATGGACCCGAAACAGGAATTTTAAACCGGGATGGACCCGAAACAGGAATTTAAAACTGGGATGGACCTGAACAAGAATTTGAATCCCGAAACAGGAGTTTTAAACCGAGATGGATCCGAAATAGGAATTTTAAACCGGGATGGACCCGAACTGAAATTTAAACCGGGATGGACCCGAACAAGAATTTAAATCGAGATGGACCCGAAAACAGGAATTTTAAACCGGGATGGACCCGAACAGGAATTTAAACTGGGGTGGACCCAAAGCATGAATTTTAAACCGGGATGGACCCGACCAGTAATTTTAAACCGGGATAGACCCGAAAGCTAGTTTGGGAATTGCGCAAAGCGCCGCGTGACGTGGTTCGCTGGGCCTTGGGCCTGGATTGCATTATGTGCGACGACTGATAATGATCTCCCATTGCTTGCCCTTCTTTGGACGTCGGTGGTTTCCGACGTATCGATAGCACAACCCGTCGCGTGAGGCAGATATGAATCCGTCAGGGAGAAGATGCCCCTTGGGGTTCCATGCGTATCTGCAAAGAAGAGCATAACTCTTCGTTAGTCATGTGGACAGTGGTGCGCGCTGAGTGTACAGGGCTGATGCTGTCCCAAAGGTGTTGATCTGCTGTAGATTGGCGTTGCTGCAGTGATGAAGTTGCTTCGTCGGTGCTTTGCCCCTGGGGTGGCGGTGTGTTTGATCTGCCGGAAGCCGGCTTTGCTGCTAGGGCGATTGCTTGTTGCTCTGCCAGGTGCCGGCTTTGTCGCAGGGGCGATTGTAGTTTGTTGGGGATGCCCCGGTCGTGCGACGAAGGACTCGAGCTCTGTGGTGGAGCGCCTACGTATCCCGAGGGGTCGAAAATCAGAGTCCGACGTAGTTCTTGTGGCTTGTAGTACCTATGATCCTACCATTATTAGTAAGTCACGGGAGTTACTAACAATGTGTAAGCGCAGGTTAAAAGATGTCTTTGAGACGCATGCTCTTCAGTTTCGGGTCGTTTGAGCGACCCGTGAAGAGTTTTTGTTTTAGCGATGCGAATGGGATCCCGCTTTTAGAGGCCTCAATGCGAGGCCTCCAGGACTCCTATTGGCATTGCATGGGCATATCGAGACGTTCTCAAAGGTGCCCAAGCGGCTTTATCGGTTGTTCGATGCACCCATGAGCTTGGGACCCTTCTCATCAGGGTGCCGTAGGGCGGCTGCATTTGTAACCCGCATGGGGAATTTTTGTTCAAATTTGGTAAGACCTCGGTCTAGTCATTTCTAGAGTGTTATGACTAGACTCCCGAAAAGAAATGTCTAGGATTTTGGCTTTGTGGTAGCCGATTGAAGGGTGGCTGTGACCCATTTTGGAGTTGTGCAATGACAAAGAGAAAAGAGAAAGCTTGGGGAGCATGTTGCCCAAGGCTGAAAGGATACACGGGTTCACGTTTGCCGTGAGATGTACCCCCCTTCTCTTTCGTCCTTCGGTTGGTGTTGGTTGTCTTGAACTGTTTGGATTGCGTGCTTGGTCGCTCGCTGTGCTTGAAGAAGAATCCGTCTTGGACGGTTGAACTTGGTAGGAGAGCCGATCGGGGATCGTGTCGGAGTAGATAACCTGGCCATTTCCCTTAGGGATCCCTGGTCCGTACAGTGTGCGAGAGCCTAGGGTGATTGTTTTGCTTATCTCTCGTTTTACTCTCATTTTGCTACGGTCACCCACCTCGGGGCCGTACCTCTTAACCTAAAGGGGATGAACTCTCCTTTTGCCACGACCGCCCGCCTCGGGATTTTCAGTCGTGCCTCTATTTTGCCCTAGCTTTTGCCTAGGTCGCCCAGAGGGGTTTTCGACCTAGCGGGCTTGATTCTTTTGCCTCTCGAGTTTGCAAGGGCGAAGGGTTCAAATGATTCGACCTCCGAGTGCATTACGTTTCGTCTCCGTCGAGGAGTTGCGTCTGCTGCTCCTCTTTTTGTCGGGGTTTGTTGATTTCTTTGGGATTACGGGCACCAGTGCTTTTGGTGAACCTCGGCGTTGCCCCTTTTTAGCTGGTTTTTCCCGCTTCTTTTCGCTCTATTTTTTTCGCAGCTGGGGTCTGTATTGTGCCCCTTGAATTTGTTTGAAACTCCTCGACTTTGCATCATCGAGGTCGCTTTTGTTTGCTTCGCCCCGTGGAGACTTGATGTACTTCGTTGTCCTAGCCCAATTCTGTGAGGGCTAGTTTTCTCAGAAGTCTTATTCTTGTGCACTCAAAAGCCGAACTTCACGTCTTTTGTCCTTGCAAACTTTACAAGTCCTTTCCCCTATTGTCTAAAAAGAAAACAAAATTACCCTAGGAGTGTGGGTGACCAAGGTTGCCTCCGCGTGAATGTTAGACGGGGATGCCCTGATCTTTGCGGTCTGTGTCGGGTGTCTTGTATGATCGCCTCCCGATCGTGCGTTGTCGCTCCCGTGGAGGGTGCCTTTTGGGGGATAGGCGCTCTTGAAGCCGAATGTGTCCTGCCTCGGAGCTTATCGTTGCATGTTGTTGGTGATGGGTCTTTGCAGTGGGGAAGGCTCGATTTGCCCCGAGGTGTCGCTCGATCTCGGTGGAGACGCATGCGTCGATGTTGAATGGTTTGTTCAGTTGTCTCTGTCTCCGGCTTCGTGGGGGGTACCTATTCGTCGGACAACTCCCTCGTCGAAGTATGAGGAAAGGGTCCGAGACGAATTCTCAAGGAGGTGTGAACCAGTGTATCGTTCTTTGCCTGTGACCGGCGTGTCCCTGTGAGAGATGTCAAAGAAGATGGTACATTAGGCGATTGTTTGGTGGAATGTACGATAAGAAATGTAAAGTGATCCCATGGGAAGTCCCATCGTCTAGCGTGTGACCCATGGGGTGCCGCATGTGCGCACTCGAATTTTATCTCGTCGGGGCACGCATGTGCGAAGCCTATGCAACGCGGCTCGGGAGTGTCCACATTCCCGGGGACGCGCGACAGACGCACGTGAGAAGGAGTCCCCACTTACTGTTTACGACTCGTAGGTCGAGGGCCATTGAGTCGCCCGGGTCTAGGGGTACGGGATATACCTAAATGCTAAGGCAATGGTCATACGAAACCGGAAATTCTGAATTCAGGGGTTCTATTACGTGCGGGCCTATATCCCGTACGCCCTTTCGGTACTCTAGTTTGCTAGGCTTGCCGTTTTGTTTATTTACCGCGTGATTTAGGGTTGCACTTGACTCGCCCGTTTTGACACCGTAAAGTCGATGAATTGATCAAGTTGGGCCAATAATCCGAAAGATGAGTAGGCTTGTGCGTTGAGGAATCGGTTCACTATCTTTGCGTTACAGTTCATCGAACCGTGATATGGTCGATTCCCTGCGCGAACCGAAACCACGAGTATTCAAGCTTACTCATCTCTTGGTAACAATAGGCCGACTTGACCGGTTCGACACTCGGACCTCTCGCTCACCGATCGGGGATCCTTACAAATGAATGAGTGAATGTACAAATAAAATCCTCGCAATGTTCTCTCGAATAATTACAAAGTACGACTGAATAAGTAAATGGATCCCGATCGGTTTGCATTGGGCCAATATTCCACTCCGGCTCTCCGTGTGTTTTGAATAATCGATAAATAAATTAAGGCAACGCGGGCTCGAAGAGCCGGGGGTTGAGTTCAATCGAACTGACGGTTT
This sequence comes from Punica granatum, assembly GCF_007655135.1. Taxonomy (NCBI): domain Eukaryota; kingdom Viridiplantae; phylum Streptophyta; class Magnoliopsida; order Myrtales; family Lythraceae; genus Punica; species Punica granatum. The sequence goes on from NC_045131.1 coordinate 20,605,231, forward strand.
ACAGGAGAACCGATTAGTTCCCACCGTAACCGTTGGACCGATCGAGCTCCCGGGTGATATCTAAACACGTTTCACACATCCAATCCAAATTGCCTTCCACATAGGCCACATTTGGAGTGTGATGGTGACTCGAGGCTAGATCCGATTCCGCACTCGAGTTGCACGCGCTCAGTGAGTTAGGAGGAGTTGGACCTCGTGTTCGGTGATTTGGGGCATTGGGCCCCGTGCAACACGAAACCTATGGGCACGGACCCAAACCGCAACAAATTAGCAAAAGCAAAGGGAAAACAGAAGAAAACTGATAAAACTGATGAAAAACAGACGACAATTGACAAATATAGGTAAATAAAGACAAGTTGTATATTAAGTCGAATGTACGTGACTTAGTCAGTTATTAACCGGGGTTGATTAGCAAACAATGTATCTAACCTAAGCCAACAAAGAGGTGAGCTGGGATGTGGTTCTAGGCCAATTAAATGTGTGAATTTGTTTTAGAACTCTATTCTGTGAGGTGTCACTGCGGTTTCACCGAATTCGCCAAATCCGTATTTTGGCTCTAGATTGGAATCTAGCATTCCGCCTATCCATTATCTAATGTTTGATTAAGCCAAATGCATGATGAATCCGATTTTTCGTGTTTTGCAACAGAAATAAAATGCTCACCACGGAATCTACAATAGGGAGATACAAACACCGAAAGTGAACGGAATGGGCCGTGTGAATGAAACTCGCACCCGAACGGGTCGCCCTTTTCCGTCCATAGATCAAGGTGTTTCCGACTCCCTAATGCCTAGGATATCGGTGAATCGCGAAATGACGATTATGCCCTTGATCGGTAAAACGTGTGTAGTTCACATATAAATTAAAGATCGCGTGACACGAAGAGGTCTAAAAAGGAGTCGCGCGTCTCGACTCAAGCCGCCTCAAATTGGGCCCGGACTCGAGTCATAGTATGTGAGTACTCGCTAGACACCGATTCTATTCGTGTTACACGTCTCGGTGCTTTGAAATTGTGAGCTTTTAAAGAAAAGGGCATTTTCGCTGTTCCGTGAACCATCGATGCTGTACGGACCCGAATCTGGACTCTCGTCCGGGCCCGCATTGCGCGCTTTTGGATCGCGCGGCTTGGGAGTGTCCACCTTCCCGTGGGGACGCGTGACGGACACGCGTGAGAGAAGGAGTCGCCACTTATCATTTTACGACCCGAAGGTCGAGGGCGAATAAGTTACCCGGGGTCTAGGGGTATGGAACACCTAGTTTGTTGTTAAGGCATTGGTCTGTGCGGAACCGGAAAGTCCGTGTTCGGGGGTTCACGTTACGTGCGAGCCTATATCCCGCACGCCCTTTCGGTGCTCTGGTTTGCTAGGCTTGCATTTTTGTTTTATTTACCGCATGAATTAGGGTGCACTCAACTCACACGTTTTGACACCGTAACTTCGATGAATTAAACGATGTCGGTGGAGAAGCCGAGAGAGAAGTATGCGCACCCGAATTTTATCTCGTCGGGGCACGCATGCGCGCACCTAAGCAAACGCGGCTTGGGAGTGTCCACCTTCCCGAGGACGCGCGACGGACACGCGTGAGAAGGAGTCGCCACTTACTGTTTACGACTCGTAGGTCGAGGGCCGTTGAGTCGCCCGAGTCTAGGGGTACGGGGTACACCTAAATGCTAAGGCAATGGTCATGTGGAACCGGAAATTCCGAATTCGGGGGTTCTATTACGTGTGGGCCTACATCCCGCACGCCCTTTCGGTACTCTAGTTTGCTAGGCTTGCCGTTTTGTTTATTTACCGCGTGATTTAGGGTTGTGCTTGACTCGCCCGTTTTGACACCGTAAATTCGATGAATTGGTCAAGTTGGGCCAAACGTCCAAAAGGCAAGTACGCTTGTGCATCGAGGAATCGGTTCACTATCTTAGTGCTACAATTCACCGAACCATGATGGCCGATTCCCTGCGTGAACCGAAACCACGAGTATCCGAGCTCACTCATCCTTTGGTAGGGATAGACCAACTTAACCGATTCGGCACTCGGACCTCTCGCTCATCGATTGGGATCCTTACAAGTATATGAATGAACATGCAAATAGAATTCTTACAATGTTCTCTCGACTAATTACAAGGTACAACTGAATGAGTAAATGGATCCCCATTGGTTTGCATTGGGCCAATATTCCGCTTCGGCTCACCGTGCGTTTTGAATGACCGGTAAATAAATTAAGGCAATGCGGACTCAAAGAGCCGGGGGTCGGGTCCGATCGATCCAACGGTTTGCAGGGGAACCGGTTGGTTCCCGCTGTACCCGATGGACCGGTCGAGTTCCCGGGTGATATCTAAACCCGTTTCACGCGTCCAATCCAAATTTGCCTTCCACATAGGCCGCATTCGGAGTGTGACGGTGAATCGAGGCTAGATCCCATTCCGCACTCGAGTTGCACGCACTCAGTGGGTTAGGAGGCGTTGGACCTCGTGTTCGGTGATTTGGGGCGTTGAACCTCGTGCGACACGTAACCTATGGGCTCGGGCCCGAACCGCAATAAATCATCATAGGCAAATGGAAAACAGAAGAAAACTGATGGAAAACAGATAACAACTAACAAACGTAGATGAATACAGACAAATGGTGTATTAAGTCGAATGTACGTGATTTAATTTGTTATTAACCGGGGTTGATTAACAAACAATATATCTAACCTAGGCAAACATAGAGGGTGGGCTAGAATATGGTTCTAAGCCAATTATATGTGTGAATTTGTTTTAGGACTCTTATTCAGTTAAGTGTCGCTACGGTTTCACCGAATTAGCCAAACTCGTGTTTTGACTCTAGATTGTGAATTTTTTAATGGAAAAGGACATTCTCGCCGTTCCGTAAATCATCTATGCATTTACAAATTAATAACCAATTTACCCAATTATTTAGTCCGAGTGATCTAATTAGCCGAATGATACGTCCCGTTTACCGTTTGTGAAGTGGTTTAATGATTGAGACCGCGAACCTCAATTGTTATGGATCAATGAAATGATTGTTCGATATTAACGTACCTAACATACGAATTAACATGAAACCAATGATTAAATGAAAATTGTGATCACAATCAATTCCAAGAATCGGTTTTGACCGTTTCTTGCATACGTAAAACGTCAAACATGATAATAACACACATTCTATAAAGCCGATGCCGCCATGATCTTGGGTGCGCAAACAAGCACATGATGCAAACGCAAATATCGTATTTAAAGGGAATCGATAAAACGACGTCGGCTCATGCAACAACGAAATAAAATAAAATAAAATAAATACGGGAACCGACTGATTTCGGGGCAAAAGAGAGCTCCTTGGACCCATTTAAGTCGTAGAGAAATGTTACCTAGCCTCGGAACACGAGGAAAGAGTCGGAGAAGTGGCAAAGGGAGTTGGGAGACTCGGCTGGAACGAACAGACCCGAACCGGTGCAGTCGGGTCGACTGGCAGACCCGACTGGCAGTCTGGCTTGTCGGGGCTGTACCGGTTGATCGGGATGGAATTTTCGTACGGGGCCAGTTGCGTTGGATTCCCAAGAGACTAAGGATCGCGCTTGTGGTGGTTTCAGAAGGAGAGCATGTGTAGGTTTTCTGGAAATCGAAAACAAAGTCGGGTTAGCTAGCAGAAAACAGAACCGACTGGGCGGAACTGACCCGACTGGGCAGGTCAGAAAGAAATGGCTGTCCCGGAGGCTCCCGGTGGTATTTTGCTGCAAGGTCGGCGCCATTGGACTCCTAACTCACTAAGGATCATGCCTACTGTGGTTTCAGAAGGAGAGCATGTGTAGATTTTCCGGAAATCAAAAACAAAGTCGGGTTAGTAAAAAAAAGACAGATCCAGTCGAGACAAGCAGACCCGACTGGCACTCGGAAAAGAAAAGGCTCTACAGGAGGCTCCCGGTGGTCTTTTGATGCAAAGTTGGTGGCATTGGACTCCTAACTGAGTGAGGAACACGGTGATAGGTGGCTCGTACCGAGATTCAACCCGAACTGACCTGTGCGTTCCTGCAAAGTTCGGGTTAGAAAAGACGACCAGAGGAACAAACCCGACTGGCACCCGATGAAGAAACGACTCTACGGGAGGCTCCCGGTGGTCTTTTGGTGTAAGGTCGGTGGTATTGGACTCCTAACTAACTGAGGATCATGCCTGCAGTGGTTTCATGAAGATTAGACATGTCAATTTTCCTGAGAGATGCAAAGAAAACCGGTAAAAACTGGAAAAAATCTGTGAAGGGAGAAAAGAGAGAAATGGCGGTGGTGCGCGGTTGAGCGGCTCTCGGCACGCGACCACCTTGTCACGGGGGAGAGTGAGGGTCATGAGGAACCCCTAGGAAATGATGGCACGAATCGCCGTAGTCGTGAGGTAGTGGAAATGTCCGGGGAGCTCGGGAAGCCGTGAAAACACCTATTGGACCCGGTTCTGGACAGAGCTGGTTCGGGCTGCTGGGAGCTTCAAATGGCAAAACTAACACCGGAAATAGACTTGGGAAGTCGAATACATGTGGGATATGTAGTTTGTTTGAGGCTCGGATAAGTCGGGAAGGAAGAACTCGCCTAGAAACCGGGAAACTCCCTAGGGACCCGATTCTGGACTGGGCTAGAACTGCATGCTAGAAGCTTCAAATGCCGAAACTAACACCGGAAATGGACTTGGGAGGTTGAATACATGTGGGATATAAAGTTTGGTCAAGTTTGGTTCGGGTTGAGTGGCGGTCGCCGGAAAACGGTTGAGTTTTCCGGCAATTTTGCCTTGGTTTCGGGCTGAGGGAAAGCTGGACGAATTTCTGAAAAATGCTGAGCTCTAAGGGGCTTGAGAGGATTTTCTAGAGTGAGAGAGCTTGAGAGAGAATGGATGGTGAGTTGTGATTAAGTTAATGATGCAATGGGCTTATAAAGGAAGACTTAATGGCTTGTTTAGTGAAAACTAAGTGCAATTAGTGGGTGCTTAAGGGATCCGAATTTTTGGAGGGAAGATTAGGGTGGGGAAGTTGTCTTGAAAGGTGATGGGAGGTGATGGATGGGAGAAGGGAAGTGATGGGTGTAAGAAGATATTTTGAAAATGTGTGGTGGAGGCTCATTTGGCTTGTCTTTAAAAGAGAGCCATGGCTCGCGGCTTGGCTCGGCTCGGCTCGGCTTGGCTAGCTCAAGGGTCTCACTTGATTAGGAAGAAAGCCGGAAGAAGCTCGGGGCTTGATTGATCATGCATTCGATTTCCGTGATTCGCTTGAACGACGAATTATCGATGTATGCGCGAATACGGTTTTAATGAGCCTAATATTGACATTCTTCGTATGGGTGAATGCTCGGGCGTCCCGGGGACTCGAAAGCCGGTTTGGCCCCGTTTGGATGATCGGGGTGAAGTTGTCCGTTTCTGTCGCTTGTTCGCGCCTCTGCGTGATGTACCGCTCGTGTCGGCATGCTTTGTGCTTTGGGCAGAACGGTTTACTTGCCGGCCCCGGTTGGAGATCGATATCCAGAGGCGTCCTAAGAATCCGCAAACGGGGCATTCTCGGTGTTTCCCGAGTGTTCTGATGTGTTCGGAGACCTCTGTGATCTCCGTTTGTCAAAAATGAGTCCCGAAGGCTTGTCGGGGGCGTTTATGACCATTAAAACGTCACTCAGGAGCTCGGTATGATTTGCTTGGTCAGAGCCAAAATGATTTCCTAGCCCCTGGGGGTTGTTAGGAGTGGGTGGTGCAAAGCTCGGACGTCAACATTTCCTCGAATGAGCTCTAAGGGCAAGATTCCGCTTGAAAGGGGCCCTTTTGTTGCCGGAATAGTACTCGGGAAACCTAAATGGATTGTACAATGCGATCAGGGTTCGTTTTCCCAGGCCTTGAGGTCTTCGGGATTGGTTGGCGCGGATTTCGTGCACTGACGGTTCATTAAAAGCGTCTCTGGCCACGTTTCTGTGCAAAAAGGGGCCCTTTCTCCGGGTCGGGATCCGCTCGGGAGACCAAGACTAACTCTAAAAGGTAGTCTGAAACTTATTCCTTGGTCCTGGTGGTCCTTGGGTGTGTGCAGGCCTGTTTCCGGGTGCCGTTTACTTGTCCGTGGATCGAGCATCCCGGGAGCCCCGTTAGGAAGGCGTCTGCAAATGTTCGGGAGTGCTCCGGCTTAAGCAGGAGGCTTCTGAAATGCGCTCGGAGGTGCCATTGGTCATTTTGGTACCAAGAGGGATTTTTAAAGTCCCATATTGGATATCTTCTGACGCTCCGGTGATCCGATGATGAATAGTGCCATAGTGCCGGCTCCGCTGTTTTCAAGGTTCCTCGTTTGTTTGTTCTTTTGACAGCTTTCCTCTGCCTTTTTAGTGCACCCTGCTTTTCTCCTGTAATTCATATCTCTTTGCCCGCATATTCGCCTCTGATCGTCGGGTGATGAATAGTAACCCGGGCTTTGGTCGGAGATTCTCGCTTAGGAAGCCGGTGGGCCAAAATGGGGTGCTGACAAGAAGTAAACCCGTGTGTCGGGGAATAGGTTCACAATCTTGCGTTACAGATCATCGAACCATGGAGGTTGAATCCCTGCGTGAACCAGAACCGCGAGTTCTTGGATTTACTTATATCTGGGCAAGCATTAGACCGATTCGATTAATTCGACTCTCGGACCGTTCGATCACCGACTGGAATTCTTACAGAATGAATGTACAAAATAAAAATCCTTACAATGCTCTCGAAAATAATAAATACAAATTACAAATGGCCGAATTCCAGTCGACTCGCGTTCGGTTATTATTCCACTCTAACTCACCGTGAGTTTAGGGAAAAGACCGAAGAACTGAAATTCAATGGACGCTCTCACTGAATAGGGCGTTTGACCCTGTGAGTGTTGATTAGGGCGTTGGACCCTGTGATCGATGATTAGGGTGTTGAACCCTAATATTATTCGGCCTAGGGATCAGGCTCGACCCGCATAGCAAACAGGTGCGGAAAGATAACACGCAACATGTTAATAACAAACAAGGTGTTTGTTATTGTCGAGTATGCGTGCTTTAACAAGTTTATTGATCCGGGGTATTTTGGCATGCAAATCCTACCCTAGACAAACAAGCACGTGCTAATGTTTTAGCATTCGGCTTTGGTTTGAGAACCTGACATGTCGGGTGTCCGTAGTCAAGTTTCGAGTGTGTGGATTGTTTTTATAGTGATTCGGTGTTGTAACACTGAATTACCACTGAATTAGCCCAACTCGTGTTTTGACTCTAGATTTGGAACCTAGAGTTCCACCTAACCATTTTCTAGCATTTGGTTAAGTCGAGTGAAATGATTAGTCAGTTAATTGTGATTTTGATATAGAGTACCCAACTGACACCTTAAACTGAGCTAGGATGTCGGCACATCACAAAATGATGTTCTTGCCCTTGAGTTGAAAATTTGTTTCCAGAAAATGAGAACAACACAATTCGGATTTGAAAGTATGAGGGTTTTGAAAAGGGCATTAACACCGTTTTGTAATTCGTCGACGCGAGTTACAGATTAATGTCCAATTAATGCAAAGTTGTTTAAATTGAATGAATTAACCGTGTGAACGTCCCGATTAACCCGTTCGTGGAATTAATGCTTAAGGTTATCGCCGAATGCATTAATTGTGAAAACGATTCGTGATTCGAAGACCAAGACGATTCCGTAAGGATCGAGGATATTTGGTCCAATGACCGAAACTACCCTCGTAACCGAATGGACCCGAATGAGTCATTGATACCCGAATCCATGCATGCTTTGTTTTGAAAAGACATTTTCATGCGATATTGCGACAATAATGTAAATTGCAAATTACATGAAAGCCGATAACGGACTCAAAACGGGAAGAGGAATCCTCATGCCACCCGTACGAGTCTAAGAGGCTGTCGGTTACTTCTCTTTGGAGATAGCCGAGAGGTCTCATGGCCCGAATGGGATTCCACGAGGTTTCCCCGTCTCGTTTCGAATCATTTCTCGCATGCTTAAACGACAAACATGATAAATGACATGATTAAACGAAAGTCGATATTGCCATGACTTGACTAACGCATTCGAACATGCAAACATGCACAAACAAGTTATTTAAGGAATCGATAAAACAATACCGACTTCATGCACGTAAGAAAACACGAGAAAACTCGGGAATCAAGCTTGGATCGGGCTAAGAAGGCCGATCTTAACCCGAGGAAAGCAAGCCAAGCCTCGGTCACCTCTTCTTGAGGCAAACCCGAGAGCTCTTTTGCTTATTTCGGGTCGGGAAGGTCTTTTGAGGGTCGATCCAAATGTTTCCCGACATGCTAACATGTTATATGATGATGAACATGCATAATATAACAAGAAAGTGTATAAAAATTAATTCTTGCAAGTTAAACATGCATAAAACGCCATATTACTCCATTAGCCATGCAAATAATGTAAAGAGCCCTAACTCCTCTAAGTCAAGAGTGATTTACCTAGCCTCGGGATACGAGGAAAGAGTCGGGGAAGTGTTCGAGAGTCGGGTGACTCGGTTGAACGCTTGGAAGAGTGCTCGGGTGCAAGGGATGCACGTTCGGGGAGCTAGGTGCATGGGGAGTGCGGCTGGAGTGCACGGGAGGCGCGCGGGCGCGCGGGGCAAGCAGCGCTGGCGCGCAGATGTGCGCGGGCTCGCGGGGCAAGCAGCGCTGGCGCGCGGCTGTGTGCGGGCTCGCGGGCTGCCGCGCGGTTGGCACACGGCTGGCACTGTTCACCCGAGGGTGACGATTCTTCACCGAAATGCACTTAATGACCTGAAACAATAATTTAAAGACTTCAAATGGAAAAACCAATTTCACCAATGAACTCCATGGGTCCAAAACATATGGTCCATGGAGTTTGAGAATATTTGAAGTTAAGTCAGGATGATGAACATTGGCTTCCGACTTAAGAAACTCAAAGCTTTCTTCGGGTTTTCTTCGGTTTTTCTCTCTTGGTTTTGAAGTGTTGAAGCTTGCTGGTTTTGGCTACGGAGTTGAGAGCTTTTCTTGAGGGAGAAAGCTTGGAGAGAGTGTGCAAGAGGAGAAGTGATTATCTTAATCACTTTGGGGCTATTTATAGGCAAAGCTAATAGGCAATTAAGCAAAAGCAAGCACACTTAAGCCTCCCATTAGCAAATTTCGGTTTGCCTAATGAGGATGAGGATGAATGTGAGCCAAGTATCCTTCATGTGGAAGAGGCAAAAGCATTAATGAGCATTGATGAAGGCGTGAGTGTTGTCTTCAAACTCTTGGATATTTTCAAGCAAGAGTGCAAGTCGGCTTCTAGCATTGAAGAAGAAGAAGCTTCTAGAATAAAGGGTGACTCATCTTGGGCATCCCGTCGGTCCCACGACCGAAGAGGAGAAACCGGGAAAAAGCTCGGGTCTCGATTGATCGCGCATTCGAAGTTCGTGGTTTGAATTGAACGTCGAATTATCGATATACGGAAGGAAACGGGTTTGAAGAGTCCGAGATTGGCATTTTCCATGAGAAATTGCCAAATGTCTATATGAGACTCGGAAGCCGGTTTTGCTCCTTTTAAGCATTCAGAGCGAGGTTACCCACTTCTGACAGCATATCTTGTATCTGCATCCCACGTCGGTCATTTTGACATAAATTGTTAAATTACGTGGGCACTTGATCCTTAAGCCGGTAATGCAAATATGGAGCCGGAGATGTCCTAGGAGGCCGAAACTGGATTTCTCAGATTGCTTTCTGAGTTTCTTGGGTGATCTGGAGATCACTGTGATCTCTGTTTGCCGAGATTGGGCCTCTAAAGATATGATAAGTGCATTTGAGACCCTTAAAGCATTGCTCGAGGGGTCTAGATGAGTTGTGTGATTCATTCCGACGATTCCACATTGAGCCTTGAGAAGGTTAGCATTGTGTAAGGTAAGCATCCGGCGTCAAGTTTCCCCAAAGAGGACCTCCGGATATGGATTTCCTCTGAAAATGGTCTTTTGTGCTTTTCGGAGGTTACTCGGGAAATCGTGAAGGGCTTTGCTGTCTGTTTTGCCCAATTACGAATGTCCGCTGGAGTTTTCAGGGTAATGTAGTGTGAACTTCGTTTGCCGTAATTCCATCAGACCAGTCTCCGGTTATGCTCTTCCGAAGAGGGGTATGCCCGTTTTGTCGCTTGGAAATCATTCAGGGTGTCTGTATGGCTTCCAAAAGACAATCTGAAGTATTGCTCGTGCTCTATATGATTGTGGGGCATGACTGCATCTGATATTTGGAATTAACTTTTCTCTGAGAAACCGGCATTTCTTGACTTCCACTGAAAAGTTGTCTGTATACAGAAAGTTGTTCTGTATAGAGCAGATGATTTGCAAAATGCCTTTGGGAACACTTTTCATCTGTTTGGCGTTGGAGTGGATTTTTGGAGTCCAATATTGGCTATCTTCCGATGATCGAGCGAACTATCGGAAAATAGGACTATCTATGTGGTATACTAGAAATGCCGGTTTTGAACGTTGTTGAGCTCTTTAATCACTCTGTTACCCTTTGGTGACCCTTGGAGTCCTTCTGTCGTGTATACATGTTATCTGCTTGATTTTGCTGACTTGAGAATGAATAGTGATTTCTCGCTCTGTGGAGCCTTCTTCTGTGATAACGCTCAAGTCGTAGCATTGTTTGCTATTGATGGACATTGTTTGACTTGTGGACCAAAATGGGGTGCTGACAGATGCGCTTACGAATTAGCAATCAATTTATCCAATTATTTAGTCCAAGTGATTTAATTAACCGAATGATACGTCTCGTTTATCCCATTTGTGAAATTATTCGGTAGTAGTGATCTTATATCGAGGAATTGTGGATTTGACGGATAATCTTCCAAAACTAACTCTCCTAGGAGGCGGCTAGCACATGATCAACGATAAAAAACGCAAAATATGAATACACTCAATTCCAAAGGACGATTCCGAAGCAACAAAGGAGACCGTCCTAAACCCGGGAAGGGTCAAAGGGCACTCGGCCACCTCTCCAAGGGTTAGGCCGAGAGCTCTCCTTGACCCGACTTGGGTTATGGAGAGTCTCCTACGTCGATTCTAGCTGTACCTTGCATACATAATACATCGAGCACAATAATAACACATATTTCGGTGAAAATGGAAGGAAACCGACGCCGCCAAGATCTCGAAACACAACCGAACACACAAATGAACACATACAATATATATATAAAGGAATCGGTAAAATGGCGTCGATTCTTGCAAGGGTAAAACGCGAAAACACGGGACCCGATCTTGGGAATATATAAACGACGTACATTTGCATGGGAATATATAAAAACTTGAACTTGCATGCATTTCAGTTTGTTAACCACCCTAACCCCCATAACAAACAAGTATCGAAAATCCCAACTTCTCTAAGTCGTAGAGGAGTTTTACCTAGCCTCGGAACACGAGGAAAGAGTCGGAGAAGTGGCAAAGGGAGTCGGGAGACTCGGTTGGAACAAATAGACCCGAAACGGTGCAGTCGGGTCGACTGGCAGTCTGGCTTGTCGGGGCTATACCGGCTGATCGGGATGGAATTTTCGCGCGGGGCCAGTTGCGTTGGATTCCCAAGAGACTAAGGATCACGCCTATGGTGGTTTCGGGAGGAGAGCATGCGTAGATTTTCCGGAAATCAAAAACAAAGTCAAGTCAGTAAAAAAGGACAGACCCAGTCGGGTCAAAACAGACCGGACTGGCACCCGATGAAGAAACGCCTCCACAGGAGGCTCCCGGTGGTCTTTTGATGCAAGGTCGGTGGCATTGGACTCCTAACAGACTGAGGATCACGTTGATAGGTGGCTCATAGAGAGATTCAACCCGAACTGACCTGTACATTCCTGCAAAGTTTGGGTTAGAAAAGAAAACCAGAGGAACAAACCCGACTGGCACCCGATCAAGAAACAACTCTACGAGAGGCTCCCGGTGATCTTTTGATGCAAGGTCGGCGGCATTGGACTCCTAACTGAATGAGGATCACGCCTGTGGTGGTTTCGTGAGGATTTCATGCCTATATTTTCCTGGAAGATGCAAAGAAAGCCGGTAAAAACTGGAAAGATCCGAGAAGGGAGAATGGAGAGAAATGGCAGAGGTGCATGGTTGAACGGCTCTCGGCACACAACCACCTTGTCACGGGGGAGAGTGAGGGTCGTGAGGAACCCTTAGAAAGTGAAGGCACGACTCGCCTTAGTCGTGAGATGGAGAAGACATCGAGGAAGCTCGGGATGCACCCGTGAAACCCGATTCTGCTCAACTCTGGAACGCGGGGCTGGAGGGTTCAAATGAAAAAACTAATCTCGGAAATGGACTTAGGAGGTCGAAAACATGTGGGATATGAAGTTTGGTTGAGTTTGCTTAAGTCGAGGGGGAAGAACTCGCTTAGAAACCGGGAAAACGCTTAAAGGACTGTTTCTGGACAGAGCTGGAACGAGGTGCTGGGAGCTTTAAATGAAAATTATAAGGTCAGAAATTGACTTAGGAGGTCGAAAACATGTGGGATATAAAGTTTGGTTAAGTTTGTTTAAGTCGGGAAGGAAGAACTCGCCTAGAAACAGGGAAACTCCCTAGGGAGCCGATTCTGAACTGGGCTGGAACTGCATGCTGGAAGCCTCAAATGCCGAAACTAACACAGGAAATGGACTCGGGAGGTCAAGTACGTGTGGGATATAAAGTTTGGTCAAGTTTGGTTCGGGTTGAGTGGCGGTCGCCGGAAAACGGTTGAGTTTTCCGGCAATTTTGGCCTTGAGCCGGGTTGTGCTTGGGCTGAACGAAATGTTGGAGTTTGAGAGGAATTGGAGAGAGTTTTTGAGTGAGAAAGCTAGAGAGAGAGTGCAAGAGGAGTTGTGATTAAGTTAATGACCCAATGCACTTATAAAAGCACGCTTAATGACAAGATTAAGTGGAGTTAAGTGCAATTAAGTGGTGCTTAGGGGATCCGAATTTTTGGAGGGAAGATTAGGGTGGGGAAGTTGTCTTGAAAGTTGATGGGAGGTGATGGATGGAAGAAGGGAAGTGATGGGTGTAAGAAGATATTTTGAAAATGTGTGGTGGAGGCTCATTTGGCTTGCTTCTAGAGAAGAGCCATGGCTTACGGCTTGGCTTGGCTCGGCTCGGCTTGGCTAGCTCAAGGGTCCCACTTGACTAAGAGAAAAGCCGGAAGAAGCTCGAGGCTCGATTGGTCGCGCGTTCGATTTTCGTGGTTCACTTGAACGACGAATTATCGATGTGCTCACGAATACGGTTTTAATGAGCCTAATATTGACATGTTTCTTGAAAGCAATGGCTCGGGTGACTCGAGGACTCGAAAGCCGATTTCGCTCCCTTTGGATAATCGGAGTGAAGTTGTCCGTTTCTGTCGCTCGTTCGCGCTTCTACGTGCTGTACTGCTCGTGTCGACATGCTTTGTGCTTTGGACAGAACGGTTTACTTGTCGGCCCCGGCTGGAGATCCATATCTGGAGGCGTCCTACGAATTCGCAAACGGGGCTTTCTTAGTATTTCCCGAGTGTTCTGATGTGTTCGGAGACCACTGTGATCTCCGTTTGTAAAAAACGAGTCCCAAAGGCTTGCCGGGAGGCGTTTATGACCATTAAAACGTCACTCGGGAGCTCGGTATGATTTGCTTGGTCCAAGCCGACATGATTTCCTGAACCCTAGGGTTTGCTGGGAGTGGGTGGTGCAAAGTTCGGACGTCAACATTTCCTCGAATGAGCTTTAAGCGCAAGATTCTACTTGAAAGGGGCCCTTTTGTTACCGGAATGGTACCCGGGAAACCTAAATGGATTGTGCAATGCGATCAGGGTTTGTTTTCCCAGGCGTTGAGGTCCTTGGGATTGGTTGGCGCGGATTTCGTGCACTGACGGTTCATTAAAATGGGCTCTGGCCACGTTTCTATACAAAAAGGGGCCCTTTCTCCGGGTCGGGATCCACTCGGGAGACCAAGATGAACTCCGAAAGGCAGTCTGAAACTTGTTCCTTGGTCTCGGTGGTCCTTGGGTGTGTGCAGGCCTGTTTCCGGGTGCCGTTTATCTGTTTATGAATCGGGCCTCTCGGGAGCCCCGTTAGGAGGTGTCTATGAGAGTTCGGGGGTGTCCCGGCTTAAGCAGGATGCCTCCGAAATGCGCCCGAACGTGTCATTGGTCACTTTGGCACCGAGAGGGATTTTTAGAGTCCCACATTGGGCACATTTCGATGCTTCGGTGATTCGGTGATGAATAGTGCCACAGTGCCAGCTACTGTTGCTTCGGGGCTCGTCGTCTGTTTACTCTTCCGATTACCCTCTCATGCTCTCCTAGTGGACCCCGCTTTTCTTTTGTTATTCATGACTCTGTGCCCGCACGTTCGCCTCCGATTTTTCGATCGTGAATAGTGTCCCGAGCTTTGGTCGGAAGTCCTCTGTCGGAGCCGGTGGACAAAAATGGGGTGCTGACAGTTTGCCCCTCTTTGGTTGCGTGCTCGATTAGAGGAGGTAACCAAAGATCATGTGAAGCATCCCTTTTTGGTCCCGGCGACCGCCTTGTTGTCACTCCCTGTAATAGCTCGCCCCTCCGCGTTGGATACTTAGGGAGGATGTGCAAAAGTGCCCGAACCTGTCATAAGATAGTGGCATGATTGAGAGGTGAAGATTATGAAGTGGTGGATAAAGGGCCTTAGCTCGCAGGACAGTCAGTGTGTGTAGGGCCTAAGCCCGCAGAAAGCAGTAAAGTACCAGGCCGAGGCCCATGGAAAGTTGTAAAGTACCAGGGCGAGGCCCGTGGAAAGCAGTAAAGTGCGAGGCCGAAGCCCGTGGAAAGCTGTAAAGTGCGAGGCCGAAGTCCGTGGAAAGTAGTAAAGTGCGAGGTCGAAGCCCGTGGAAAGCTGTAAGTGCGAGGCCGAAACCCGTGGAAAGCAGTAAAATTACTAGGCCGAAGCCCGTGGAAAGCAATAAAGTGCGAGGCCGAAGCCCGTGGAAAGCTGTAAAGTGCGAGGCCGAAACCCGTGGAAAGTAGTAAAATTACTAGGCCGAAACCCGTGGAAAGCAGTAAAATGCTAGGGCGAAGCCCGTGGAAAGCTGTAAGTGCGAGGCCGAAACCCGTGGAAAGCTGTAAAATTACTAGGCCGAAGTCCGTGGAAGCAGTAAAGTGTGAGGCCGAAGCCCGTGGAAAACTGTAAAGTGCGAGGCCAAAACCCATGGAAAGTAGTAAAATTACTAGGGCGAAACCCGTGGAAAGCAGTAAATGTGGACGCGAAGTCCGTGGGATCGGAGTCCAGAAAGCAGTAAATGTAAATGCGAAGTCCGAAAAGCAGTAAATGTGGACGCGAAGTCCGAAAAGCAGTAAATGTGGACGCGAAGTCCGGAAAGCTGTAAAGATTGACTCGAAGTATTGAACACGAAGTCCGGAAAGTAGTAAATATCGTGGGTGTGCCGTGGGGAAGCGGTGGTTGGCGTCGATCGCCATTTGTCGCACGATTAAGAATTTGTTGGACAATAGCATCAGGTATGCGGCCGTGAAGGCATTGATTTGCCGGAGACTGGTCCCGTTGTTGGGGCGGTTGCCTGTTTGTTGGGGATGCCCCGGTCTTGTGATGTGGGATTCGAGCTCCAGGGTGGAGTGCCTACGTACCTCGAAGGATCGGGAATCAGAGTCTGCCGTAGTTCCCGTGTTTGTTGTACCTGTGATCCTGACATCATTAATAAGTCATGAGATTACTAGCGATTTGAAAACACAGGTAAAAGGAAGTGTTTGCGACGCATGCTCTTTAGTATTTGCTTTGGTGATGCGAATGGGGGTTCCGCTTTCAAAGGCCCCATTGCGAGACCCCCGGGGCTCCTGTTAGCCTTGCATGGGCATATCGAGACGTTCTCAAAGGTGCCCAAGCGGCTCTATCGGTTGTTTGACGCGCCCGTGAGCTTAGGACCCTTCTCATTAGGGTGCCATAGGGCGGCTGCATTTGTAACCCGCATGGGGGATTTTTGTTCAAATTTGGTCAAACCTCGGTCTAGCTATTTCCAGAGTGTTATGACTAGACTCCCGGAAAGAAATGTCTAGGATTTTGGCTTTGTAGTAACCGATTGAAGGGTGGCTGTGACCCGTTTTGGAGTTGTGCAATGACAAAGAGAAAAGAGCAAGCTTGGGGAGCATGTTGCCCAAGGCTGAAAGGATACACGGGTTCACGCCTGCCGTGAGATGTACCCCCCATCTTCTTTCGACTTCTTGTCCTGTAGGCTATTGCGAAGTGCTCAAATGGGGTGCCTGCTTGTGCACCGTGCTTGAGGAAGAAACCGCCTAGGACAGTTGAGCTGTGTTGGGGAGCCGATCGGGGATCGTGTCGGAGTAGACAACCGGGCCATTTCCCTTGGGGATCCCTGGTCGGCGCAGTGTGCGAGAGCCTAGGGTGACTGTTTTGCTTATCTCTCATTTTACTCTCCTTTTACTACGGTCACCCATCTCGGGGCCTTACCTCTCAACCTAAGGGGATGAACTCTCCTTTTGCCACGACCGCCCGCCTTGGAATTTTCAGTCGTGCCTCTCTCTTGCCCTAGCTTTTGCCTAGATCGCCCCGAGGGGTTTTCGACCTAGCAGGCTCGATTCTTTTGTCTCTTGAGTTTGCAAGGGCGAAGGGTTCGAATAATTCGACCTCTGAGTGCGTTACGTTCTGTCTCCGTCGAGGAGTTGCGTTTGCTGCTCCCCCTTTTTGTCGGGGTTTGTTGATTTCTTCTTCGAATTGGCGGTGCCAGAGTTTTATATCTCGGCGGTGCCTTGTTTTGTTCATTGGCGGGTTTTTCCCGCATCTTTTCCCTCTCTCTTCATTGGCAAGTTTTTCCCGCTTCTTTTCGCTCTGTTTTTTTTCTTGCAGCTGGGGTTTGTATCGTGTCCCCATGTATTTGTTTTACTTTTCTCGACTTTTTCGTTGTTGCGAGTGCATTGATGCGCTTTGCCTCGCGGAGACTTGGTGTTTGTTCTTCATGCATTCGGAAGCCGAACTACGTGTTCTTCGTCTTTGCAATCTTTACAAGTGATTTCCCCTGTTGTCTAGAGAAAGAAAATGCAAAATTGCCCTAGGGAGTGTGTGACCGAGGTTGTCCTGATGCTTACTGTGGAAGATGCCCATTCTTGATACCGATGACTAGGAGCGTTCCAGTGTCGTTTGTTGGAGTGACCCACTATGGCGACCTCAAGGCGAACTTTAACCAGGGATGCCCCAGTGTACGTCGCTTGCCGAGGTCGTGTTGTCGCGAGCTTCAACCGGGGATGCCCCAGCGAACGTCGCTTGGAAATGCTCATCGTGGCCGGATGATGTTCTAGGTGGTCTCGGTCTAAATGATGAACGTGAATGCCCCGATCTTCATTGTTAATGTGACCTGTGGTGGGCGCCTTGTACAATCATCGTCCCCGATCGTGCTTGTGGCTCTAGCATCAGTTGTACGCTGGAGAGGTGTGCTCTCGAAGCCGATGGGCATGCTTGTTTGTCGATTGAGACGGTTGCGCTGAAGGTATGCGGCTCGTTCGAACGCTTCCGTCGTCGGCTTCATAGGGGGTACCTCCTTGTCGGGCCCTTCCCTGCTGAAGTATAGGAAGAAAGACCCGATAGGAGTTCTCGAGGAGGTGTGAACCCGCGCATCGCTCTTCGCCTGCGACTGGCGTTTCCCTGTGAAGGATGATAAAGAGGATGATACATTAGGCGATTATGCGGTGGAATATGTGGTAAGAAATGTAAGGTGGACCCATGGGAAATTCCTTTGTCCAGCACGCGACCCATAGGGTGCCGCGCGTGAGGGACACTCAATTCCGGGAGTATAATCATCACCACCTTGGAGTGGTCAGACCGTGACTGGGGACAGCATAGTTGTACTTTCCCTGATTACAGGTTGGCATGCGCAGCTGTCCTAGGGAAGGCTCGAGGAGCCAGGTCCCAAGAGGACAAGCGAGTTGAACATATCCGACAGAATTAATAGGGCGTCTTTGGGACGGTCCTAGTGTCACTAGAAGGGTTTGTTCATGCCGGGAACCCATTTATGAATGCATATAAATATAAAATAGAGTTTAAGGAAGAGTGCGTGTTGCCCCGGTAGCTGGTTGATGGCCACAGCGGAGGGTGGAGTGGGTCCATTCTCCGGTCGGAGATGCAATCGTGCAAATTATTTTTGCGGCGGGTGGGCAGGGCCATGCTCTGTTAGTCGGAGCTGTCTCTTGTGATCTTTTGCAGAGGGAGGGTTGGGACTCAATGTTGAAATTCCAAGAAGCCGGACGGAGAGTGTTCATTGTCCTGGTTGTGGTCGTTTGGGATTCAGATTGCCTTCTTGTCAGTTATTTCCTGCAATGGGAAAAGGGGAACAATGAAGGAGCAAACTATACTCGCGATTTCAGCGTAAGGGCGCAGGGGATTGAACTAGCCTAGTAGGCGTCGTGCGAGCGCGCCAAGGGTGTGTGCATGGATAAGGTGGAGGCATGCTCGCACGACGCGGAAGGACACACTCGGTTGTGCTGGTGGATGTGCTCGGTTGCACGAAGAGACGTGTGCTCGATTACGCGATGATGTTTGGCTGCGTTGGATTAGTGAGAAGCTAGCTTCGCTTAGGAAGGTGGATCGGTCCTCAGGCCATGGCTCGCCTTGCCGTGGAGGGAGGATGAAGGTCGTGGTCGGTCTACCTGCGAAAGAGGTCCTTACTCACTTGTATGGTGGGATGTTAGTTGTTATGCGAAATAGTAAATGAATAGAATGTATGCGAGGAGTGTATTTTCAAAAGCTAATGTTGTCATTTACATTGACTCGAAAGGTCTAAAGTGCAATGTAAATCTTGTAAAATAAAGTCCTAAGCTGATCTTCCACCACACTCAGAGTTTGAGCGAGCGCAGCCTCGGAAAGCACTGGTTCTAGGTGAGTGCCCTGCGAAGATATCTATCCTATAGTGCATGTATGGTCCTCCACGAGCCCTCTTCCTAGACCTCTCCAGGGCGGTGTTCGCTCAAGCGAGCTCCTGACCGCATCTCTGCATCTTGGCACGGGTTTGGGAGAGCTCCCTCTAAGATGGTTGGCCGGTGAGTTCCTCATCTCTCAGCGACCTCTCAGTGATCGAACCTAGTGTTGATGAGGTCGATCATGTTGTCTCGGAATATATGCCATTCGCATTTTGTGGCTAGTCGGTGAGGTCCTCGTGTGTTGGCGGACTCTGTCGAGGCGCGGGCAGGAGGCCGAGCAAGGCGTCCCTTACCAAGACGACAAGAAAATCCGCTTAGGACTCGTCAACATGAATGACATCCTAATTTTTGAAAATTGCATGATGCATGTGTGCGAAGAGAATAAATGCCCATGGCTTAATAGAAATTACATGTACATCGCTCTTGAAATGGAAAAGACTCAAATGGCTCGCAGGCCGACTCGATGGACTGTTGTCGGAGTCGGGTTGAAGGCATGCATGGAGGCATAACACGATGCATGGTTTGGTGCTACAGGGACCGTGATATCTATGGATGGGGGCTCCCGACTCAAGGGTGTGAATTCCTTGAAATCGAGCGAGGATTTTTGGGGGCCGGTTCGGTGGCATAGCCGACTCGATCCGTTCCCTTACTCAGAACCTCTGACTAACATAGCTTCCTACTTTGGCGCCTGTGGGATTTCGGACGAGGTACCTAAAGCTAGCATGATATGCAATGCATGCATGAAATAAATGTGCGTAAGCAGATAAGCGGTAAACGACGGAAAGAAGTAAATAAACAAGCAAGCAAGCAAAAGGGATTGAGCCCGAACCCTTTAGATGTCCCCAGCGGAGTCGCCAAGCTGCGTGCACCCGAATTTTATCTCGTCGGGGTACGCATGTGCGAAGCCTATGCAACGCGGCTCGGGAGTGTCCACCTTCCCGGGAACGCACGACAGACGCACGTGAGAAGGAGTCGCCACTTACTGTTTACGACTCGTAGGTCGAGGGCCGTTGAGTCGCCCTAGTCTAGGGGTACGGGGTACACCTAAATGCTAAGGCAATGGTCATACGAAACCGGAAATTTCAAATTCGGGGGTTCTATTACGTGCGGGCCTATATCCCGCACACCCTTTCGGTACTCTAGTTTGCTAGGCTTGTCGTTTTGTTTATTTACCGCGTGATTTAGGGTTGCACTTAACTCGCCCGTTTTGACACCGTAAAGTCGATGAATTGATCAAGTTAGGCCAATAATCCGAAAGATGAGCAGGCTTGTGCGTGGAGGAATCGGTTCACTATCTTTGCGTTACAGTTCATCGAACCGTGATATGGTCGATTCCCTACGCGAACCGAAACCACGAGTATTCGAGCTTACTCATCTCTTGGTAACAATAGGCCGACTTGACCGGTTCGACACTCGGACCTCTCGCTCGCCGATCGGGGATCCTTACGAATGAATGAGTGAATGTACAAAGAAAATCCTCGCAATGTTCTCTCGAATAATTACAAAGTACGACTGAATAAGTAAATGGATCCCAATCGGTTTGCATTGGGCCAATATTCCACTCCGGCTCTCCGTGTGTTTTGAATAATCGATAAATAAATTAAGGCAACGCAAGCTCGAAGAGCCGGGGGTCGAGTCTAATCGAACCGACGGTTTGCAGGAGAACCGATTAGTTCCCATTGTAACCGTTGGACCGATCGAGCTTCCGAGTGATATCTAAACACGTTTCACACATCCAATCCAAATTGCCTTCCACATAGGCCACATTTGGAGTGTGATGGTGACTCGAGGCTAGATCCCATTCCGCACTCGGGTTGCACGCGCTTAGTGAGTTAGGAGGCGTTGGACCTCGTGTTCAGTGATTTGTGGCGTTGGGCCCCGTGCAACACGTAACCTATGGGCTCGGACACGAACCGCAACAAATTAGCAAAAGCAAGGGGAAAACAGAAGAAAACTGATAAAAATGATGAAAAACAGACGACAATTGACAAATATAGGTAAATACAGACAAGTTGTATATTAAGTCGAATGTACGTGACTTAGTCAGTTATTAACCGGGGTTAATTAGCAAACAATGTATCTAACCTAAGCCAACAAAGAGGTGGGCTGGGATGTGGTTCTAGGCCAATTAAATGTGTGAATTTGTTTTAGAACTCTATTCTGTGAGGTGTTACTGCGGTTTCACCGAATTCGCCAAACCCATATTTTGACTCTAGATTGGAATCTAGCATTCCGCCTATCCATTATCTAATGTTTGATTAAGCCAAATGCATGATTAATCCGATTTTTCGTGTTTTGCAACAAAAATAAAATGCTCACCACCGAATCTACAATAGGGAGATAGAAACACCGAAAGTGAACGGAATGGGCCGTGTGAATGAAACTCGCACCCGAACGGGTCGCCCTTTTCCGGTCATAGATCGAGGTGTTTCCGACTCCCTAATGCCTAGGATATCGGTGAATCGCGAAATGACGATTATGCCCTTGATCGGTAAAACGTGTGTAGCTCACATATAAATTAAAGATCGCGTGACACGAATAGGTCTAAAAAGGAGTCGCGCGTCTCAACTCAAGCCGCCTCAAATTGGGCCCGGACTCGAGTCATAATACGCGAGTACTCGCTAGACACCGATTCTATTCGTGTTACACGTCTCGGTGCTTTGAAATTGTGAGCTTTTAAAGAAAATGGCATTTCCGCCGTTCCGTGAACCATCGATGCGCTTACGAATTAGCAATCAATTTATCCAATTATTTAGTCCAAGTGATTTAATTAACCGAATGATACGTCCCGTTTCTCCCATTTGTGAAATTATTCGGTAGTAGTGATCTTATATCGAGGAATTGTGGATTTGACGGATAATCTTCCAAAATTAACTCTCCTAGGAGGCGGCTAGCACATGATCAACGATAAAAAATGTAAAATATGAATACACTCAATTCCAAGGGACGATCCTAGCTTCTCTAAGTCGTAGAGGAGTTTTACCTAGCCTTGGAACACGAGGAAAGAGTCGGAGAAGTGGCAAAGGGAGTCGGGAGACTCGGCTGGAACGAACAGACCCGAACCGGTGCAGTCGGGTTGACTGGCAGACCTGACTGGCAGTCTGGCTTGTCGGGGCTGTACCGGTTGATCGGGATGGAATTTTCGCGCGGGGCCAGTTGTGTTGGATTCCCAAGAGACTAAGGATCACGCCTGTGGTGGTTTCGGGAGGAGAGCATGCATAGATTTTCCGAAAATCAAAAACAAAGTCGAGTCAGTAAAAAAGGACAGACCCAGTCGGGTCAAAACAGACCGGACTGGCACCCGATGAAGAAACGCCTCCACAGGAGGCTCCCGGTGGTCTTTTGATGCAAGGTTGGTGTAATTGGACTCCTAACTGACTGAGGAGCACGTTGATAGGTAGCTCGTAGCGAGATTC
The DNA here is from genome assembly GCF_007655135.1 of Punica granatum. Classification (NCBI taxonomy): domain Eukaryota; kingdom Viridiplantae; phylum Streptophyta; class Magnoliopsida; order Myrtales; family Lythraceae; genus Punica; species Punica granatum. The sequence continues at coordinate 20,627,515 of NC_045131.1, forward strand.
AGCCCGAGCTGACCTGTACATTCCTGCAATGTTCGGGTTAGAAAAGAAAACCAGAGGAACAAACCCGACTGGCACCCGATAAAGAAACGACTCTACGGGAGGCTCCCGGTGGTCTTTTGATGCAAGGTCGGTGGCATTGGACTCCTAACTGAATGAGGATCACGTATGTGGTAGTTTCATGAGGATTTCATGCCTATAGTTTCCTGGAAGATGCAAAGAAAACCGGTAAAAACTGGAAAGATCCGAGAAGGGAGAAAGGAGAGAAATGGCGGAGGTGCATGGTTGAACGGCTCTCGGCACGCAACCACCTTGTCACGGGGGAGAATGAGGGTCGTGAGGAACCCTTAGAAAGTGATGGCACGACTCGCCTTAGTCGTGAGATGGAGAAGACATCGAGGAAGCCCGGGATGCACCCGTGAAACCCGATTCTGCTCAACTTTGGAACGCGGGGCTGGAGGGTTCAAATGCAAAAAATAATCTCGGAAATGGACTTAGGAGGTCGAAAACATGTGGGATATGAAGTTTGGTTGAGTTTGCTTAAGTCGAGATGGAAGAACTCGCTTAGAAACCAGGAAAACGCTTAAAGGACTGTTTCTGGACAGAGCTGGAACGAGGTGCTAGGAGCTTCAAATGAAAATTCTAAGGTCGGAAATGGACTTAGGAGGTCGAAAACATGTGGGATATGAAGTTTGGTTAAGTTTGCTTAAGTCGGGAAGGAAGAACTCGCCTAGAAACCGGGAAACTCCCTGGGGACCCGATTCTGAACTAGGCTGGAACTGCATGCTGGAAGCTTCAAATGCCGAAACTAACACCAGAAATAGACTCAGGAGGTCAAGTACGTGTGGGATATGAAGTTTGGTCAAGTTTGGTTCGGGTTGAGTGGCGGTCGCCGGAAAACGGTTGAGTTTTCCAGCAATTTTGGCCTTGAGCCGGGCTGTGCTTGGGCTGAACGAAATGTTGGAGTTTGAGAGGAATTTGAGAGAGTTTTTGAGTGAGAAAGCTAGAGAGAGAGTGCAAGAGGAGTTGTGATTAAGTTAATGACCCAATGCAGTTATAAAAGCAAGCTTAATGACAAGATTAAGTGGAGTTAAGTACAATTAAGTGGTGCTTAAGGGATCCGAATTTTTGGAAGGAAGATTAGGGTGGGGAAGTTGTCTTGAAAGGTGATGTGAGGTGATGGATGGGAGAAGGGAAGTGATGGGTGTAAGCAGATATTTTGAAAATGTGTGGTGGAGGCTCATTTGGCTTGCTTCTAGAGAAGAGCCATGGCTTGCGGCTTGGCTCGGCTCGGCTTGGCTAGCTCAAGGGTCCCACTTGACTAAGAGAAAAGCCGGAAGAAGCTCGAGGCTCGATTGGTCGCGCGTTCGATTTTCGTGGTTCACTTGAACGATGAATTATCGATGTACTTGCGAATACGGTTTTTATGAGCCTAATATTGACATGTTTCTTGAAAGCAATTGCTCGGGTGACTCGGGGACTCGAAAGCCGATTTCGCTTCATTTGGATAATCGGAGTGAAGTTGTCTGTTTCTGTCGCTCGTTCGCGCTTCTGCGTGCTGTACTGCTCGTGTCGACGTGCTTTGTGCTTTGGACAGAACGGTTTACTTGTCGGCCTTGGCTGGAGATCGATATCTGGAGGCGTCCTAAGAATTCGCAAACAGGGGTTTCTTAGTGTTTCCCGAGTGTTCTGATGTGTTTGGAGACCACTGTGATCTCTGTTTGTCAAAAACGAGTCCCAAAGGCTTGCCGGGAGGCGTTTATGACCATTAAAACGTCACTCGGGAGCTCGGTATGATTTGCTTGGTCCGAGCCGATATGATTTCCTGGACCCTAGGGTTTGCTGGGAGTGGGTGGTGTAAAGCTCGGACGTCAACATTTCCTCGAATGAGCTCTAAGGGTAAGATTCCGCTTGAAAGGGGCCCTTTTGTTGCCGGAATGGCACCCGGGAAACCTAAATGGATTGTGCAATGCGATCAGGATTTGTTTTCCCAGGCGTTGAGGTCCTTGGGATTGGTTGGTGCGGATTTCGTGCACTGACGGTTCATTAAAGGGGGCTCTAGCCACGTTTCTGTGCAAAAATATGTCCTTTTCTCCGGGTCGGGATCCACTCGGGAGACCAAGACGAACTCCAAAAGGCAGTCTGAAACTTGTTCCTTGGTCCCGGTGGTCCTTGGGTGTGTGTAGGCCTGTTTCCGGGTGTCGTTTATCTGTTTGTGAATCGGGCCTCTCGGGGGCCCCGTCAGGAAGGTGTCTGTGAGAGTTCGGGGGTGTCCCAGCTTAAGCAGGATGCCTCCGAAACGCGCTCGGACGTGTCATTGGTCACTTTGGCACCGAGAGGGATTTTTAGAGTCCCACATTGTGCACATTTCGATGCTTCAGTGATTCGGTGATGAATAGTGCACAGTGCCAGCTACTGTTGCTTCGGGGCTCGTCATCTGTTTACTCTTCCGATTGCCCTCTCATGCTCTCCTAGTGGACCCCGCATTTCTTTTGTTATTCATGACTCAATGCCCGCACGTTCGCCTCCGGTTTTTCGATCGTGAATAGTGTCCCGAGCTTTGGTCGGAAGTCCTCTATCGGAGCCGGTGGACCAAAATGGGGTGCTAACACCGCGCGTGAGGGACACTCAATTCCGAGAGTTTAGTCATCACCACCCTAGAGTGGGCAGACTGTGACTGGGGGTCACATAGGTGTACTTTCCTCGATTATGTTTGGCATGCGCAGCCATCCTAGGGAAGGCTCGAGGAGCTAGGTCTCATGAGGAAAGGCAAGTCGAATAGGTCCAACAGAACCAATAGGGCATCTCTGGGATGGTCCTAGTGCCACTTGAAGGGTTTGTCCATGCCTGGAACCCATTCATGAATAAATGTAAAAGATAGTTTAGGGAAGCGTGCATGTTGCCCTAGTGACTAGTTGATGGCCACAGCGGAGGGTGGGCAGGGATCATTCTCCGGTCGAAGATGTGACCGTGCTAGTGACTTTCGCGGCGAGTGGGCAGGGCCATGCTCTGTTCGTCGGAGCTGTTGCTTGTGATCTTTTACGGAGGGAGGGTTGGGATTCGGTGTCGAAGTTCCAAGGTGCTGGACGGGAAGTGTTTATTGTCCTGATTGTGGTCGTTCAAGGTTCAAGTTGCCTTCTTGTCAGTTATTTCCTGCAATGGAAAGAGGAAAAGCAATGAAGGAACAAGAACTATTCGTAATTTGAATGCAACTGCGTAGGGGAGCGAACTGGCCTGGTAGGCGTCATGCAAGCACACTGAGAGACATGCACAAGGTGTGTCGAGGATGCGTGCATGGGCAAGGTAGAGGTGTGCTCGCACGACGCGGAAAGGGCACGCTCAGTTGTGCTGATGGAAGCACTTGTAGCATGGAGGGACGTGTGCTCAACCATGCAATGACGTAATCGATTGCGCGGGATTAATGAGGAGTTAGTGTTGCTTGGATGGTTGGCCCTTGAGCTCCTGATCGTCTCACCGTGGAGGAAGTGTGAGGACCACGAGAGGTCCACCTGCAAAGGCGGTCACAACTTTGTCTACCGTATGGTAGTGTTAATTGTCGTGTAAAATAGTAAATGGATAGGATGCATGCAATGCGTGAGTTTTCAAAAGCTAATTTTGTCGTTCACGTTGACTCGAAAGGTTCAAAGTACAATGCAAATTTTGTAAAATAGAGCCTTAAGCTGATTTGCCACCACACTCGGGGTTTGAGCGAGCGCGGCCTCGGAAAGTACCGGTTCTAGGCGAGGGCCTTGCGGAGACATCTATCCTAGAGTGCATGTGTGGGCCTCCTCGAGCCCTCTTCCTAGACCTCTCCAGGGCGACGTTCGCTCAAACAAGCTCCTGATCGTTTCTTTGTAGCTTGTCGCGGGTTTGGGAGAGCTCCCTCCAAGTTGTGGTTGGCCGGCGAGTTCCTCATCTCTTAGCAGCCTCTCGGTGATCGAACCTTGTGTTGATGAGGTTGATCATGTTGTCCCGGAATATACGCCATTCGCATTCTGTGGCGGGTCGGTGAGGTCCTTGTGTGTTCGCGGACTCTGTCGAGGCACAGACAGGAGGCCGAGCAAGGCGTCCCTTACCAAGACGACAAGAAAATCCGCTTAGGACTCGTCAACATGAATGACATCCTAATTTTTGAAAATTGCATGATGCATGTGTGCGAAGAGATTAAATGCCCACGGCTTTATAGAAATTACATGTACATCGCTCTTGAAATGGAAAAGACTCAAATGACTCGCAGGCCGACTCGATGGACTGTTGTCGGAGTCGGGTTGAAGGCTTGCATGGAGGTATAACACGATGCATGGTTCGGTGCTACAGGGACCGTGCTATCTATGGATGGGGGCTCCCGACTCAAGGGTGTGAATTCCTTGAAATCGAGCGAGGATCTTTGGGGGCCAGTTCGGTGGCATAGCCGACTCGATCCGTTTCCTTACTCGAAATCTCTGACTAACCTAGCTTCCTATTTTGGCGGCCGTGAGATTTCGGACAAGGTACCTAGAAACCCGCTAGAATGATGCGATGCAAGTGCGTAAAATAAATGTGCATAACATAAATGTACGGAAAGCGATAAATAAACATGCAAGCAAGCAAACGGAATCAAACCCGAACCCTCTAGATATCCCCAGTGGAGTCGCCAAGCTGTGCGCACCCGAATTTTATCTCGTCGGGGCACGCATGGGCAAAGCCTATGCAACGCGGCTCGGGAGTGTCCACCTTCCCGGGGACGCGCGACGGACGCATGTGAGAAGGAGTTGTCACTTACTGATTACGACCCGTAGGTCGAGGGCCTTTGAGTCGCCCGGGTCTAGGGGTACGGGGTACACCTAAATGCTAAGGCAATGGTCATACGAAACCGGAAATTCTGAATTCGGGAGTCCTATTACGTGCGGGCCTATATCCCGCACGCCTTTCCGGTACTCTAGTTTGCTAGGCTTGCCGTTTTGTTTATTTATCGCGTGATTTAGGGTTGCACTTGACTCGCCCGTTTTGACACCGTAAATTCGATGAATTGATCAAATTGGGCCAATAATCCGAAAGATGAGTAGGCTTGTGCGTCGAGGAATCGGTTCACTATCTTAGCGTTACAGTTCATCGAACCGTGATGGTCGATCCCCTGCGCGAACCGAAACCACGAGTATTCGAGCTTACTCATCTCTTGGTAACAATAGGCCAACTTGACCGGTTCGACACTCGGACCTCTCGCTCGTCGATCGGGGATCCTTACAAATGAATGAGTGAATGTACAAATAAAATCCTCGCAATGTTCTCTCGAATAATTACAAAGTACGACTGAATAAGTAAATGGATCCCGATCGATTTGCATTGGGCCAATATTCCACTCCGGCTCTCCGTGTGTTTTGAATAATCGATAAATAAATTAAGGCAACGCGGGCTCGAAGAGCCGGGGGTCGGGTCCAATCGAACTGACGGTTTGCAAGAGAACCGATTAGTTCCCACTGTAACCGTTGGACCGATCGAGCTCCCGGGTGATATCTAAACACGTTTCACACATCCAATCCAAATTGCCTTCCACATAGGCCACATTTGGAGTGTGATGGTGACTCAAGGCTAGATCCCATTCCGCACTCGGGTTGCACGCGCTCAGTGAGTTAGGAGGCGTTGGACCTCGTGTTCGGTGATTTGGGGCGTTGGGCCCCGTGCAACACGTAATCTATGGGCTCGGACCCAAACCGCAACAAACTAGCAAAAACAAAGGGAAAACAGAAGAAAACTGATAAAACTGATGAAAACCAGACGACAACTGACGAATATAGGTAAATACACACAAGTTGTATATTAGGTCGAATGTACGTGACTTAATCAGTTATTAACCGGGGTTGATTAGCAAACAATGTATCTAACCTAGGCCAACAAAGAGGTGGGCTGGGATGTGGTTCTAGGGCCATTAAATGTGTGAATTTGTTTTAGAACTCTATTCAGTGAGGTGTCACTGCGGTTTCACCGAATTTGTCAAACTCGCATCTTTGACTCTAGATTGGAACCTAGTATTCCACCTATCCATTATCTAATGTTTGATTAAGTCAAATGCATGATTAATCCAGTTCTTCGTGTTTTGCAACGGCAATGATAACGTCCACCACCAAATCTACAATAGGGGGTAGAAACACCGAAAGTGGACGAAATGGGCCCTACGAATGAAACTCGCACCCGAACGGGCCGCCCCTTTCCGTCCATAGATCGAGGTGTTTCCGACTCCCTAAAGCCTAGGATATCGGTGAATCACGGGATGACGACTATGCTCTTGAGTGGTAAAACATGTGATGTTCATATACAAATTAAAGATCGTGTCACACGAAGAGGTTTAAAGAGGACTCGCGCATCTCGACTCGAGCCGCCTCAAATTGGGCCCGGACTCGAGTCATAGTACGCGAATACTTGCTAGACACGATTCTATTCGTGTTACACGTCTCGATGTTTTGAAATTATGAGCTTTTAAGGAAAAGGGCATTACCGCCGTTCCATGAACCATCGATGCGTTTACGAATTAATATTCAATTTGTCCAATTATTTAAGCCGAATGATTTCATTAACCAAATGGCACGTCCCATTTCCCGTTCGTGGAATGGTTTAATGATTGAGACCTCAAACCTCAATTGTTATGGATCAATGAAATGATTGTTCGATATTAACGTACCTAGCATACGAATTAACATGAAACCAACGATTAAATGAAAATTGTGATTACAATCAACTCCAAGAATCGGTTTTGACCGTTTCTTGCATGCATAAAACATCAAACACGATGACAACGTACATTTTTTACATAGCCGGTGCCGCCATGATCTTAGGAACGCAATTAAACATACAAACAAGCACAAACACGATATTTAGAGGAATCGATAAAACGGCACCGACTCATGGGAAGCAAAAAATGTAAAAACTCGGGAAACGACTTGAGTCAGGGAAAGGAGGCCATCCATGGCCCGAGGAAACCAAGAGGGGCTCTCGGCCACCTCCCTTGGGGTGAGGCCGAGAGGCTCCTTTGGCTTTCCCGAGCCAACGACGTCTCCTCGACTCCGATTCAAGCTATTTCCCGACATGCTAGCACTATATACGATGAAGACATGCATAATGCGATGTAAAAAACACATAAAAACATAAAATTGCATGCGAATCAGTCATGACCTCCTTATCGCCCCACAAACGCAAAGAAAACGTAAAAGTTCTAACTTCTCTGAGTCGGGAATGATTATACCTAGCCCCGGGATGCGGGAAAAGTCGAGGAAAGCCGGAAAAAGGGGCTTGGGAAGTCGGTTCTGCCCCCTGGAATGAACAGACCCGAATCGGTGCAGTCGGGTCGACTGGCAGACCCGACTGGCAGTCCGGCTTGTCGGGGCTGTACCGGTTGATCGAGGTGGCCTTTTCGTGCGGGGCCGGTTGCGTTGGATTCCCAAGGGACCAAGGATCACGCCTGCAGTGGTTTCGAGAGGAGAACACATGTAGATTTTCTGGAAATCAAAAACAAAATCGGGTTAGCTAGCAGAAAACCGAACCGACTGGGCGGAACTGACCCGACTAGGCAGGTTGGAAAGAAATGGCTGTCCCGGAGGCTCCCGGTGGTATTTTGCTGCAAGGTCGGCGGTATTGAACTCCTAACTGAGTGAGGATCGCGGTGATATGTAGTTTTCAGTGAGATTCAACCCGAGCTGACCTGTATGTTCCTGCAAAGTTCGGGTCAGAATAGAAAACCAGAGTAACAGACCCGACTGGCACCCGATGAAGAAACGACTCTACGGGAGGCTTCTGGTGGTCTTTTGATGGAAGATCGGTGGCATTGGACTCCTAACTGACTGAGGATCATGTCTGCAGTGGTTTCGTGAAGATTGGACATGTCGATTTTCCTGAGAGATGCAAAGAAAACCGGTAAAAACTGGAAAAAATCTATGAAGGGAGAAAAGAGAGAAATGGCGGTGGTGCGCGGTTAAGCGGCTCTCGACACGCGACCACCTTGTCACGGGGGAGAGTGAGGGTCATGAGGAACCCCTAGGAAATGATGGCACGACTCGCCATAGTCGTGAGGTAGTGGAAATGTCCGGGAAGCCCGGGAAGCCGTGAAAACACCTACGGAACCCGGTTCTGGACAGAGTTGGTTCGGACTGCTGGGAGCTTCAAATTGCAAAACTAACACCAGAAATGGACTCGGGAGGTCGAATACATGTGGGATATGTAGTTTGTTTGAGGCTCGGATAAGTCGAAAAGAAAGAACTCGCCTAGAAACCGGGAAACTCCCTAGGGACCCGAATCTGGATTGGGCTGAAACGGGACCTAGATGACTTCAAATGGCAAAACTAACACCGTAAATGGACTCAGAAGGTCGAATACGTGTAGGATATGAAAATTGGTCAAGTTTGGATCGGGTTGGATGGCGGTCGCCGGAAAACGGTTGAGTTTTCGGGCAAACCGACCTTGTATCCGGGCTGTTATGGGCTGAGCGAAATCTGGAAAATGAGGGGAGTTTGGAGAGTGTTCTTGAGTGAGAAAGCTAAAGAGAGGTTGCAAGAAGAGTTGTGATTAAGTTAATGACCCAATGGACTTATAAATGCAAGTTTAATGACAAGATTGAGTGAAGTTAAATGCAATTAAATGGTGCTTAGGGCATCCGAATTTCTTAAGAGGGATTAGGGAGGGGAAGTTGTCTTGAAAAGGTTGATGGGAAGTGATGGATGGAAGAGTGGAGTTGATGGATGGAAGAGTGGAGTTGATGGGTGTAAGAGATATTTTGAATTTGAGTGGTGGAGGCTCATTTGGCTTGCCTCTAGAGGAGAGCCATGGCTTGCGGCTTGGCTTGGCTCGGCTTGGCTTGGCTGGCTCAAGGGTCCCACTTGACTAGGAGAAAAGCCGGAAGAAGCTCGAGGCTCGATTGGTCGCGCGTTCGATTTTCGTAGTTCGCTTGAACGATGAATTATCGATGTACGTACGAATGCGATTTTAATGAGCCTAATATTGACATGCTCCTTATAAGCGGATGCTCGGGTGACCCGGGGACTCAAAAGCCGATTTTGCTCCGTTTGGATGATCGGAGTGAAGTAGTCCGTTTCTGTTGCCTGTTCGCACCTCTGCGTGCTATACTACTCGTGTTGGCGTGCTTTGTGCTTTGGGCAGAACGGTTTACTTGCCGGCCTTCACTGGAAATCGATAACTGGAGACGTCCTAGGAATCCGCAAACGGGGTTCTCTCAGTGTTACCCAAGTGTTTTGATGTGTTCAGAGACCACTGCGATCTCCGTTTGTTAGAAACGAGTCCCGAAAGTTTGCCGAGAGGCGTTTGGGACCACTGAAATGTCACTCGGGAGACCTAATTGACTTGCTTGGCCCGAGGCGAAATGATTTCCCTAGTCCTAGGAGTTGTAGGAAGTGAGTGGTGTGAAGCTCGGACGTCAACATTTCCCCGAATGAGCTCTGAACGCAAGATTCCGGGTGAAATGGGCCCTTTTGCTGCTGGAATGGTACTCGGGAAACCTAAATGGATTGTGCCATGTGATTAGGGTTCATTTTCCAAGCCCTTGAGGTCCCTGGGATTGATTGGCATAGATCTCGTGCACCGACGATTTGTTAAAGGGGGTCTCTGGCTATGTTTATGTGTAGAAAAAACCCCTTTTTTCGGGTCGAGATCCATTCGGGAGACCAAGATGCGTTCCGAAAAGCAGTCTGACACTTGTTCCATGGCCCTGGTGGCCTTGGGGCGTGTGTAGGCCTGTCTTCGAGTGTCGTTTGCTCGTTCGTGGATCGGGGGTCCCGGGAGCCCTGTCAGGAAGGCGTCTGTGAATGTTCGGGAGTGCCTCGGCTCAAGCAAGATGCTTCTGAAATGCGCCTGGATGTGCCGTTGGTCATTTTGGCACCAAGAGGGATTTTTAGAGTCCCATATTGGATACCTTCTGAAGTTTCGGTGATCCGGTGATGAATAGTGCCATAGTGCCAGCTTCTATTGCTTCGAGGCTCGTTGTTCATCTCCCCTTTTGATTGCCCTTCTGAGCCTTTTGGAGGACCTTGCTTCCCTTCTGTAGTCCATGCTCCCACGTCCGCGCGTTCGCCTCCGATTGTCGGGTCATGAATAGTAATTCGAGCTTCGGCCGGGAGTCCTCGTGTAGGGAGCCGGTGGGCCAAAATGGGGTGTTGACATTGAGATTTGTTCATTTCTTTTGGATTAGGGGCGCCGGTGCTTTTGGTGAACCTCGGCGTTGCCCCATTTTTTGTTGGCGGGTTTTTCCCGCTTCTTTTCTCTCTCTCTTCTCTTCTTTGTTGGTGGGTTTTTCCAGCGTCTTTTAGCTCTCTCTTTTTTCGCAGTTGGGGTCTGTATTGTGCCTCTTATATTTGTTTGAAACTCCTCGACTTTGCATCACCGATGCTGCTTTTGTTTGCTTCGCCCTGTGGAGACTTAATGTACTTCGTTGTCCTAGCCCAATTTTGTGATGGCTGGTTTTCTCAGAAGTCTAATTCTTGTGCACTCGAAAGCCGAACTTCACGTCTTTTGTCCTTGCAAACTTTACAAGTCCTTTCCCCTATTGTCTAAAAAGAAAACAAAATTACCCCAGGAGTGTGGGTGACCAAGGTTGTCTCCGCGTGAATGTTGGACGGGGATGCCTTGATCTTTGCAGTCTGTGTCGGGTGTCTTGTACGATTGCCGCTCCGGATCGTGCGTTGTCGCTCCCATGGAGGGTACCCTTTGGAGATAGGCGTTCTTGAAGCCGAATGTGTCCTGCTTCGGGGCTTATCGTTGCATGTTGTCGGTGATAGGTCTTTGCAGTGGAGAAGGCCCGATTTGCCCCAAGGTGCCGCTCGATCTCGGTGGAGACGCACGCGTCATGGTTGAATGGTTTGTTCGATTGTCTCTGTCTTCGCCTTCGTGGGGGGTACATATTGGTCGAAAACCTCCCTCGTCGAAGTATGAGGAAAGGGTCCAAGAGGAATTCTCAAGGAGATGTGAATCTGTGTATCGTTCTTCGCCTGTGACCGGCGTGTCCCTGTGAGAGATGACAAAGAAGATGATGCATTAGGTGATTGATCGGTGTTATATGCGGTAAGAAATGTGGAGTGGACCCATAGGAAAATCCCCTTGTCCAACGTGCGACCCATGGGGTGCCGCGCGTGGGGGACACTCAATTCCGAGATCTAGTCATCACCACCATAAAGTGGGCAAACCGTGGCTAGGGGCCACATAAGTGTACTTTTCCCAATTGCGGGTTGGCATGCGCAGCCATCCTAGCGAAGGCTCGAGGAGCCGGATCCCATGAGGACAGACGAATCGAACAATTCCGACAGAACCAACAGGGCATCTTCGAGGCTGTCCTAGTGCGCCCGTGAAGGGTTGGTTCATGCCGGGAGCTTGTTTGGGAATGCATATAAATAAATGTAAAAGAGAGTTTAGGGAAGAGTGCATGTTGCCCTAGTGGCTGGTTGATGGCCACAGTGGAGGGTGGGCAGGGATCATTCTCCGGTCAGAGATGTGACCGAGCTAGTGACTTTCGCGGCGGGTGGGCAGGACCATGCTCTGTTCGTCGGAGCTGTTGCCTGTGATCTTTTGCGGAGGGAGGGTTGGGATTCGGTGTCGAAGTTCCAAGGTGCTAGACGGGAAGTGTTTATTGTCCTGATTATGGTCGTTCAAGGCTCAAGTTGCCTTCTTTTCAGTTATTTCCTGCAATGGGAAGAGGAAAAGCAATGAAGGAACAAGAACTATTCGTAATTTGAATGCAACTGCGTAGGGGAGCGAACTGGCCTGGTAGGCGTCATGCAAGCACACTGAGAGACATGCACAAGGTGTGTTGAGGATGCGTACATGGGCAAGGTAGGGGTGTGCTCGCACAACACGGAAAGGGCACACTCAGTTGTACTGATGGAAGTACTTGTAGCATGGAGGGACGTGTGCTCAACCATGCAATGACGTAATCGATTGCGCGGGATTAATGGGGAGTTAGTGTTGCTTGGATGGTTGGCCCTTGAGCTACTGATCATCTCGCCGTGGAGGAAGGGTGAGGACCACGAGAGGTCCACCTGCAAAGGCGGTCACAACTTTGTCTACCGTGTAGTAGTGTTAATTGTCGTGTAAAACAGTAAATGGATAGGATGCATGCAATGCGTGAGTTTTCAAAAGCTAATGTTATCGTTCACGTCAACTCAAAAGGTTCAAAGTTCAATGCAAATTTTGTAAAATAGAGCCTTAAGCTGATTTGCCATCACACTCGAGGTTTGAGCGAGCGCGGCCTTGGAAAGCACTGGGTCTAGGCGAGGACCTTGCGGAGACATCTATCTTAGAGTGCATGTGTGGGTTTTCTTGAGGCCCTTTCCTGGACTTCTCCAGGGTGGCGTTCGCTCAAACGAGCTCCTGATCGTATCTTTGTAGCTTGTCGCGGGTTTGGAAGAGTTCCCTCCAAGTTGTGGTTGGCCGACGAGTTCCTCATCTCTAGTGTTGGTGAGGTCGATCTTGCTGTCCCAGAGTATATGCCATCCGCATTTCGTGGCGGGTTGGTGAGGTCCTTGTGTGCTGGTGGACTCTGTCGAGGCGCGAGCAGGAGGCCGAGCGAGGCGTCCCTTACCAAGAAGATAAGAAAATCTGCTTAGGACTTGTCAACGCGAACGACATCCTAGTGTGTTTTGAAAACTGCATGATGCATATGTGCAGAGAAAAGTAAATGCCCACGGCTCAATACAAATTACAAGGTACATTGCTCTTGTAATAGAAAAGACTCAAGTGGCACGCAGGCCGACTCAATGGACTGTTGTCGACGTCGGATTGAAGGCTTGCATGGAGGCATAGCACGATGCATGGTTTGGTGCTACAGGGACCGTGCTATCTATGGATGGGGGCTCCCGACTCAAGGATGTGAATTCCTTGAAATCGAGCGAGGATCTTTAGGGGCCGGTTCGGTGGCATAGCCGACTCGATCCGTTCCCTTACTCGGAACCTTTAACTAACCTAGATTCCTATTTTGGCGCCCGTGGGATTTTGGACGAGGTACCTAGAAACCCGCTAGAATGATGCGATGCAAGTGCGTAAAATAAATGTGCGCGAAATAAATGCGCTTAAAATAAATGTATAGAAAGCAATAAATAAACATGCAAGCAAGCAAACGGAATCGAGCCCGAACCCTCTAGATATCCCCAGTGGAGTCGCCAAGCTGTGCGCACCCAAATTTAATCTCGTCGGGGCACGCATGCGCACGCCTATGCAACGCGGCTTGGGAGTGTCTACCTTCCCGGGGACGAGTGACGGACGCGCGTGAGAAGGAGCACTTACTGTTTACGACCCGTAGGTCGAGGGCCATTGAGTCGCTCGGGTTTCGGAGTACGGGGTACACCTAAATGCTAAGGCAATGGTCGTGCGGAACCAAAAATTCCGAATTCAGGGGTTCTGTTACGTGCGGGCCTATATCCCGCACGCCCTTTCAGTACTCTAACTTGCTAGGCTTGCCGTTTTGTTTATTTACCGCGTGATTTAGGGTTGCACTTGACTCGCCCGTTTCGACACCGTAAAGTCGATGAAATGATCAAATTGGGCCAAGAATCCGAAAGATGAGTAAACTTGTGCGTCGAGGAATCGGTTCACTATCTTCGCGTTACAATTCGTCGGACCGTGATGGTCGATTTCCTCCGCGAATCGAGACCACGAGTATTCGAGCTTACTCCTCTCTTGGTAACAATAGACCAACTTGACCGGTTCGACACTCGGACCTCTCGCTCGCCGATCGGGGATCCTTACAAATGAATGAATGAATGTATAAACAAATCCTCGCAATGTTCTCTCGAGTAATTACAAAATACAACTGAATAAGTGAATGGATCCCGATCGGTTTGCATTGGGTCAATATTCCGCTCCGGCTCACTGTGTGTTTTGAATAACCGATAAATAAATTAAGGCAACGCGGGCTCAAGGAGCCGGGGGTCGGGTCCAATCGAACCAACGATCTGCAGGAGAATTGGTTGATTCCCACTGTAACCGTTGGACCAATCGAGCTCCTGGGTGATATCTAAACACGTTTCACACATCCAATCCAAATTTCCTTCCACATAGGCCATACTTGGAGTGTGATGGTGACTTGAGGCTAGATCCCATTCCGCACTCGGGTTGCACGCGCTCAGTGAGTTAAGAGGCGTTGGACCTCGTGTTCGGTGATTTGGGGTGTTGGACCCCGTGTATTACGTAACCTATGGGTTCGGACTCGAGTCGCAATAGATCAGTAAAAGCAAATGGAAAATAGAAGAAAACTGATAAAACTGATGAAAAACAGACAAAAACTTATAAATGCAGATAAATACAGGCAAGTTGTATATTAGGCCGAATGTACGTGATTTAATCAGTTATTAACCGGGGTTGATTAGCAAACAATGTATCTAACCTAGGCAAACAAAGAGGTGGGCTAGGATATGGTTCTAGGCCAATTAAATGTGTGAATTTGTTTTAGAACTCTATTCAGTGAAGTGTCACTGCGGTTTCACCGAATTTGCCAAACTCGTATTTTGACTCTAGATTGAAATCTAGCATTCCGCCTATCCGTTATCTAATATTTGATTAAGTCGAATGCATGATTAATCCGGTTTTTCGTGTTTTGCAATAGAAATGAAGATGCCATCCACCGAATCTACAATAGGGAGATAGAAATATCGAAAGTGGACGGAATGGGCCGTACGAATGAAACTCGCGCCAGAATGAGCCGCCCCTTTTTCGTCCGTAGATCGAGGTGTTTCCGACTCCCTAATGCCTAGGATATCGATGAATCACAGAATGACGATTATGCCCTTGAACGGTGAAACGTGTACAATTCACATATAAATTAAAGATCGCCTGACACGAAGAGGTCTAAAAAGGACTCGCGCACTTCGACTTGAGCCGCCTCAAATTGGGCCCGGACTCGGGTCATAGTACGCGAGTACTCGCTAGACACCGACTCTATTCGCGTTGTACGGACCCGAAATGTGGACTCTCGTCGGGGCCCGCATGCGAGCTTTTGGATCGCGCGGCTTGGGCGTGTCCACCTTCCCGTGGGGACGCGTGACAGACACGCGTGAGAGAAGGAGTCGCCACTTATCATTTTACGACCCGAAGGTCGAGGGCTGATAAGTTACCCGGGGTCTAGGGGTATGGAACACCTAGTTTGTTGTTAAGGCATTGGTCTGTGCGGAACCGGAAAGTCCGTGTTCGGGGGTTCACGTTACGTGCGGGCCTATATCCCGCACGCCCTTTCGGTACTCTGGTTTGCTAGGCTTGCATTTTTGTTTTATTTACCGCATGAATTAGGGTGCACTCGACTCACACGTTTTGACACCGTAACTTCGATGAATTAAACGATGTCGGTTGAGAAGCCGAGAGAGAAGTAAACCCGTATGTTGGGGAGTTTGTTCACAATCTTGCGTTACAGTTCATCGAACCATGGAGGTTGAATCCCTGCGTGAACCAAAAACCGCGAGATCTTGGATTTACTTGTGTCTGGGCAAGCATTAGACCGATTCGATTAATTCGACTCTCGGACCGTTCGCTCACCGACTGGAATTCTTACAGAACAAATGTACAAAATAAAAGTCCTTACAATGCTCTCGAAAACAATAAATAAAAATTACAAATGGCCGAATTCCAGTCGACTTGCGTTCGGTTATTATTCCGCTCTAACTCACCGTGAGTTTAGGGAAAAGACTGAAGAACTGAAATTCAATGCACGCTCTCACTGAATAGGGCGTTGGACCCTGTGAGTGTTGATTAGGGTGTTGGACCCTGTGATCGATGATTAGGGCGTTGAACCCTAATATTATTCGGCCTAGGGATCAGGCTCGACCCGCATGGCAAACAGGTGCGGAAAGATAACACGCAGCAGGTAAATAACAGATAAGGTGTTTGTTATTATCGAGTGTACGTGTTTTAACAAGTTGTTAATCCGGGGTATTTTGGCATGCAAATCCCACCCTAGACAAACAAGCACGTGCCAATGTTTTAGCATTCGGCTTTGTTTTGAGAGCTTGACAAAGAGAGTCAAATATCATGTATGTGGATTGCTTTTACAGTTGTTCTGCATTGTGACACTGAATTACCACTGAATTAACCAAACTCGTGTTTTGACTCTAGATTTGGAATCTAAAATTCCTCCTAACCATTATCTAGTGTTTGGTTAGGTCGAGTGAAAGGTTAATCAGGATTTTGCATGTTTTCTGACAGAGATAACCGTTCTAGTTACCCGAGTCTATGTTAGGATGATAGAAACTCATCAGTTAGATAAGAAAAGGCTATGCAGATGAACCTGCACCTGAACAGGTAGCTCATTCTTATCCCGTACTGTAGTGTTTCTGTCATGCTAACCCTAGGGGTGTCGCTGAATTGTGAAAAGACGATTTTGCCCTTTATTTGAAAGTTGTTTTCAGAAAAGGGGAAACATCGTAGTGCAGGCCACCTCGACCTGTAGCCGGTGTCGACCAATTCCCTGGATCGTCCAGGGTTATGCAAGAACCCCGAAAAAGCCAAAGAACCGGTTGGTCTACCCGGAAGTGATCTAGAAAGATCTTCTGCATCATGACTTGAGTTACCTGGAATCAGGTAAAAACTCAAGTTGAGACACAGAAACCCTTTTCAGACATCCATGCTACATCGGACCGCGCGTTTCGGGTTTTGAAATTGATAAATTTGAAAAGGGCACCAACGTCATTTGACAACTCATCGACGCGAGTTATCAGTTAATGGCCAATTCGTGTAAACTTTATCAGTGTAAAGTGGGTTTAATCATGTGAGCGTCCCGATTAACCCGTTTGTGGAATTGATGCTTAAGGGTTGTGCCGAATGCATTAATTGTGAAAACGATTCACGACTCGACGACCAAGACGATTCCATAAAAATCGAGGATAATTTGGTCCAATGACCGAAACTACCCTCATAACCGAATGGACCCGAATGAGTCATCGATACCCGAATCCATGCATGCTTTGTTTTGAAAAGACATTTTCATGCGATATTGCGACGATAATATAAATTGCAAATTACACGAAAGCCGAGAACGGACTCAAAACGGGAAGAGGAAGCCTCAAGCAACCCATACGAGTCTAAGAGGCTCTCGGTTACTTCTCCTTGGAGATAGCCGAGAGGTCCCATGGCCCGAATGGGGTTCCACGAGATTTCCCCGTCTTGTTTCGAAACATTTCTCGCATGCTTAAACGACAAACATTATAAATGACACGATTAAACGAAAGTCGGTATTGCCATGATTTGAATAACGCATTCGAACATGGAAACATGCACAAACAAATTATTTAAGGAATCGATAAAACAATACCGACTTCATGCATGTGAGAATACACGAGAAAACTCGGGAATCAAGCTTGGATCGGGCTAAGAAGGCCGATCTTAGCCCGAGGAAAGCAAGCCAAGCCTCGGTCACCTCTTCTTGAGGCAAACTCGAGAGCTCTTTTGCTTATTTCGGGTCGGGAAGGTCTTCCGAGGGTCGATCCAAACGTTTCCCGACATGCTAACATGTTATATGATGATGAACATGCATAATATAACAAGAAAGTGAATAAAAATTACGTCTTGCAAGTTAAACATGCATAAAACGCCATATTACTCCATAGACATGCAAATAATGTAAAGAGCCCTAACTCCTCTAAGTCAAGAGTGATTTACCTAGCCTCGGGATACGAGGAAAGGGTCGGGGAAGTGTTCGAGAGTCGGGTGACTCGGTTGAACGCTTGGAAGAGTGCTCGGGTGCAAGGGCATGCACGTTCGGGGAGCTAGGTGCACGGGGCGTGCGGCTAGAGTGCACGGGAGGCGCGCGGGGCGCGCGGGCGTGCGCGGGGGCGTGAGCGTGAGCGTCTGTGCGGCTACGGGTGTATTGTTCACCCGAGAGCACGTCTCTCACCCGAAATCACCTAAATGACCTGAAATGATGAGCAAATGACTTCAAACCAAAAAACTAAGTTCATAAATGAACTCCTTGGGTCCAAAACATGTGGTCCATGGAGTTTGAGAATTTTTGAACTTAAGTCAGGATGATGAACATCGGCTTCCGACTTAAGAAAACTCAAAGCTTTCTTAGAGTTTTCTTCGGTTTTTCTCTCTTGGTTTTGAAGTGTTGAAGCTTGCTGGTTTTGGCTATGGAGTTGAGAGCTTTTCTTGAGGGAGAAAGCTTGGTGAGAGTGTGCAAGAGGAGAAGTGATTATCTTAATCACTTTTGGGCCATTTATAGGCAAAGCTAATGGGTAATTAAGCAAAAGTAAGCAAACTTAAGCCTCCCATTAGCAAATTTCGGTTTGCCTAATGAGGATGAGGATGAATGTGGACCAAGTGTTCTTGATGAAGATGATCCAAGAGCATTTATGAGCATTGATGAGCATTGAGTGTTGTCTTCAACCTCTCCAATATATTTTGGCTAAGAGAGGGCAAGTTGGCTTCTCGCATTGAAGAGGAAGAAGAAGCTTCTAGAGCATAGGGTGACTCATCTTGGGTAGCCCGTGGGTCCCACAACCGAAGAGGAGAAACCGGAAAAAAGCTCGGGTCTCGATTGAAAAAAGCTTCCCGTCATGCATGTATATTATGGTCACGGCTAGGGATAGTGAGGGGTAGGGATCAACGAACCTCGGGGTGAAAGAGCTTCCGTGTGTCCGTGAGGGACAATAGGACTCTCGGCCATCCCTTCGAGAGGCATGGCCGTGAGTCCCGTGGCCCTTACGGATCGCGAAAGGCTCTCTAACCACGAAATAGGTCGTCTCCCAACATGGCATACACGTTCATGCAACATTCAGACGTAATAAAGGGAGTAGAGACGCGTAACGATGTATGGGATTGCATGGGAAGTCCGGATCCGAAAGAAAAGTGCAACCTTTCATGCATTCCGAATCTCTAAAACACATAAACACTTCGCATACGTAAAGATCGAAGATCCTAGTTCTTCTAAGTTATAGAGGGACGTTACCTAGCCTCGATGCACGAGGAAATGAGTCGGGGAAGCGGCCGTGGGAGTCGCAAGACTCAGGTAGGACGTCACGAGTGGGTGACCCGGGTGAAGGTGCAGCCGCGGCAGTTTCGGGAAAATGGCTCGGCACGCGAGCTTCGAGCACGACACGATGCAAGGTCGGGCTCGTTGGACTCCTAAGAGGTAGATCTAGACGATCATGGGCAGACCCGAACGTGCCAAGGCCTGAACAAACCAAAAAATGTGAGGGAAAGTTCGGTAAAAATGTGAGAAACCCGGTAAGAGAGAAACGGATGAACGACGGTTATGCCCGGTTGATCGGCCCTCGGACCGTGACCACCTCTTCACGGGGGAGGGTGAGGGTTGTGAGGAACCCTTTGAACGTGATGGCATGACTCGCCGAAGTCGTGGGAGGAAATGGCGCGTCGGGAGGAGTCCGGTGCACACGGCTTGGGGTCTCGGGACCCGATTATACTCACTGCTAGAACAGGGTGTTGGGGACCTCCAATCGAAAATCTAAGCCCGGAAATGGACTTAGGGGATGGAAAATATGTAGGCTATGGAGTTTGGTGATTTTTGGCTTAAGTCGGGTCGGGTGGTTACCGGAATACTGGGTGGTTTTCCGGCGATTTTGGCCGGTTTCGGCCTTGGCAAGGGGGTGAACGGAACTTGGGTGAGGGCTGGAGGTTGAGAGGATTCTAGAGAGAAGTTGGCTTGAGAGAGAGTGAGAATGAAGAAAATGATTAAAATTAATGGTGTAAGGGCTTATAAAGGGGAGCTTAATGGGACAATTAGAGGAAGTTAAGTGTGCTTAGGAGGGGCTTAGTGGGCTGCCGAAATTGGAGGGAAGATTAGGGAGGGATTTGTGTCTTGTAGAGTGTAGGGGAAGCAAGAGGGAAGTGATGGAGTGATGGATGGGTGATGGGAGTTGATGGATGGATGTAAGTGTGTAAGAAGAATTTGAAATGGGTGGTGGAGGGAAGCTTGGAGCCGCCGGTGGGAGGGAGGAGCCGCGGCTTGGGGCTGTCGTGTCGGAGCCGAGGGTTTGAGCCGCGGCTTGGGGTCGAGCCGTGGCTTGATGGCTCGGCTTGGTTGAGCTGTGGGCCCCGTTCGACTGAGAGAAAAGCTGGAAAATACTTGAAACTTGATTGAGCTCGCATCCGACCTCCGATGTCCAATTAAATTGAAGTTTTGGAATGCTTGAATGACGAGGATTTGAATGAGCCTAATATCGCCATGCGTCGTGTGAACGAACGTTCGGGCGACTCGGCGCCTCGGGAGTCAGTTTTGCCTTGTTTGGACATTCGGAGTGGAGTTTAGTGTCCCTCGATTCTCGATTGCTCTTTGTGCATCCTAACATTCGTTTTGGCGATCCTTTTGCCCCGTGGAGGATCGTTGGCTCGTCGCCTTCGGTCGAGGATCGTTGGCCCGGGAAGACCTAGGGACTTTGGCCGGGATTTTCTCAGTGTTCTCTGAATGTCTTGAGGCGCTCGGGGACCGTTGTGAGGTGGTTGGGGATCGTTGTGATCCCTGTCTTCCGTAGACGTGCCCCGAGGGCTTGCCAGGAAACGTTCTTGACCACTGCAACGTCCCTCGGGAAATCGAGTCGAGTTCCGGAAGGTCATCTGGAGCTTGTTCCCTGACCTTGGTGGTCCCCGGGTGCCTGTAGGCCCGTTTTGGGAAGTCGTCTGCTTGTCAGTGGAGTGGGCCCCGGGGGCTCTGTCAGAAAAGGCGTCTGTAGGAGACCGGGGTATCCCGCCTCATGCGGCATACCCCGAAAACGCGTCCGGACGTGTCATTGGTCACTTTGGCACTGAAAGGGATTTTTGGAGTCCCATATTGGGCACCTTTCGGTGCTTCGGTGACTCGGTGATGAATAGTACCACAGTGACAGCTCCGTCGTTTTCGGGATTCTTTGTCCGTTCGTTCTTCTGACTGCTCTCTTCCGCCTTTCTCAGTGGACCGTGCTCCTCTCCTATTGCTCATGACCCCGTGCCCGCCTATTTGTCTCTGGTGGCCGGGTGATGAATAGTGTCTCGGGCTTCGGTCGGGAATCCTCGTGTGGGAAGCCGGTGGGCCAAAATGGGGTGCTGACAGGGGTGATTGCTCTTGGGCAGCCCGTGGACCCCACGGCTCGTGAGGAGAAACCGGGAGAAAGCTCGGGTCTCGATTGGTCGCGCATTCGAAGTTCGTGGTTCTAATTGAACGTCGAATTGTTGATATACGCGAGAAAACAGAGTTAATGAGCCCGAGATTGACATTTTTCATGGAGAAATGTCCCGGATGTGTGTGAGACTCAGAAGCCGGTTTTGCTCATTGCAGGTGACCAGAGCGAAGTTGTCCGCTTCTGACAGCATATCTTGTGTCTGTGTCTCACGTTGGTCATTTTGACATAAATTGTCAGACAACATGAACTATTGTCCCTTAAGCCGTTAATGCAAACGTGGAGCCGGAGATGTCCTAGGAGTCCGAAATTGGATTTCTCAGATTGCTTTCTGAGTTGCTTGGGCGCTCCGGAGATCACTGTAATCTCTGTTTGTCGATATCAGACCTCCAAGGACTTGAAACGTGTCTATGAGACCTCTAAAGCATTGCTCGGGAGGTCTAGATGAGTCGTGTGGTTTATTCCGACGATTCCACGTTGAGCCTTGAGAAGGCTAACATGATGTAGGGTAGACACTCGGCATCAAGTTTCCGTGAAAAGGACCTCCGGATATGCATTTCCACTGAAAATGTCCATTTCCGCTCCTCAGAGGTTATTCGGGAAACTGAAAAGGGTTTTGCTGTCTGTTTTGCCCAATTGTGAATGTCCGCTAGAGTTTTCAGGGCAATACGGTATGAGCTTCGTTTGCCATAATTCCATCAGACCAGTCTCCGGTTATGCTCTTCCGAAGAGGGGTATGCCCGTTTTGTCACTCGGAAGTCATTCAGGGTGTCTGCGTGGCTTCTAAGAGACAATCTGAAGCACTGCTCGTGCTTTGTATGATTGTGGGGCATGGCCGCATCTGATATTTGGAATTAATTTTTCTCCGAGAAATCGGCATTTTTGGACTTCCACTGAAAAGTTGTCTGTATACAGAAAGTTGTTCTGTATAGAGCAGATGATTTGCAAAATGCCTTTGAAGACACTTTTCATCTGTTTGGCACTGATGTGGATTTTTGGAGTCCAATATTGGCCATCTTTCGATAGTCGAGCGAACTATCAGAAAATAGTACCGTGCGTGTGATATACTAAAAATGCCGGTTTTGGACATTGTTGAGCTCTTTGGTCGCTCTGTTGCCTTTTGGTGACTCTTGGAATCTTTCTATCATATGCATGTGTCATTTGCCCGATTTCGCTGACTTGAGGATGAATAGTGATTTTCTGCTCTGTTAAGTCGTTTTTCTGTACTCTGCTCAAGTCATAGCTTGGATCATTGCTGATAATGTAATTTGAATCAGTGAGCCAAAATGGGGTGCTGACACTCTCTCTCTTCATTGGCGGGTTTTTTCCGCTTCTTTTCGCTCTTTTTTTTCTTGCAGTTGGGGTTTGTTTTGTACTCCGTGTCTTTGTTTGAAACTCCTCGACTTTGCATCACTGAGGCCACTTTGGTGTGCTTTGCCTCGTGGAGACTTGTTGCGTGTTGCTAGGCCTATTTTGTGAGGACCAGCTTTTTGGAAGTTTGACTCTCGTGCACTCGAAAGCTGAACTTCGTGTCATTTGCCCTTGCAAGCGTAACATGTGATTTTCCCCTGTTGTCTAGGAAAAGAAAATGTCAAATTGCCCCATGTGGAATAGGAAACCGAGGTTTCCCTGGTGCGAATGTTGATCGGGGATGCCCTTGTCTTCATTTGTGGAAGTGGCCTGTGGCAAGCGCCTTGTGCGATGTCTCCGATCATCTCTTGCTGTTCTTTGCAGTACATGCCTCTTGGAGGGTGCACGCTGCTGAAGTCACTGAATGTTCGAGGAAGACTGTTGCATCGATGCTGAGTGATTCACTCAATTGTCCTTGTCTTTGGCTTCATAGGGGGTACCTCATCGTCGAACACCTTCCTTGTCAAAGTATAAGGAAAGGGTCCGAGACAAGTTCTCGGGGAAGCGTGAACTCGCGCATCGCTCTTCGCCTGTGGTCAATGTGCCCCTGTGAAGGATGACAAAGAAGACAATGCATTAGACGATTATGCGGGGGGATATGTGGTAAGAAATATGGGGTGGACCCATGGGAAAATCCCTTTTGTCCCACACGCGACCCATGAGGTGTCGTGTGTGGATGACATTTGTTTCCGGGAATCTAGTCATCACCACTCTGGAGTGGTTAGACCATGACTGAGGTCACATAAGCATGTTTTCCCTAATTGCGAGTAGGCATGCGCAGCCGTCCTAGGGAAGGCTCGAAGAGCCGGGTCCCATGAGGACAGGTGAGTCGAACAGGTCCAACAGAACTAATAGGGCGTCTTCGAGACTGTCCTAATGCTCCATTGAAGGATTTGTTCATGTCGGAAGCCCATTTGTGGGAATGCATTTGAATGAAAGCAACATAGAGTTTAAAGGAAACTGCGCGTGTTGCCCCAGTGTTTAGTCGGCGACCACAACGGAGGTGGATGAGATCCATTCTTTGATCGGAGGCATGACCGTGCTGGTCTGCGATCGAGAGTTGGGTCATGCTCTGTTTGTGGAGCTGTCACTTTCGGTCTTTGCAGTGGAAGGATTAGACTTGCTCCTCGAAGTATCGCTTGGATGAATTTGAATCCAAGTCGATTTTGGATTTCAGATGAGCCTGAAAGCAGTAAATGCGAGGTGTCAAAACCTAAAAGCAGTAAATGCCGGGCCGGAGCCCAAAAGCAGTAAATGCTGGGCCAGAGCCCCATGTAGGGCCGGAACCCAATGCAGTAAATGCGGGCTTGATAGGAAAGTGCAAGAAATGTGAAAGCAAAGGTCAATGCTGAGGAATAGCGCAGGGCGTTGCAAAGCAGTGACGCTGATTTGCTTGCGGTCTTGCTCTGTGGAGTAAGGATAGGGACTTAGTGTTGAAATCCCAAGGAGCTGGATGAGAGACGTTCGTCGTCTCAGTATTCAGGCTGTCTTCTTGTTGAGAATTTCCTGCAATGGGAAAAGAAAACAATGAAGGAGCATGAATTGTTTAGGATTTCAATGCAAGAGTGTAGGGAAGCGAACTGGCCTGGTAGGCGTCGTGCGAGCCCACCACGAGACATGCATTGATATGTTGGGCATGCGTGTATGAGTTGGTGTGAACATGCTTGGACATGTATAAGGCACGCTTAATCGTTGGTAGATGCGTGGGGTCATGCGGAGAGATGTGCATCCAATCATGCGATGACGCTCTCTGTTAGTAAGAAGTTGTTGTTGGTTAGTTTCGCCTTGGAAGGTTGGTTAGCCCTCGGTCCATAGCTCGCCTTGCCATGGAGGAAGGGTGAAGGCCGCAGGTGGCCTGCCCGCAAAGGTGGCACGACTCGCCTGTCGTGCAGGGTGGGTGGCCGGGATGGACTCGGCTTCTGGTCACAGCATATCTCGCTATGGAGAAGTGAAGACCGCGGGTGGTCTACCCGCGAAGGTTGGCACGACTCGCCTGTCGTGCGGGGTGGGTAGTTGCTGTGCAAATATTGGATACAGGCAATGTATGAGTTTTCAAAAGCTAATGTCGTTGCATTGATTTGATTCAAGTTCCCAGATTTACGAAGATGGTTCATTTGAAAAAGGAAACTTAAGCAATAAACCAATGCAATGTCCTAGTTTGTTTGAAAACATGCATGCAGTGCAGAAAAGTAAAGTATAACTGTATCTGTTACAATATACACCGCTCATTGTAGAAAAACAACAAAAGGCCCGCCTAAAAGAAAACTAGGGACCGACTCAAAGACCGGACTTTTGGTCGGTTGACGGCGTGAGGTTATTTTGGTCCAGCATGACGGTCCCTGTTTATGCATGGTTTCAGTGTTCTACTGGGAAAACCACTAACTAGGGATGGGGGCTCCCGATTCAAGGGGATCAATTCCTTGAAATCGAGCGAGGATCTTTGGGGGCCAGTTCGGTGGCAGAGCCAACTCGATCCGTTCCCTTACTCGGAACCTCTGACTAACCTAGCTTCCTAAATTGGTGCCCGTGGGATTTCAGGCATTTGGTACTTAGAATTCCGCTAGGATGATGCAATGCAAGTGCAGAAAAGTAAATGTGAGTAAAGTAGATAAGCGAAAAATTGCGGGAAGCGGTAAATGAACATGCAAGCAAAGCAAACGGATCGAGCCTGAACCCACTAAGTGTGTCCCCAGTGGAGTCGCCAAGCTGTACGGACCCGAAATGTGGACACTCGTCGGGGCCCGCATGCGCACTTTTGGATCGCGCGGCTTGGGAGTGTCCACCTTCCCGTGGGGACGCGTGACAGACACGCGTGAGAGAAGGAGTCGCCACTTATCATTTTACAACCCGAAGGTCGAGGGCGGATAAGTTACCCGGGATCTAGGGGTATGGAACACCTAATTTGTTGTTAAGGCATTGGTCTGTGCGGAACCGGAAAGTCCGTGTTCGGGGGTTCACGTTACGTGCGGGCCTATATCCCGCACGCCCTTTCGGTACTCTGGTTTGCTAGGCTTGCATTTTTGTTTTATTTACCGCATGAATTAGGGTGCACTCGACTCACACGTTTTGACACCGTAACTTCGATGAATTAAACGATGTCGGTTGAGAAGCCGAGAGAGAAGTAAGCCCGTATGTCGGGGAGTTGGTTCACAATCTTGCGTTACAGTTCATCGAACCATGGAGGTTCAATCCCTGCGTGAACCAAAAACCGCGAGATCTTGGATTTACTTGTGTCTGGGCAAGTATTAGACCGATTCGATTAATTCGACTCTCGGACCGTTCGCTCACCGACTGGAATTCTTACAGAACAAATGTACAAAATAAAAGTCCTTACAATGCTCTCGAAAACAATAAATAAAAATTACAAATGGCCGAATTCCAATCGACTCACGTTCGGTTATTATTCCGCTCTAACTCACCGTGAGTTTATGGAAAAGACCGAAGAACTGAAATTCAATGCACGCTCTCACTGAATAGGGCGTTGAACCCTGTGAGTGTTGATTAGGGTGTTGGACCCTGTGATCGATGATTAGGGTGTTGAACCCTAATATTATTCGGCCTAGGGATCAAGCTCGACCCGCATGGCAAACAAGTGCGGAAAGATAACACGCAGCAGGTAAATAACAGACAAGGTGTTTGTTATTATCGAGTGTACGTGTTTTAACAAGTTGTTAATCCGGGGTATTTTGGCATGCAAATCCTACCCTAGACAAACAAGCACGTGCCAATGTTTTAGCATTCGGCTTTGTTTTGAGAACTTGACAAAGAGAGTCGAATCTCATGTATGTGGATTGCTTTTACAGTTGTTCTGTATTGTGACACTGAATTACCACTGAATTAACCAAACTCGTGTTTTGACTCTAGATTTGGAATCTAGAATTCGTCCTAACCATTATCTAGTGTTTGGTTAGGTCGAGTGAAAGGTTAATCAGGATTTTGCATGTTTTCTGACAGAGATAACCATTCTAGTTACCCGAGTCTATGTTAGGATGACAGAAACTCATCAATTAGATAAGAAAAGGCTATGCAGATGAACCTGCACCTAAATAGGTAGTTACCCGAGTCTATGTTAGGATGCCCTTTATTTGAAAGTTGTTTTCAGAAAAGGGGAAACATCGTAGTGCGGGCCACCTCGGCCTGTAGCCGGTGTCGACCAATTCCCTGGATCGTCCAGGGTTATGCAAGAACCCCAAAAAAGCCAAAGAACCGGTCGGTCTGCCCGGAAGTGATCTAGAAAGATCTTCTGCATCATGACCTGAGTTACCTGGAATCAGGTAAAACTCAAGTTGAGACACAAAACCCTTTTCAGACGTCCATGCTACATCGAACCGCGCGTTTCGGGTTTTGAAATTGATAAGTTTGAAAAGGGCACCAACGTCATTTAACAACTCATCGACGCGAGTTATCAGTTAATGGCCAATTCGTGTATACTTTATCAGTGTAAAGTGGGTTTAATCATGTGAGCGTCCCGATTAACCCGTTTGTGGAATTGATGCTTAAGGGTTGTACCGAATGCATTAATTGTGAAAACGATTAACGACTCGACGACCAAGACGATTCCGTAAGGATCGAGGATAATTTGGTCCAATGACCGAAACTATCCTCATAACCGAATGGACCCGAATGAGTCATCGATACCCGAATCCATGCATGCTTTGTTTTGAAAAGACATTTGCATGCGATATTGCGACGATAATGTAAATTGCAAATTACACGAAAGCCAAGAACGGACTCAAAACGGGAAGAGGAAGTCTCAAGCAACCTGTACGAGTCTAAGAGGCTCTCGGTTACTTCTCCTTGGAGATAGCCGAGAGGTCCCATGGCCCGAATGGGGTTCCACGAGATTTCCCCGTCTTGTTTCGAATCATTTCTCGCATGCTTAAACGACAAACATTATAAATGACACGATTAAACGAAAGTCGGTATTGCCATGATTTGAATAACGCATTCGAACATGGAAACATGCACAAACAAATTATTTAAGGAATCGATAAAACAATACCGACTTCATGCATGTGAGAAAACACGAGAAAACTCGGGAATCAAGCTTGGATCGGGCTAAGAAGGCCGATCTTAGCCCGAGGAAAGCAAGCCAAGCCTCGGTCACCTCTTCTTGAGGCAAACTCGAGAGCTCTTTTGCTTATTTCGGGTCGGGAAGGTCTTCCGAGGGTCGATCCAAACGTTTCCCGACATGCTAACATGTTATATGATGATGAACATGCATAATATAACAAGAAAGTGAATAAAAATTAAGTCTTGCAAGTTAAACATGCATAAAACGCCATATTACTCCATAGCCATGCAAATAATGTAAAGAGCCCTAACTCCTCTAAGTCAAGAGTGATTTACCTAGCCTCGGGATACAAGGAAAGAGTCGAGGAAGTGTTCGAGAGTCGGGTGACTCGGTTGAACGCTTGGAAGAGTGCTCGGGTGCAAGGGCATGCACGTTCGGGGAGCTAGGTGCACGGGGCGTGCGGCTGGAGTGCACGGGAGGCGCACGGGCGCACGGGCAGGCGCGCGGGCATGCGCGGGCGGCAGGCGCGCGCAGGCAGCAGGCGCGTGGGCGTGCGCGTCTGTGCGGCTACGGGTGTACTGTTCACTCGAGAGCACATCTCTCGCCCGAAATCACCTAAATGACCTGAAATGATGAGCAAATGACTTCAAACCAAAAAACTAAGTTCATAAATGAACTCCTTGGGTCCAAAACATGTGGTCCATGGAGTTTGAGAATTTTTGAACTTAAATCGGGATGATGAACATCGGCTTCCGACTAAAGAAAACTCAAAGCTTTCTTCGAGTTTTCTTCGGTTTTTCTCTCTTGGTTTTGAAGTGTTGAAGCTTGCTGGTTTTGGCTATGGAGTTGAGAGCTTTTCTTGAGGGAGAAAGCTTGGAAAGAGTGTGCAAGAGGAGAAGTGATTATCTTAATCACTTTTGGGCCATTTATAGGCAAAGCTAATGGGTAATTAAGCAAAAGTAAGCACACTTAAGCCTCCCATTAGCAAATTTCGGTTTGCCTAATGAGGATGAGGATGAATGTGGACCAAGTGTTCTTGATAAAGATGATCCAAGAGGGCAAGTTGGCTTCTTGCATTGAAGAGGAAGAAGAAACTTCTAGAGCATAGGGTGACTCATCTTGGGTAGCCCGTGGGTCCCACGACCGAAGAGGAGAAACTGGGAAAAAGCTCGGGTCTCGATTGATCCCGCATTCGAGGCTCGTGGTTCGAACCGAATGTTGAATTATCGATATACGCGAGGAAACGGGTTTAAAGAGTCCGAGATTGGCATTTTCCGTGAGAAATTGCCAAATGTCTGTATGAGGCTCGGAAGCCGGTTTTGCTCCTTTTATGCATTCAGAGCGAGGTTGCCCACTTCTGACAGCATATCTTGTATCTGCATCCCACGTCGGTCATTTTGACATAAATTGTCAAATTACGTGGGCACTTGACCCTTAAGCCGGTAATGCAAAATATGGAGCCGGAGATGTCCTAGGAGGCCGAAACTGGATTTCTCAGATTGCTTTCTGAGTTTCTTGGGCGATCCGGAGATCACTGTGATCTCTGTTTGCCGAGATTGGGCCTCTAAGGATATGAAAAGTGTATCTGAGACCCTTAAAGCACTGCTCGGGGGGTCTAGACGAGTTGTGTGATTCATTCCGACGACTCCACATCGAGCCTTGAGAAGGCTAGCATTGTGTAACGTAAGCATTCGGCATCAAGTTTCCCCAAAGAGGACCTCCGGATATGGATCTTCACTGAAAATGACCTTTTGTGCTCCTCGGAGGTTACTCGGGAAACCGTGAAGGGTTTTGCTGTCTGTTTTGCCCAATTGCGAATGTCCGCTGGAGTTTTCAGGGCAATGTAATGTGAACTTCGTTTGCCGTAATTCCATCAGACTAGTCTCCGGTTACGCTCTTCCGAACAAGAGTATGCCCGTTTTGTCGCTCGGAAGTCATTTAGGGTGTTTGTATGGCTTCCAAAAGACAATCTGAAACTCTGCACGTGCTCTATATGATTGTGGGGCGTGGCCGCATCTGATATTTGGAATTAACTTTTCTCCGAGAAACCGGCATTTTTGGACTTCCACTGAAAAGTTGTTTGTATACAGAAAGTTGTTCTGTATAGAGCAGATGATTTGCAAAATGCCTTTGGGGACACTTTTCATCTGTTTGGCATTGGAGTGGATTTTTGGAGTCCAATATTGGCTATCTTCCGATGATCGAGCGAACTATCGGAAAATAGAACTGTCCGTGTAATATACTAAAAATGCAGGTTTTGGATATTGCTGAGCTCTCTAGTCACTCTGTTGCTCCTTGATGACCCCTGGAGTCCTTCTGTCATATGCATGTGTCATTTGCTTGATTTTGTTGACTTCAGAATGAATAGTGATTTCTCGCTCTATGGAGCCTTCTTCTGTGATAACGCTCAAGTCGTAGCATTATTTGCTATTGATGGACATTGTTTGACTTGTGGACCAAAATGGGGTGCTGACGCGCGTTACACGTCTCGGTGCTTTGAAATTGTGGGCTATTAAAGGAAAGGGCATTTTCGCCGTTCCGTGAACCATCGATGCGCTTACGAATTGACAATCAATTTATCCAATTATTTAGTCCAAGTGATTTAATTAATCGAATGACACGTCCCATTTCTCCCATTTATGGAATTGTTCCATGTTTGTGATTCTGAGTCACGATTGTTATGGATTTGATGGGTAATTGTTTTAAACTAGCATGTCTAGCATGCAACTAATTCTCAATTAACGATTTGAAAGAAAGATTCGATTGCAAACAATTCCGAGAATCAATTAGAAAGCGGAAAAGGAGACCGCCCTTGACCTGAGGGAGGTCATGAAACTCTCGGCCACTCTCCAAGGAGGAAAGTCGAGAACCTTATTGATCCGGCTCGGGTCTCAAATGGTCTCCTACACCGGTTCTAAACATTTCTCGCATGCATGAAACATCAAGCACGTCAATGACATACTTTTTACAAAGCCGATACCGCGATGATCTTGGAAATGCAAACAAACACTCAAACAAACGCAAACACGAAATTTAAAGGGAATCGATAAAACGGTGTCGACTCATACAATCGACAACACATGAAAATAAAACCACCAGATCCGATCTATTCGTGGTTAAGGAAACCGTTCTAGGCTAGGGCAAGCCACATGAGAGTCTCGGCCAACTCCCTAGAGGAGTCTACCAAAAGCCCCTCTTGGTTTTCTCGAGCTTTGATGGTTTCCTTGACAACGAAACCAACTTATTCTCGTCGCGTAATCGTGACATATAATGCTAGAAAAGTAAGACGCGGGAAAGCAATCAACTTCGAGGAAGGAGAGACCATTTTAGTCTCGGTGAACCAAAGGAACCCCACGGCTCCCTCCCGTAGGATCTAGCCGTTAGTCCCATTGGCTCTGCCGGACCGTGTGGTCTCTTCTACCCCAACTTTAATCATTTCCAACCATGATGCATGTAATATAACGATGCATGTGCATGATGAATGACGTAAATATGCACGGAAATGAATAAAAAAACGAAACTCACATGTAATATAGTTATCAACCACCTTGTCATCCCTCAACAAGCAAATATTGAAGACCTAACTCCTCTAAGTCGTAGAGAGGTTATACCTAGCCTCAGAACACGAGGAAAGAGTCGGAGAAGTGGCAAGGGGAGTCGGGAGACTCGGCTAGAAGGAACAGACCCGAATTGGTGCAGTCGGGTCGACTGGCAGACCCGACTGGCAGTCCGGCTTGTCGGGGCTGTACCTGTTGATTGGGGTGGCCTTTTCGCGCAAGGCCAGTTGCGTTGGACTCCTAACTGACCAAGGATCACACCTGCCATAGTTTCATGTGGATTGCACATTTATATTTTCCTGAAAACACGAGCAAAGTTGGGTTAGTAAAAAATGACAGACCCAATCGGGTCAAAACAGACCCGACTGGCACCCGATGAAGAAAAGGCTCTATAGGAGGCTCTTGGTGGTCTTTTGATGCAAGGTCAGTGGCATTAGACTTCTAACTGACTGAGGATCACTCCTGCGATGGTTTCGTGTGCATTGCAAGCCTAGATTTTCTGAAAATCAAAAGCAAAGTCAAATCAGTAAAAAATGACAGACTCAGTCGGGGCAAAACAGACCCGACTGGCACCCGATGAAGAAACGGCTCCACAGGAGGCTCCCAGTGGTCTTTTGACGCAAGATCGGTGGCATTGGACTCCTAACTGACTGAGGATCATGCTCGACTGGCACCCGATGAAGAAACGGTTCTACAAGAGGCTCCCGGTGGTCTTTTGGTGCAAGATTGGTGGCATTGTACTCCTAACTGAATGAGGATCATGCCTGTGGAGGTTTCGTGAGGATTGCATGCCTATATTTTCCTGGAAGATGCAAAGAAAACCGGTAAAAACTGGAAAGATCCGAGAAGGGAGAAATGAGAGAAATGGCGGAGGTGCATGGTTGAACCGCTCTCGGCACGCAACCACCTTGTCACGGGGGAGAGTGAGGGTCGTGAGGAACCCTTAGAAAGTGATGGCACGACTCGCCTTAGTCGTTAGATGGAGAAGACATAGAGGAAGCCCGGGATGCACCCCGTGAAACCCGATTCTGCTCAACTCTGGAACGCGGGGCTGGAGGGTTCAAATGCAAAAACTAAACTCGGAAATGGACTTAGAGGGTGGTAAATATGTAGGATATGAAGTTTGGTTGTGTTTGGCTTAAGTCGGGTCGGGTGGTTGTCGGAATACCAGATGGTTTTCCATCAGTTTTGGCCGATTTCGGCCTTGGTGTGAGTCGTGGGATGAACCGGTGGTGGTAGGGAGGTTGAGAGGATTTTAGAGAGAAGTTGGCTTGAGAGAGAATGGAGTTGAAGAAGTGATTAGAGTTAATGATGCTAGGGACCTTATAGGAGGCTCTAATGATGCAATTAAGCAAAATTAGGTGGGGTTAGGGGGGGTTAAAGTGGTTGCCGAATTTTGGAGGGAGATTAGAAAGGGGAAGATGTCACTTAGAGTGTAGGGGAAGCAAGAGGAAGGGTGATGGGAGGTGATAGATGGGAGAAATGTGTAAGAGGGTGTAAGAGATATTTGAATTGTGTGGTGGAGGAAAGGGAGGAAAGGTTGAGTCGCCGGCCATGGGTTCTAGCCGTGGCTAGGTGCGGCTGAGCCGTGGCTTGGGGTTGAGCCGTGGCTTGGAGACTTGGCTTGGCTGAGCTGTGGGTCCCATTCGACTAGGAGAAAAGCCGGGAGAAGCTCGAGGCTCGATTGAGCGCGCGTCCGATCCCTGAGGTCCGATTAATTGATAGATTTGGGATGTTTGCACGAAGAGAATTTAAATGGGCTTAATATCGCGATATGTCATGTGAACGAATGTTCGGACGACTCGGTGCCTCGAGAGTCGGTTTTGTCCCGTTTGGGCATACGGAGTGGAGTTAACCGCCCCCGTTCTCCAATTGCTCCTTTGTGCATTGTGGTGTTCGTCCCGGTGAGCTTTTATTCCACGCGGAATCATTGGATCGCCATCCTCGACCAAAGATCATTGGCCGGAGGTGACCTAGGGATCCGCGATCGAGGCTTCCTCAGTGTTTCCCGAATGCCTTGAGGTGTTTGAAGACCGCCGTGGCCTCCGTTTGTCAAAAACGAGCCCCGAAGACTTGCCGAGAGGCGTTCGCGACCACTGAAATGCCACTCGGGAGACCTAACTAACTTGTTTGGCCCGAGGCGAAATGATTTCCCCAGTCCTAGGAGTTGTGGGGAGTGAGGGGTGCGAAACTCGGACGTCAACTTTCCACCAAATGAGCTCTGAGCTCTAGATCCCGTTTGAAAGGGCCTCTTTTTCAGGTCGGGGTCCACTCGAGAGACCAAGTCAAATTCCGAAGGGCAATCTGAAGTCATTTCCATGGTCTTGGTGGTCCTTGGGTGCATGCAGGTCCGTTCCCGGGTGCCGTTTGCTCGTCCTTGGATTGGGCCCCCGGGAGCCCTGTTAGAAAATGCGTATGTGAGAGTTCGGGGGTGCCCCGGCTTAAGCAGGATGCCTCCGAAACGCGCCCGGACATGTCATTGGTCACTTTGGCACCAAGAGGTATTTTTAGAGTCCCATATTGGGCACCTTTCGATGCTTTGGTGATTCGGTGATGAATAGTGCCATAGTGCCAACTCCTGTTGTTTCGGGGCTCGTCGTCTGTTTACTCTTCCGATTGCCCTCCTGTGCTTTTCTAGTGGACCCTGATTCTCTCTTGTAATTCATGACTTCGTGCCAGCATGTTCGCTTCCAGTTTCCCGATCACGAAGAGTGACCTGAGCTTTGATCGGACGTCTTCTGTTGGAGCCGGTGGACCAAAATGGGGTGCTGACACCTGCTCAAGTCATAGTCTGGACCATTGCCGATATTGTTGTTTGGAATGGTGAGCCAAAATGGGGTGCTGACAGCTTGCCCCTCTTTGACTACGTGCTCGAGTAGAGGATGCAGCCAAAGACTTCAGAAGTACCCCAATATGATAGCAATGATTGATATGGAACTTCCTATAGCAATCTTTTCCCTCCTATTTTGGATATGTGGGGATGTTATATATGATGCAGAAATGTAAAAGTCGGGACGGACCCCTAAACAGAAGTTTAAAGTCGGGACGGATCCGAAGGGGACGGACTCCTGAACAGAAAAGTAGTCGGGACGTACCCGAAGGGGACTTACCTCTGAGCAGAAAAGTAGTCGGGACATACCCGAAGGGGATGACCCCTAAGCAGAAAAGTAGTCGAGACGTACCCAAACAAGAACAAAAATCTCTCATTGAGACTCCTCGAAGAATTCGAGGGGGGGGGGGGGAGAATGAGGGGAGAAAATGAGTTTGATGTTGTGTTGCTATGTCTGCTCATCCCTCTTAAATTTATTTATAATAGGAGTAGTCGTGTTCTTTCGAACGTTCATGTCCTTGCAGTCAACATTCACAACTTTCAAAAAGGTAATTGCCACCCTGTTGCAACATCGACTGAACTGACATATGGTCAGATAGTTCGTGCTGCAGCACCAAAACCAGTGTTGCAGCATTGACTGATCTGGGAAACAATAGCAACTTCGGTGCTGCAGCAATGGAACTACAATGTTATAGCACCAAGTCGTCTATAAGTTGCAATATACTTTGATCAATTATAATTCCTTCATACGAATTTTGATTCTCATCCCGTTCTAAACGTTGTGCTCCAGACTTAAAGCACTTTTCATTGAGAATTAATTTCGCATATTTCTCTGAGTCACTCCATACGTATTTCCTCTCACATATCACAATCTACCTGTATAAATTTACAACAAAATAAAGCTCAAAACCAAAACAGTAATATGTTGCATAATCACTTCTAAATAGAAAAAACCATTAATAATAGCGCAATTAAGCACACAGTACAACCCTTATGTTAATTACGTTTTGCTTTGGAAAATTGCATTAAATT
Organism: Punica granatum; assembly: GCF_007655135.1. NCBI lineage: Eukaryota > Viridiplantae > Streptophyta > Magnoliopsida > Myrtales > Lythraceae > Punica > Punica granatum. The sequence continues at coordinate 20,662,417 of NC_045131.1, forward strand.
TTTTACTTTAAAATAGCTACGGCCAATCATCAGCATTGAATTGATTTTGTTAATATACGTTATCTTTTATTGATAGTGCTATTAATTTCTCGGGTCTCAAGTTATTTTCTTCTTTTTTCTTTTTCAAAACCCATAATAATAAAAATATTCACGAATTTAAGCCTACTAGTTGGGTGGGGACAAACAATTTGATGCAATTTATATATAATATAATGACAATACGAATGGAGAGAATGAATATGGTTTCGCCAAGTGTTACTTTTGGTTTCACTAGAATCTACCATATATCACTTTTGACTTTTCTAAATTCTGCATGTGGCATCTTCTCAATTATTAATGCAAACAAATTGATCTCCATGTGGCATCTTCTAAACCCTCCTCTTTAATACAAGAATTGATGGATTTCAAAATTCATGCAATACAATAATGAAATATAATTTTTTAAATTCAATTTATTAATTATTTCCATTTTCCAATATTTGGTTTAACAAGTTGTTAGCACCCCATTTTGGCTCACCGATTCAAATTACATTATCAGCAATGATCCAAGCCACAACTTGAGCAGAATACAGAAAAACGACTTAACAGAGCAGAAAATCACTATTCATCCTCAAGTCAGCGAAATCAGGCAAATGACACATGGACATGACAGAAGGACTCCTGGGATCATCAAAAAGCAACAGAGTGACTAGAGAGCTCAACAATGTTTAAAACCGGCATTTTCAGTAAATCACATGGACAGTTCTATTTTTCGATAGTTCGCTCGACTGTCGGAAGACAGCCAATATTGGACTTCAAAAATCCACATCGATGCCAAACAAATGAAAAGTGTCCCCAAAGGCATTTTGCAAATCATCTGCTCTATACAGAACAACTTTCTGTATACAGACAACTTTTCAGTGGAAGTCCAAAAATGCCGGTTTCTCAGAGAAAAGTTAATTCCAAATATCAGATGCGGCCATGCCCCACAATCATACAGAGCACAAGCAGTGCTTCAAATTGTCTTTTGGAAGCCATATAGACACCTTGAATGACTTCCGAGCGACAAAATGGGCATACCCCTCTTCGGAAGAGCATAACTGGAGACTGGTCTGATAGAATTACGGCAAACGAAGTTCACACTACATTGCCATGAAAACTCTAGCGGACATTCGCAATTGGGCAAAATAGATAGCAAAACCCTTCACGGTTTCCCGAGTAACCTCCGAGGAGCACAAAAGGCCATTTTCAGTGAAGATCCATATTCGGAGGTCCTCTTTGGGGAAACTTGACGCCGGATGTTTACGTTACACAATGCTAGCCTTCTCAAGGCTTAATGTGGAATCGTCAGAATGAATCACACAACTCATCTAGGCCCCTCGAGCAGTGATTTAAGGGTCTCAGATGCACTTTTCATATCCTTAGAGGCCCAATCTCGGCAAACGGAGATCACAGTGATCTCCGGATCGCCCAAGAAACTCAGAAAGAAATCTGAGATCCAGTTTCGGCCTCCTAGGACATCTCCGGCTCCATATTTGCATTTACCGGCTTAAGGGACAAGTGCCCACGTAATTTGACAATTTATGTCAAAATGACCGACGTGGGATGCAGATACAAGATATGCTGTCAGAAGTGGGTAACCTCGCTTTGAATGCATAAAAGGAGCAAAACCGGCTTTCGAGCCTCGTACAGACGTTTGGCAATTTCTCACGAAAAATGCCAATCTCAAACTCATTAAATTCGTTTCCTCGCGTATATCTATAATTCAACATTCGGTTCGAATCACGAGCCTCGAATGCGCAATCAATCGAGACTTGAGCTTTTTCCCGGTTTCTCCTCTTCGGTCGTGGGACCGACGGGATGCCCAAGATGAGTCACCCTTTATTCTAGAAGTTTCTTCTTCTTCAATACAAGAAGTCAACTTGCACTCCTGCACAAAAATATCCAAGGAGTTTGAAGACAACACTCCAACTCTTCTTCAATGTCATTTAATGCTTTGATCTCTTCTTCATTAATGCAAATGGAAGAGGATAGGGCTAGATATTTCCCTAAGCAAACCGCCCCTCCTAAGCATGCCCACTAATGATGCTTTGTTTCACTAATTGTGTCATTAGACTTGCCTATAAATTGCCCAAAAGTGATTAATTTAATCACTTCTCCTCTTGCACACTCTCTCCAAGCTTTCTCCCTCAAGAAAAGCTCTCAACTCCATAAGCCAAAACCAGCAAGCTTCAACACTTCAAAACCAAGAGAGAAAAACCGAAAAAACCCGAAGAAAGCTTTGAGTTTCTTAAGTCGGAAGCCGATGTTGATTTCCTCATTTCGGGTGAAGATCGTGCTCTCGGGTGAACAGTGCACCCGTAGCCGCACGCACCCGTAGCCGCACGCTCCCGCGCGCCCGCGCGCACAACCGTTCGCCCGCGTGCCTGCCAGCTGTGCGCCCCACGCGCCCGCGCAAGCCGCCGCGTGCCTACTCGCGCGCCCGACGTCCGTGCACACCCGAACGTGCATCCTTTGCTCCCGAGCATCCTTCCAAGCGTTCTACCGAGTCACCCGACTCTCGAACACTTCCCCGACTCTCGAACACTTCCCCGACTCTTTCCTCGTTTCCCGAGGCTAGGTAAATCACTCTTGACTTAGAGGAGTTAGGGCTTTTTACATTTATTGCATGTTCATGGAGTTATATGGTGCACAAAGCATGTTCACTTGCAAGACTTCATTTTTATGCACTTTTACATTATATCATGCATGTTTATCCTCGATTAACATGTTAGCATGTCGGGAAATGTTTGGATCGACCCTCAAAAGACCTTCCCAACCCGAAATAAGCAAAAGAGCTCTCGGGTTTGCCTCAAGAAGAGGTAACCGAGACTTGGTTTGCTTTCCTCGGGTTAAGAACGGCCTTTTTAGCCCGATCTAAGTTCGATTCCCGAGTTTTCTTGTGTTTTCTTACATGCATGAAGTCGGTATTGTTTTATCGATTCCTTAAATAACTTGTTTGTACATGTTTGTATGTTCGAATGCGTTATTCAAATCATGGCAATACCGACTTTCGTTTAATCGTGTCATTTATCATGTTTGTAGTTTAAGCATGCGAGAAATGATTCGAAATGAGACGGGGAAACCTCTTGGAACCCCATTCGGGCCATGAGACCTCTCGGCTATCTCTAAGGAGAAGTAACCAAGAGCCTCTTAGACTCGTACGGGTTGCATGAGAATTCCTCTTCCCGTTTTGAGTCCGTTCTCGGCTTTTGTGTAGTTTGCAATTTACATTATCGTCGCAATATCGCATGAAAATGTCTTTTCAAAACAAAGCATGCATGGATTCGGGTATCGATGACTCATTAGGGTCCATTCGGTTACGAGGGTAGTTTCGGCCATTGGACCAAATTATCCTCAATCCTTATGGAATTGTCTTGGTCGTCGAGTCACGAATCGTTTTCATAATTAATGCATTTGGCACAACCCTTAAGCATTAATTTCATAAACGGGTTAATCGGGACGCTCACATGATTAAACCCACTTCACATTGATAAAGTTTACATGAATTGGCCATTAACTAATAACTCGCGTCGATGAGTTATCAAATGACGTTGGTGCCCTTTTCAAACTTATCAATTTCAAAACCCGAAACGCGCGGTCCGATGTAGCATGGACGTCTGAAAAGGGCTTATGTGCCTCAACTTGAGTTTTTACCTGATTCCAAGTAACTCAGGTTAGGATATAGAAGATCTTTCTAAATCACTTCCAGGCAGATCGATCGGTTCTTTGGCTTTTTCGGGGTTCTTGCATAACCCTGGACGATCTAGGGAATTGGTTGACACTGGCTACAGGCCGAGGTGGCCCGCACTGCGATGTTTCCTCTTTTCTGAAAACAATTTTCAAATTAATGGCAAAATCGTCTTTTCAAAATTCAGCGACACCCTTAGGGTTAGCATGACAGAAACACTACGGTACGAGATAAGAACATGCTACCTGTTCAGGTGCAGGTTCATCTGCATAGCCTTTTCTTATCTAACTGATGAGTTTCTATCATCCTAACATAGACTCGGGTAACTAGAACGGTTATCTCTGTCAGAAAACATGCAAAATGCTGATTAACCTTTCACTCGACCTAACCAAACACTAGATAATGGTTAGGAGGAATTCTAGATTCCAAATCTAGAGTCAAAACACGAGTTTGGCTAATTCAGTGGAAATTCAGTGTCACAATACAGAACAACTGTAAAAGCAATCCACACACATGAGATTTGACTCTCCTTTTCAAGTTTCCAACAAAAGCCGAATGCTAAAACATTGGCACGTGTTTGATTGCTTAGCATATGGCATTTGCTCGCAAAAACACCCTTGGGTTAATAATCTGTTAATCCACGTAAACACGATAATAACAAACACCTTGTCTGTTATTAACATGTTGCGTGTTATCTTTTCGCACCTGTTTGCCATACGGGTTGAGACTGATTCCTAGGCCGAATAATATTAGGGTTCAAAGCCCTAATCATCGATCACAGGGTCCAACGCCCTAATCAACACTCACAGGGTCCAACGCCCTATTCAGTGAGAGCGTACATTGAATTTCAGTTCTTCGGTTTTTCCCCAAACTCACGGTGAGTTAGAGCGGAATAATAATCGAACGCGAACCGATTGGAATTCGATCATTTGTAATTTATATTTTATTGTATTTCTGAGAGTATTGTAAGGATTTTATTTTGTACATTCATTCTATAAGAATTCCAGTCGGCGAGCGAACGGTCCGAGGGTCGAATTAATCGAATCGGTCTAATGCTTGTCCAAAGAAAAGTAAATCCAATAACTCGCGGTTCTGGTTCACGCAGGGATTCAACCTCCATGGTTCGATAAATTGTAACATAAGATTGTGAACCAATTCCGACACACGGGTTTACGTCTCTCTCGGCTTCTCCACCGACATCGTCTCTCTCGGTTTCTCCACCGAGCGTAACTTAATTCATGCGGTAAATAATAAAACATGCAAGCCTAGCAAACCAGAGTACCGAAAGGGCGTGCGGGTTATAGGCTCGCACGTAACATGAACCCCCGATCTCGGACTTTCCAGTTCCGCACAGATCAATGCCTTAACAACAACTAGGTGTTCCATACCCCTAGACTCGGGTAACTTATCCGCCCTCGACCTTCGGGTCGTAAAATGATAAGTGGCGACTCCTTCTCACGCGTGTCCGTCACGCGTCTCCATAGGAAGGTGGACACTCCCAAGCCGTGCGATCCAAAAGCGCGCAATGCGGGTCTCGACGAGAGTCCACATTCAGGTCCATACACAAGTAAATCGATATTGACTAGAATATCTAAAAGAATTTAGCGAACATCAAATAAACTCAAAGATTAAAAAATATAGTACAAATAAATTGATTGAAGAATTAGTATAGTTTAGGAATAAATATAATCTTTTCAAATTCAATTAATTAAGTTATTTTCTTTTTTCAATTTTCAATGTTACAAATGCCTGATTACATTCTTGAAACCATAATTGGAATATTTAAAGGCTATTGCGAGTTTTCTGTTAATGTTAAATCCAATTAGAAATTAAAAGTAATGCTTATGAATTCATTTATTAAAAAAGAATATTATTTTTTTTTCAAAAAGGATATTGAAATATTCTTGAAATCATATTTGATTTTTCAATTTACAAAGGGTATCGAAATAGTTTTCAAAATTTTCCACGCAAGTAATTTTACTTACCTTATTGAAATCGCAAGGACTTTAGAAAAAAATAATACAAGTAAATGATCTAATAATTCATACGATATAGAAATAAATATATCTTTTCAAATTCTATTAATTAGAATTAGTTTCCTTTTTCATTTTCCAATTCTACAAATCTTAAATATTCTCTTGAAATCGTAATTGGGTTATTTAGTTCAAAAATGATGTCGAAGTACTTTTTGAAAATATTTCACGCAAGTAATCACTTACAAAATTGAAATTGTAAGGAGTTTTTGAATATTCAATAATCATTACATGTTATGTATTAATATTAATTACACTTAGAAATAAAAATGATGCTAAGAAAAATTGATTTCTTTAGAAGTTCATTAAACGAATAGAATAAATTTTGTTTCTATGTTTATTAAATTTACTTAAATTTGAAAGATTTAAATTTTATGAGTGATTTACTTTTTAGTGAGCTATGAGTGATTTATTTTTGTTTCTAATTTTTAATTCCACGAGCTTAAACATATTCTTGAAATCAAATTCAGTTTTTCAGTTTAAAAAGGATATTGAAATATTTTTCAAAAATTTCAACGCAAGTAATTTTACTTACATTATTGAAATCGCAAGAACCTTAGAAAAATGATACAAGTAAATTAATCTAAGAATCCGTACCATTTAGAAATAAATATATCTTTCAAATTCGATTAATTAGAATTGGTTTCTTTTTTCATTTTCCTATTCTAGAAATGCTTAATTATATTCTTGAAATCGTAATTGGATTATTTAGTTCAAAAACGATGTTGAAATACTTTTTGGAAAATTTTCACTCAAGTAATCACTTACAAAATTGAAATTTTAAGGAGTTTTTGAATATTCAATAATCATTACATGCTCTGTATTAATATTAATACTTAGAAATAAAAATGATGCTAAAAAGAATTGATTTCTTTAGAAGTTCATAAAATGAATGGAATAAATTTAGTTTCTATGTTTATTATATTTACTTAAATTTGAAACATTTAAATTTTATGAATGATTTATTTTTCAGTGAGTTACGAGTGATTTATTTTTGTTTCTAATTTCCAATTCCATGAGCTTAAACATACTTTTGTTTAAAAAGGATATTGAAATATTTTTCAAAAATTTTCACGCAAGTAATTTTACTTACACTAATGAAATCGCAAGGACTTTAGAAAAATCTTACAAGTAAATTACTCTAAGAATACGTACGATTTAGAAATATATATATCTTTTCAAATTCAATTAATTAGAATTACTTTCTTTTTTCATTTCCAATTCTACAAATGCTTAATTATACTCTTGAAATTGTAATTGGATTATTTAGTTCAAAAAGGATGTTGAAATACTTTCTAAAAACTTTTAATGTAAGTAATTACAAACAAAATTAATTGTAATTGTAAGGATTTTTGGAACATTCAATAGCCATTACATGTTTTATAACAATATTTATTACACTCAGAAATAAAAATGATGCTATTAGAATTGATTTTTTTTTTGTGTTAACTCTAGTGTTTGGAAACTCAATTGAGCCCGATTAATCCAGTCAAGCGGGATCGGTCCACTACAGGGTAAAGCTCTTTCACCTAAATTTTATGCATGCACAAAGACTGGAATCCGAGACTTTATTTAAGCGAATAAGAGTTGAACCGCTTAAACCAATTCACATTAGTTAAAAGAATTGATTTCTTTAGAAGTCCGTAAAATGAATGGAATAAATTGAGTTTCCATTTTTATTAAATTTACTTAAAGTTGAAACATTTAAATTCCATGAGTGATTTACTTTTTGACATTGAAAATAATCTTATCTATAAAATATATAAATTAATACTTTTTAAATAAATGATATTAGTTTCTTATGTATATATGATAAACTTAAAAATTTTATTTATTGTTTATTTTGAAAATTATCGAAGAGTTAGTTATGTAACTATAAACTAATTAATATTTTAAAAGATGCTTTATAATAAAAATATACAAATATACAAATTTCTATTAAGATAAATAGTCGAGTGCAGCGCTTCCAGGTGAAATAGCTAGTATAAACATAAATTGTCTTTCGTTTTTTAATTTTCTACCTAAAAATTATTAATCTAAATATTTACCATTTTAACCATATTTACTATTTTTTTAAATAAACTCATAACAGTCAAAATATTCACGAATTAAGTCTACTAGTTAGGTAGGGACAAACTATTATACTATATAAATATAAATTGTAATTTGTTTTTTCATTTTTTACCTAGAAATTGCTAACCTAAAATTTGTTTTTATCTATATACTATTCTAACCTTATTTAATAGGTCGGTTGGAATTAATGTGAATTAGTTATATGTATATTTACAATTACGTTACTATTTAATATACTTGTACTCAACATTAAATATAGATATATCATTTATATATTTACCCTTGTAACCTTATATTATTTTGAATTTGCCCTTTCTAATCCTATTCAGTGAATGGAATCGTAGACAAGTTTATGTATTTATACATTAATATTATTAATTAGAAGTATGTCTAGTAAGTTCAAGCAAAAAAAAAAAAAGAAAAGTACTCTAATAACTAATTTAAAATTAATACCCTTTTCAATATTTACTAGCATTCTCGAAAAAAGTTATTTTCATGATCAGAAATGTTTATTTGACCATGCGCGTAGCGGGTATATGGATTTTGTCTATTATATATATATATATATATACATAGATGCCAGTGTGCTTTGTCCAATAAATCTGTCGGACGCTCTCTCACATTCAACAATCAAAACAATTTGGAAACACACAGGCGCAAGGCATATCAATAAGACAAACAATGCTTGAAGTAACAAGAAATAAATTTAGTTCAAAACTACGAAGATAGAGGCTTAAGGGAGGCTCTAATACCAAATATGGGAGAAATTTCCACTAAACATTGAGCGTACCCAATAATATGAACGCAGATTAGAAAGGATTAGAGTTGCTACCAGCAATTGATAATTGCAGACGTGCTTTCTGTCGAGATTGGGTTTGAATTCGAAGATAACTGCACGAAAACTGGAAGTCCACACCCACTGTTCATGTGGCATGCAATCGACAAGTATAACAAAGCTCTTCCAAACTCTCGATTTTCTCGCACGAATGGCGTGCGAGACCTTAAAAGTACTAATCTTGTGTACCTCATATATAAACAAATTGACTAACCACATCCCATTAATCGGGGAGATTGAAGAAATTATGGAGATAATCATGGATTCAGTTACTGTATGTTGAACGGTTACTAAAATTGAGGATATATCATTACTGAACATGGACCGTAATTTTGGATTATAAAATCTCATAAACCACTAATCTAATTAATTACGGTTCCTTCCACATTTAATTCCGACAGTGATTTCAATATCGTTTCCCGAGAGCCTGATATTAAGTGAGGTATATGCTAATAAAGTAATGTATGAAAACATCTTTGGGATACCCATAAAAAAAAAAATCTTTTGCGAAAATTGTTTTCCAAATCAGTTTCCATTTTCCCAGATTATATATTTTATAAGAACAAAACCGAATTTTATCAGATTCCAGTAGTCAGTTGTACCTCGAGATTTTAATATTAAGAACCGACGCTCGTCACAACGCCATGTCGAGTATTCGTGCGACTTCTCCGGTAAATTCATTGCTATCCTTGTGATTGATAAATCGAATTATTTTCCATTACCACCCCATATGTAAAAAAATCACCTATAAAACTGGCAATTTATTATCGACTGTGCGCAGTGTTGGGAAACAAACCAATCAATTTTCGAGACGGACGGACGACTTGCCCGAACACTTCGATCGAAAGCAATCACGCTGCTGAATTCATTTATCTCCATATGGAGTCTCACCAAGATCGAAGTCTCATGATAAGGAGTCACTCCCTCTTTTTTCTTTTTTTGGCTGAACAGCAGGAAACATGCTTTCCGTCAGACTTTGACAAAATTGCACGACTTTTGCCAATGGAAGCAAACGAACAAATATAATAATGGCGCAACCTGGTAGAACTTTCAACGCCATGTGAAAAGGAAAACAGTTGAGCAATAAACAAATAATTCTGGACCAAGCTTACGTTATCTTGAACGAGAATCACCAACCCACTAGACAAAATTATCTTCACAATTTTATATTGCTCCCTTTTCCAAAATATTTTTGTCACCCATTTGCTTGCAGAGCATGGCCGCACAGAGAAAATCAAGAGAATGGAGACCATAATAAGACCAATAAAATGTCATTTATTATATATGGATACAGGAAATGTGAAAACTAAGGTAAAAATTCAATTATGGAATCGATTTTTCTAAATGTAGGTCGAAATGTAAAATTATTATATATTTGGTAAAATATATTAAATTATAGAGAATGTGAACGATAAATATGAACATTTTCCTTTAGAGATAATATATGGAACTCTTCGCTCAATATGATTGTAAAATTTTAACTCAATAGGTGGCTATAATAGTTAGATTTTTTTGTTATATAAGAATATTCATGAGTCTAATCAAACAAAATATAAATTCTAATAATTAATAAAAGGAACACGAATAGTCTCATTGAGTATCGAATATGTAACCTTTAAGTTATCAAGGCATACGTTACCACGCTACACTCTCTTTTATTATAATAATTAGTTTTGTAACTAAGCCTCGTAAAATATGATGTAAATTTATGGAATTTTTTCCCTATAAAGTCCGCACTTTCCATCAACCAAATGCTCCCTCATACTGAAAATTAGATATCATTCTAAATGAGTAACAGTTATCTAATGAATTACAATTATCTTAATGTCTCTTGGTAAAGATTGGAATCTCAGTCCAGTCTCAAAGTTGTGCTCCTCATCTCGTCTCTTTGACACACGATCTTAACTGCCTCAACTGGTTCTCCCTGATGAACCAAACCTGTTTTTGTGTCCCCTAACGAGTCAATGAAATCAATTGATCATTCCCATTGGTACTCAGCAGCTCAAGATTGATAAAGTCACGATTTTCCTAATTCAAGGTTAGAATGGTTAACACCCCCGCTGTGTACTTTAGATCTCCTTTCTTATGTATTTCAACAAGTGCTATCTATCCGATTAGATTGAACGCACCAAGATAGGTGTTGCAGTGAAACTGAGACACCTCGAGTTAGAGGATCAATTTGAGATGAAGTGCAGAGCACATTGAAATTATATCGAAAAATACGTACAACCTATCGATTTACTATTAACTAGATAAATTTTTTTTGGCCGAAGTATTAACTAATATATCGACTAGCTAATTCATTAAATGGAAGGGACGGTCGAGGAGGGTTCAATCTTCCGCAACTGAACACCGTTCTTCTGGGAATCGTCCTCGTCATGGTAGACGTAGGCAAAGCCACCGTGCCGGGTCAGATCCATGCCGGCCATTTCGTCCTCCGGCGAGATGCGGAGGAGCCTGAGCTTGTGTAGCACGAAGAAGAGAGGGCCCATGGTGGCGCTGACCCACGCAGTGATCGTCAGTATCTGGATCACGTGCGCCGCCAGCAGCTTCCCTCCGCCACCCATGAAGAGCCCGTAATGGACGCCGCTTCCGTACACCTGGGCCACGTACTCCTTTTTCGCGAACAGAGCCGTGAAGATCACGCCCCATGCCCCGCACCCACCGTGGAGCTGAGCCGCTTCGAGCGGGTCGTCGAACCTGACCTTCTCGGCGAGTTTGTTGCAGCCAATGAGCACAAGGGAAGCTACAAACCCGCATACGATTGCGGCCCACGGCTCCACGACAGAGCAGCCGGCTGTGATCGCAGCGAAACCACCAAGGAGGCCGTTGCAGACGTCGGTGACGTTCCAGTGCCCAGACAGAATCCGCTTCCCGAACAGGGTCGTGAGGGCCGCCGTGCAGCCCGCGAGAGTGGTGGTGACGGCTGTGCGACCGACGGCGCTCCACTGGCCGTAGAACTGCCCTGATGCACCGTATGTAACGAGGATCTTGTTGAAGGAGCCTGGGTTAAAGCCGTACCACCCGAACCAGAGGAGGAAGGTACCGAGCACCACAAGGGAGGCGGAGTGACCGCGGAGGGCCACCGAGCGGCCGGTGTGGTCGAAGCGCCCGATGCGTGGCCCCTCAATGAAGGCCCCCCAGAGGCCAGCGATGCCGCCAACCATGTGGACAACGCCAGAGCCGGCGAAGTCGATGACCCCGGTCCCGAACAACCGATCATCGGGCTTGAACGCGCTGGCCCAACCATCAGAGGACCAGAACCAGTGAGAGACCACAGGGTAGACGAACCCGGTCAAGAAAGATGAGTAAATCAGGTACGCCACAAACTGTGTCCTCTCCGCGATGGACCCGCTCGTGATCCCTGTTTAGTTTAGGTACCACAATATAAATTAAAATTTTTTAAAAATTATAGTGATGCCCGTAAATTATGCTATTCATTTCATTTTAGTCCTCAGCAGATTAGAGTGAAACAGGGGAAGCAATTTAGGGAGGCATACCGGCAGCTGCGATGGCGAAGGCCCACTGGTACAGGAAGTTGCTGTAGTCCATGGCGGAAGAGCCGTCGGGGATCTCCTTGAGGCCAAAGAAGTGGCGGCCGATGAAGCCGTTGGAGGGGGCCCCGAAGGCGAACGCGAACCCAAAGAGGTAATAGAAGAGACCGCCGGCCGCCGCGTCAAGGACGTTAGTGAGCATGATGTTCATGGTGTTCTTGGCCCGCACGGATCCCGCGCACAGCATTGCGAACCCGAGCTGCATCGCAAAGACGAGGTAGGCCGAGAAGAGCAGGTAGGTGGTGTCAACCGCCCGCTGAGTGTCTTGGAAGGTCGTGGAGATGGTGGAGACTGCGGAGCAGATGTAGGCGGCGGCCTCCGTCGCGTTGGTGGTGTTGGGGCCGAACAGGCCGGCCAGCTGTTCAGTGGAGCAGCTGAGGGTCGCCATTGGAGGAGATTCTTGATTCTGCCAAGATACGAGGAATCGTGGGAGATGTTTTTGTGGTACAAAAGGAAAGGACGGAGGCGGAGAAATGGCTCCCTCATATAGCGGGGTGGAAGGAGTGGAATTTGGAAAGGATGTTAATGGTGGGAAGACTTTTCTTTTAGTATTTTCTCTTAATATGCGTGATAATATCTGAAAATTCAATAAATCTTAATTCTTTTCGATGGGATGAGCTATTGAAGAGTAAATTTCTTTCGATATATATTTTTTTATTCATAAAATTTAATTTTAAATATTTATATAAAGAGAATAAATATTAAATTACTTAAACCAATAGTTTATAATTATTAGTGGAAAGACTTTTCTTCTTTCTAGTTCACATATTTGACTTTTCTGGTTTTAAGTGGGTCTCTATTTTCAAAAACCTCATTATTTTCCTGGTCAAACTTGATTGCTGAGCATTGATGTTTCTTTCAGCATCGTACACACACCTTCGAACATGATTTTGTCATGCCAAGCGCTAGAGAAAAGTCTCTTATGATACGATCGAGTGGTCATGGTATAGTGCTTTAATACTGTTCAGCTGAGATGGACTGAGAATTTGGATCAAGCGAACCAAGGCCCACGGGAAGCCAATTATACAGACAAATTTTCTGAATTATAAAAGCGAAATCAATAATTTCATCCATAATTGGAAAAATGTAATATATAGTTTCCTTAGACTGGCAAAATATTTTTTAGGAATGTCCAGCTGTCCCTTCATGGGCCTCATCCCTAGAAGAGAGTCTGAGAATAAATGCCAAATAATTCATTAAACAGCTGGGCAAGTTTTGGTCAATAGATCTTTTTATATAATAAATATATATAATGATTAAATATAAGAGTTTTTTTAAAATAAATATACTTTGCATAAAAGACTAGTATATAGAAGGTGGCGGTCAATGGAGGTATAAGGAAGAAAAAAGAGTTGAGAAAAACACACCCATGACCAAAAAGCTAAAAGCCTAAAACTATTGAGGCTGAGAAGCTTTATCTTGAGTAAATTATGTTTTGGACGCAATTACCCCCACTGCCTTTATGGGAAGTATTTGCGGTATTATTAGCTCCACCGCTAAAATTGACAGAATTATGATACATATTTCGCACACGATAGAATCAAAGAATAAAAAATATATATATACATATAATAATTATTGAAAGAAAAGGTAAACTAATGCCGCTTCCTGTGCTACTCCACCGTATTCTTAAATTCTTAACCTAACATCCTATAAAAGAAAAAAAAATCGTAACCTAACATGATGCTCAACGTATTTACGATGTTACCTTAAAAAAAAAATCTCTTTGGTGTTAGTGTTTATTTGCCTATCCATTTTCATCCTTATGTTTTTCTTTAGTTCATCATTATTTTCTATGGCACGAGAAAATCTTGGCTGGTCATACTTCATCAGCATACAAATAAACTTGATGCGGAAGTACTAATAGAAACTTGTCAAGTTAATATGCGTGATGCAAATCGTAGCACGACTTCAAGGGATTCAATTCAAGTTCCAATTGGACCGATTACGCAAGCACAAACAAAGAAGTTTAAAGATGAACTCAACGGCCTAATTCAAGATGTTTGGGCTCAAGCAAATTTGTGGAGGCCCATTGGACATGAACCACGTGATCAACAAAGATCCATCAACTTGATTCAAGTTATAGAAGATTCCGAACAAGTCTAAATTCAGCAAGTGTTTGAGGAAACTTATAGAATATTTGATGATCAAGATAAGATATTATCATATTTGTTTAAAGTTTAAATCTCATGGAGATATTTTAGGGATATTTAGATTTCATATCTTTATAGATTATGTCATATCTCTATCGATATTCTAGATTTTATTTTTCCTTATCTTTAGGAGGAGATATGGCCAGATTAGGATTAGTTTATGTCTATATATATTCATCTTTGTCAATTTTTTTTAAAAAGGAACATTCAGAAAATTGTGAGAGTATTCTCTTTGGTTCTTGAAGAACTAATTCGAACTTATCGGAAGTTTCCGTGGAGTTCATCATCGACTTATCAAACAACTTTCCATCACCGTTTGTGGCGTCTTCCTATATACCAAGGTTCTTGTTTTGCAATAAACAACGGGTTGAGATCAGTTATACCAAGGTTCTTGTTTATGTTGTAAACAACAGGTTGAGGGTTCGTCAATCAAATCTGATCATGGAATGATCTTGGGTTTCTTTAGTTGTCGGGTCTCGTCATTCTTGACGGGAATTGCATCATTTGGTATCAAAGTATCAGGCTCCAAATCGGATTTATCCTATCCTTTTTTGTTTCAATTTGCTGAGTTTCGCTTCATCGAGTTTGTTCTTTGTGGATTGTTAGCAGCAAAAAAAAAGAGCTGAAAAAAAAAATTTTGGCCAAAAAAAAATAGAGCTGAAAAAAAAAGATCGAAAGAAAAGAAAGAAGACATCGTTGTCAATTTGATCTAAATTTTGTACCTCAGACCATTCTAAAATTGTTATTTCCCTTTCTTTGTGATCTACATTGATTCTGATTCCATAATTTCATATAACATTCTGATATACTTCATTCTGATTGCCTTTTCTCTTGTTTCTTTTCTTCCTGAAATTTCCTTTGACCATTAATTTTCCTTGATGAGTTCTTGGTGAATTGTTGCTGGAAAATTTGGAGTTGTTTGTTTAGTTCCAAAAGAACAGAAAGAGAATTGTCGAGTGGAAAAAGGCAAGAGCGGTGAGAACATTAGAGGGTTAAAAGCCACGTTTGTTTGAGTGAAAACACGAGTATAGAGTGATTCACATTCTTGAGTATAAACACGTAAGGGAGAGAATTGTGAGGTCCTTTCTTTCTAACTTTATTTTGCAGCAATCATGTCTCACAACAGTTCTAAGAGTATTCCTGAAGGTGCTACGGAATTGGATGATTCGAAAGTACTTATGGAGGCCATGATGAGTGAGATGAGGCATGTGATGAGGTTGGAGTTGGAGCAGGTTCATGAACGGATAGATCAGATGGAGATCACATGTATGGAGCAGACACGAAACGCTCCTAATGTGCGTAGGGGGGAAAGAGTTCAACCGAGGGAAGTAAGGGTTGAAGATGAAGATAATTATGGGGCTAGTTTTGATCAAGAAGATGATCGGGATTCGGTTGTCAGTAATAGGAGAAGTACAGGGCGGTTTAGAGAAGTTAGGAATCGGCAAGACAATAACCTGGGTAGTATTAAGATGAAAATCCCATCATTCCAAGGAAAGAGTGATCCCGAAGCATACTTTGAGTGGGAGAAAAAGGTGGAGTTTGTATTTGATTGTTACAGTAATTCCGAGTTTAGGAAAGTCAAATTGGCAGCCATTGAATTCTCGGATTATGCAATTGTTTGGTGGGATCAATTGGTGATAAATAGGCGAAGAAATAGAGAGCCACCTATAGATACATGGGAGGAAATGAAAAGGGTGATGAGGAAGCGATTTGTTCATAGTTATTGCTACTGGGAGTTGTATAATAAGTTGCAAAGTCTTAGGCAAGGCAACCGGAGTGTAGATGAATATTTTAAGGAGATGGAAGTGGCCATGATTAGAGCTAACGTAGAGGAGGATCGGGAGGCTACTATGGGAAGATTTTTGGCTGGATTGAACCGAGAAATTCAAAATGCTGTGGAATTACAACATTATGTGGAGTTGGAGGATATGGTGCACATGGCCATCAAGATTGAGAACCAGTTCAAGAGGAGAGGCAATACACGTGCAAGCCAAAGTCCAAGCACATCCACTTGGAAACTGAATCAGTGGAAGAAAGATGAGAAACAATCCACGTCGAAGTTGAAAACCGAGCAAAAGTAAGAAGCAACCAGCCACGTTCCTCAAGGTAAAACCGACACTTCTACCTCCAGGAATCGTGACATTAAGTGTTTTAAATGCCAAGGTAGGGGACACATAGCAAGTCAATGCCCAAACAAGCGGGTCATGGTGATGCGAGACAATGGTGAAATTGTGACCGACAATGAAGATTCCGACACCGATGACATGCCCCCATTGGAGGACGTTTCCGAAGAGGAATATTTAGCCCTTGATGTTTTGACATTGGTGGCAAGGAGAGCATTGAGCTTGCAAACAAAGGGAGTTGAAGAAGTGCAGCGGGAGAACATCTTTCACACTAGGTATTACGTTAAAAACAAAGTATGTAGTGTGATTATTGATAGTGGTAGTTGTACTAATGTCGCAAGCACAACCATGGTGGAAAAATTGGGACTGTCCATGTTGAAGCACCATAGGCCGTACAAGTTGCAATGGTTAGATGATAGTGGTGAGACAAGGGTGAACAAGCAGGTGTTAGTTGCATTTCGAATTTGTAAATACGAAGATGAAGTGCTGTGTGATGTAGTACCGATGCAAGCAGGACACTTGTTACTAGGGCGTCCATGGCAATTTGATAAGCGTGTGAAGCATGATGGCTTTACAAACAAATACTCATTTGTACTTAATCAACGATCAATCACTCTTGTACTATTGACACCGCAGCAAGTATATGAAGATCAAGTGAGATTGCAAAAAGAGAGTGATCAAAAGAAAGAGAATGAACAGAAGAAACAGAGTGAAAATCAGAGAGAGGCCGAGAAAAATGAGAGAGAAAAAGAAAATCAAAATTCGGCCATTGAGAGAAAATCAGAGAGAAAACAAAAGAATTTTTATACAAAAATAGGAGAAATTAGGCAAGCAATGTTTTCAAATCAGCCGATGATTGTATTTTTGTACAAACAGGCATTTTTCAATACTAACGAACTTGATCTCGCTCTGCCTAGTTCTGTTATTTCTCTTTTGCAGGAGTATGAGGATGTCTTTCCCGAGGAAACACCACATGGGTTACCTCCAATCCAAGGGATTGAACATCAAATTGATTTTGTTCCCGGTGCGACAATTCCAAACCGACCAGCCTATAGGAGCAATCCTGAGGAGACAAAGGAGCTTCACCAGCAGGTAAGTGAGTTGTTAGAGAAAGGGTACGTGAGGGAGAGCTTGAGCCAATGCGCTGTTCCAATAATACTTGCACCTAAGAAGGATGAGACGTGGAGAATGTGCGCTGATTGCCGAGTAATCAACAACATAACGGCATGGTATCGTCATCCTATTCCTCGCTTAGATGATATGTTAGATGAGCTGCATGGTTCTTGTGTATTTTATAAAATTGATTTAAAGAGTGGTTATCATCGATTAGAATGAAAGAAGGAGATGAATGGAAAACTGCCTTTAAAACAAAATATGGTTTGTATGAATGGTTAGTTATACCTTTTGGTTTGACTAATGCTCCGAGCATTTTTATGAGACTTATGAATCATGTTTTGCATGCATTTATAGGTGGATTTGTTGTTGTCTACTTTGATGATATACTCGTTTATAGCAAAAACTTAGATGATCATAAGGTACATTTGAAATCTGTTTTAGATGTGCTTAGGAAGGAAAAGTTATTTGCTAATATGAAGAAGTGTACGTTTTGCACCGATAAGCTTGTATTTTTTGGATTTGTTGTTAGTGCACAAGGTATACAGGTTGATGAGGAGAAGGTACGTGCAATCCAAGAGTGGCCGAGTCCCACAAGTGTAGGTAATGTTCGTAGTTTTCATGGACTTGATGCTAGTTTCACGGGGCCTACAGAAGCGTGAAAGGAATAGAAATTCAAAATTTTCTACCCGTGAAACTAGATCCCAAGACCTACTAGTAGAATGGGAATAGATAAAGTGTACCTGAAATCTTTTAAACCGCCGATCGAGCGTCCCACGCGTGACGCCTCTACCGGTATCCACACCGACTTCGTCGACGAGTTTTCGAGATCAATGGTGCTAGCGGCCAACGCTCGAAGGAAACACCGGTGTGACTCCGATAACAATAAGGCTAATGGACGTCTTCAAATCGAACAATTCGATCTGAACTCTCGTACACCCATACACAAAACATATATTCACACATATATATGTCATACATATATATATATATATATATCCATTCGTCATGATCTTCAGCCATTCCATTTGTGCTTTTATATATAAGCATATAAATGGAAGGCTTATGATGCATGGCATCCATGCATATGGACACATGGAAGGCACTTGGCCTCCATGCAAAATTCAAGGTGGCTTTGCATGTGTATGCAACGTAGCCCTTGATTCGAGCCTCGTGTGCCTTTGTTTCGTGTATAAATCGGGTCCAATTAATCTAATTAACCGGGTCCAATTAATCTAATTAACCGGGTCCAATTAATCGGCAAATTTAATCTCATTAAATATCCGATTAACTAATCGCACCGTAACTCGTCTAATCTCTATTAGACAGATGTAGTGTTTCAAAATCATCTCGTCGATTTGGTTGTAGTGTGTGACCCTGTAGGTTCCCGATTACGTTGACAGTAATATCGAAATCTCTATTTCAATATTACAAACAGTGAGCGGCATCTAGCAATGCATCACTGCTACTCAAGTAATCAGAAAGTTAATTTCTCGACGAACCTTGTGACCTATGTTACCGTGCAGTATAATCCCTTTGTCCTCTATATCTCTATTGAGCCCAAGGCATGGTCGTTGTCATCCTTATATGGCTCAATCTCTCTTTCTTGGTTTACCGGGTAAGTCTATCAGAACAAATGAGATCGATATTCCTATATCGACTCATTTGGGTATGCATACACTTATAGACTCTACCCACCAAGCGGCCGTGAGATATCACTCCCATTACGTAGGAGGGACAAATTCTATCTTGGTCACTCACATTCCTCTTCATGCTCTGTGGTATACCTAATAACTGTCTTTATAACCAGCCTGTTACGGTAGCGTTTGACAGTATCAAAGTATACGACATTACATGTAGGAAACTATGATGACCTCAAATCAGAGGACCACTGCACCATAGTCACTATGAGATCTGCTAATGACAGTCACGTAACGACCCATGTAGCAGTCTCATGACGGATCAATCCAGTACACATTACTCCTAATGTATACCTGCGGTGTGACTCGATGTCTCCACATCCATGACCTGTGAGACTTGGTCATCAATCTACACCCACACTAGTCTAACCGCATTATCGTTGTCCTAATTAACGATAATACTTTGACTAGGGACATTTAGGAATAGTGTTCAGTCATTATAGGATCTCACAATCAAGTCACACTTGATGCCTGTTGAACCTACTATTCCAAGGACATTATTGTGTAAAATGAATATTCAGCGCAACCCACACAATAACATAAATGCCTCGTATTATAATGAAATATATGTCATATTACAGAATTGATGACAGATTGCCTCTAGGGCATACACCAATTCCCAACAATCTCCCACTTGCACTAGAGCCAATCTGGCATATCCCTAATGCCTAAGGATCTAGTGTGAGCCTCGTGCTTGCGTTGTATAAGAGGCTTCGTAAGTGGATCTGCGAGATTCTCATCTGTTGGTATTCTGCATATCTTCATATCTCCTCTGTCGACAATCTCGCGAATGAGATGGAAGTGCCTGAGTATATGTTTGGATCGCTGGTGAGACCTGGGTTCCTTAGCCTGCGCAATGGCTCCATTGTTGTCACAATAGAGTTCCACTGGGTCTGCGATGCTCGGAACCACAGCAAGTTCTGTTACGAACTTCTTGATCCAAACGACCTCTTTTGCGGCGTTAGAGGTAGCGATATACTCGGCCTCTGTGGTGGAGTCGGCTACTGTCTCCTGCTTGGAACTCTTCCAACTCACAGCACCTCCATTGAGGCAGAACACATATCCTGATTGCGATCTACTATCGTCCTTATCGGACTGGAAGCTAGCATCGGTGTAACCTCTTACAACGAGCTCTTCTTCGCCCCCACATACCAAGAACATCTCCTTAGTCCTTCGCAAGTACTTAAGGATGTTCTTTACTGCGATCCAGTGTCTCTCACCTGGATCTGAATTGTACCGACTCGTCATGCTCAAAGCATACGAGAAATATGGTCGAGTGCATAACATGGCATACATGATGG
Organism: Punica granatum; assembly: GCF_007655135.1. Lineage (NCBI taxonomy): Eukaryota > Viridiplantae > Streptophyta > Magnoliopsida > Myrtales > Lythraceae > Punica > Punica granatum. Next base: position 20,683,011 of record NC_045131.1, read on the forward strand.
ATCCAATAGCTGATGCATATGGAATCTTATTCATACGACCCCTCTCCTCCTGAGTAGAAGGACTCTGAGCCTTTGAAAGGCTTATGCCATGTAACATGGGCAGTGATCCTTTCTTAGAATCCTGCATGCTAAAACGCCAAAGCACTTTATCTACATATGCACTCTGACTTAAGCCAAGCAGTCTCCTGGATCTATCTCTATAGATCTTGATACCTAACACATAGGTAGCTTCGCCTAAGTCTTTCATGGAGAAACACATTCCCAACCAAGTCTTCACAGACTGTAGGGAAGGAATGTCATTCCCGATCAGAAGCATGTCATCTACATACAACACCAGGAAGATCACTGCGCTCCCACTAACCTTCTTGTAAACACAGGGTTCATCTTCATTCTTAATGAAGCCAAACTCTTTGACTGCATCATCAAAGCGAAGATTCCAGCTCCTAGAAACTTGCTTCAGTCCATAAATAGACCGTTGCAGCTTATAAACCTTTCCGACACTTTGTGGATCGACAAAACCCTCAGGTTGTGTCATGTACACATCCTCGAGGAGCCTTCCATTCAGGAAAGCAGTTTTGATGTCCATCTGCCAGATCTCATAGTCATAGTAAGCTGCAATTGCAAGCATGATCCTGATAAATTTAAGCATAGCCACCGGGGAAAAGGTTTCGTCATAGTCAACACCATGAACTTGTCTAAAACCTTTCGCCACTAGTCGACCCTTAAAGGTAATCACATTACCGTCCACGTCGGTTTTCTTCTTGAAAACCCACTTACACCCAATAGGTTTTACCCCTTCAGGTGGATCAACCAAAGTCCATACTTGGTTAGTGTACATGGACTCCATCTCAGATCTCATGGCATCCAGCCATTTCTCGGAGTCAGGGCCTGTCACGGCTTCCGCATAGGTTGTAGGCTCATCATTATCTACGAGCAATACATCATTATCTTGAGTCACGAGAAATCCATATCTCTCGGGCTCATGACGTATCCTACCAGACCTACGAGGCTCCTGTGTCACCTGTGTAGAAGATTGTACCACAACACCTTGTGGTTGTTCTGCAATCTTACCCGTCGATTGGTTAATGTCATTTTGTGGTAGAACTTCCCCAAGTCCTAATTTCCTCCCACTTGTTCCTTTGAAGAGAAACTCTTTCTCAAGGAATATCGCAGTTCGAGCGACAAACACTTTGCCCTCGGTGGGATTATAGAAATAGTATCCTCGTGTTTCCTTAGGATACCCTACAAAGTAACATTTATCCGATTTAGGGCCAAGCTTATCCGAAGACAATTTCTTAACGTAAGCTTCGCAACCCCATATCTTTAGAAAATACATATTGGGACGCCTCCCATACCACATCTCATATGGGGTCTTTTCAACTGATTTCGACGGAGCATGGTTTAATATGAGAGCCGCTGTCTGTAGAGCATATCCCCAGAAGGAGTCCGGTAAATCTGCATGACTCATCAAAGATCGAACCATATCCAATAAAGTTCGATTCCTCCTCTCAGCTACACCATTCCACTGTGGTGTACCAGGTGGAGTCAGTTGGGATAGAATCCCACACTGTCTAAGATAGTCAGCAAACTCATAGCTCAAATATTCACCTCCTCGATCTGATCGAAGAACTTTAATACTCTTACCCAACTGATTCTCCACTTCATTCTTAAATTCCTTGAACTTTTCAAAGGATTCGGATTTGTGTTTCATCAAATACACATATCCAAATCTACTGAAATCATCAGTAAATGTAATGAAGTAGAGATACCCACCTCTAGCAAGCTTGTTCACTGGTCCACATACATCAGTATGTATGAGAGCCAGAAGATCACTAGCTCGCTCACCCTTTTCAGTAAAGGGGGCCTTAGTCATTTTCCCCATTAAACAAGGTTCACAAGTCTCGATTGATTCAAAATCAAACGAGTCCAGTAATCCATCTTTATGGAGTCTGGAGATGCGATTCTCGCTAACATGGCCTAAACGACAATGCCAGAGGTAAGTCGGGTTCGAATCATTGGACTTGAGCCGTTTGGTTTCCACGTTATAAACGGGCGTGTCTAGATCAAGAACATACAGACCATTACTTAAATGTGCACTGCCATAAAATACATCATCCATGTACATAGAACAACATTTGTTCTTGATAGTGAAACAAAATCCCTTCTTGTCCAAACAAGAAACAGATATTATGTTTCTACTAATAGCAGGCACATAATAACAGTCGTCAAGATCCAGTACAAGCCCAGTAGACAAAGACAGGTGATAAGTCCCTACAGTTAATGCAGCAACCCTTGCTCTATTTCCAACTCGTAGGTCTACTTCGCCCTTTGCCAACGATCTACTGTTTCTTAGATCCTGCACATTTCCACAAATGTGAGCACCACACCCGGTATCTAATACCCAAGATGTAGAAGCAGTAGATACATTGATCTCTATAACATGGATACCTGAAGTGGAAGTCTCACTTCCCTTCTTCTTCTTCAACTCCTCCAGGTATACCTTGCAATTCCGCTTCCAATGGCCACTGTTGCCACAATGGAAGCAACAATCATCCTTTGCCACTTTGGCATTGGGCTTCAATGCACCCGAGTCATACTTGGATGCGCCCTTAGCCTTCTTGCCTTTCTTCTTGCCTTTGCCCTTTTTCTTGGTCCCTTGGACCATTAGAACAGGTGTCCCTTTGCTGATATCCTGCTCAGCTGTTCTCAATATGCGAAGTAGTTCAGGCAATGGTTTGTTATAGTCATTCATATTATAGTTCATGACGAACTGACTATAACTGTTGGGCAACGACTGCAGGATTAAATATGTGGCAAACTCTTGACCTAGAGGAAATCCTAGTCGTCCCAGAGTCTCTACATACCCAATCATATTGAGTACATGAGGACCTACCGGGCTGCCCTCAGTCAACTTTGCCTGAAAAAGTGCCTTCGATACGTCGAACCGCTCATGTCGGGCCTGCTCTTGATAGAGCTGCATGAGATGTAAGATCATATCGTACGCCCCCATGTGCTCGTGTTGCTTCTGAAGCTCCGGATCCATGGTGGCTAGCATGAGACATCTGACGCTCACGGCATCATCTTGATGTTTTCTATAAGCATCTCTCTCAGCTTGGGTGGCATTATCAAGCGGTGGCGCAGGAAGAGGTTGCTCCAAGACATATAACTTTTTCTCATGAGTGAGAACGATTCTCAAGTTGCGGTACTAATCCAGGAAATTATTCCCGGATAGTTTTTCCTTATCAAGGATTGATCGCAAACAGAAGGCACTAGATGTGTTTACTGCCATGGAAACTACCACAGAAATACACAGAATAAGTATTATGACATAACAATATTTAATGAGGACTTTATTAAATATTGCTCCCACTATTTTTATCAAATCAATGACCCTCACCATTGATTCGGAGAATCTCATTCTCATAGCGGTCCAAGATCCATATTTCACCAAGTTCTGAGTCAGCGAGGGCTAAGACTCCCACAACTGGTTATTTAGGTAGGGAACCCTCTTTCCCAATTGCATCACATGCAACTCTTGGTTAGTTGGGTGAATAACACCTTATTCCAATCTACCTTGTAGATTGATGCCCAACTCCTTGCCTCTGAACTCCTAATCCTATTAGGCTTGCTCAGTTAAGTCTGACCCATCGGTAAACACCACGCCTTACCAGGATAGATGAGGGCATCCTGTGAGGGCTGGGTCTACACACTTATCGATCTTGGTCTTGACGAGCGTTACACGATGGAAGGCTATGGACTTAATATTATTGAGGGATTTTAACAATATTTAAATCGATCTCACCATTTACTATTATGTAACCATTACATAATAGTTCCTGTGTATAATAATTATACCACTAGCAGTCATGCAAGTACAACCATTATACTAACACAACTATAGCCTAGTCCATGTCTAACAGTCATGCTAGCACCAAGCACACATGTAACAAGCATAAAATCCTATTTCATGCTTCTATCTATTCAGATTATAACTAGCTAGGCTCTAATACCAATTGCTAGTTTCACGGGGCCTACAGAAGCGTGAAAGGAATAGAAATTCAAAATTTTCTACCCGTGAAACTAGATCCCAAGACCTACTAGTAGAATGGGAATAGATAAAGTGTACCTGAAATCTTTTAAACCGCCGATCGAGCGTCCCACGCGTGACGCCTCTACCGGTATCCACATCGACTTCGTCGACGAGTCTTCGAGATCAACGGTGCTAGCGGCCAACGCTCGAAGGAAACACCGGTGTGACTCCGATAACAATAAGACTAATGGACGTCTTCAAATCGAATAATTCGATCTGAACTCTCGTACACCCATACACAAAACATATATTCACACACATATATATGTCATACATATATATATATATCCATTCGTCATGATCTTCAGCCATTCCATTTGTGCTTTTATATATAAGCATATAAATGGAAGGCTTATGATGCATGGCATCCATGCATATGGACACATGGAAGGCACTTGGCCTCCATGCAAAATTCAAGGTGGCTTTGCATGTGTATGCAACGTAGCCCTTGATTCGAGCCTCGTGTGCCTTTGTTTCGTGTATAAATCGGGTCCAATTAATCTAATTAACCGGGTCCAATTAATCTAATTAACCGGGTCCAATTAATCGGCAAATTTAATCTCATTAAATATCCGATTAACTAATCGCATCGTAACTCGTCTAATCTCTATTAGACAGATGTAGTGTTTCAAAACCATCTCGTCGATTTGGTCGTAGTGTGTGACCTTGTAGGTTCCCGATTACGTTGACAGTAATATCGAAATCTCTATTTCGATATTACAAACAGTGAGCAGCATCTAGCAATGCATCACTGCTACTCAAGTAATCAGAAAGTCAATTTCTCGACGAACCTTGTGACCTATGTTACCGTGCGGTATAATCCCTTTGTCATCTATATCTCTATTGAGCCCAAGGCATGGTCGTTGTCATCCTTGTATGGCTCAATCTCTCTTTCTTGGTTTACCGGGTAAGTCTATCAGAACAAATGAGATCGATATCCCTATATCGACTCATTTGGGTATGCATACACTTATAGACTCTACCCACCAAGCGGCCGTGAGATATCACTCCCATTACGTAGGAGGGACAAATTCTAGCTTGGTCACTCACATTCCTCTTCATGCTCTGTGGTATACCCAATAACTGTCTTTATAACCAGCCTGTTACGGTGGCGTTTGACAGTATCAAAGTATACGACATTACATGTAGGAAACTATGATGACCTCAAGTCAGAGGACCACTGCACCATAGTCACTATGAGATCTGCTAATGACAGTCACGTAACGACCCATGTAGCAGTCTCATGACGGATCAATCCAGTACACATTACTCCTAATGTATACCTGCGGTGTGACTCGATGTCTCCACATCCATGACCTGTGAGACTTGGTCATCAATCTACACCCACACTAGTCTAACCGCATTATCGTTGTCCTAATTAACGATAATACTTTGACTAGGGACATTTAGGAATAGTGTTCAGTCATTATAGGATCTCACAATCAAGTCACACTTGATGCCTGTTGAACCTACTATTCCAAGGACGTTATTGTGTAAAATGAATATTCAGCGCAACCCACACAATAACATAAATGCCTCGTATTATAATGAAATATATGTCATATTACAGAATTGATGACAGATTGCCTCTAGGGCATACACCAATTCCCAACACTTGATAGTTTTTACCGACGGTTTGTAAAGGACTTTAGTAGCGTAGCCGCACCACTTACTGAAGTGATCAAAAAGAACGTTGGATTTAGATGGGGAGAAGAACAAGGGAAGGCGTTTCAGCTAATCAAAGAGAAGTTGACCAACGCTCCTTTATTGTCTTTAGCTAACTTTTCAAAAACGTTTGAGATTGAATGTGATACTTCAGGTATTGGTATGGGTGCAGTTCTTACGCAATAAGGACGACCAATTGCTTACTTCAGTGAAAAATTAAGCGGGGCAGCCTTAAACTACCCAACTTATGATAAGGAGTTGTATGCTCTAGTTCGAGCTTTAGAGACGTGGCAGCACTACCTATGGTCTAAGGAGTTCATGATTCACATCGATTGTGCACACCCGAATTTAATCTCGTCGGGGCACGCATACGCGAAGCCTATGCAACGTGGCTTGGGAGTGTCCACCTTCCCGGGGACGCTTGACAGACACACGTGAGAAGGAGTCGCTACTTACTGTTTACGACCCGTAGGTCGAGGGCCGTTGAGTCACCCGGGTCTAGGGGTACAAGGTACACCTAAATGCTAAGGTAATGGTCATACGGAACCGGAAATTCCAAATTCGAGGGTTCTATTACGTGCAGGCCTATATCCCGCACGCCCTTTCGGTACTCTAGTTTGCTAGGCTTGCCGATTTGTTTATTTACCGCGTGACTTAGGGTTGCACTTGACTTGCCCGTTTTGGCACCGTAAAGTCGATGAATTGATCAAGTTGGGCCAAGGCCCCGAGAGAAAAGTAGGCTTGCGTCTTGATAAATCGGTTCACAATCTTCGCGTTACAGTTCGTCGAACCGTGATGGTCGATTCCCTGCGCAAACCGAGACCACGAGTGTTCGAGCTCACTCATCTCTTGGTAACAATAGACCAACTTAACCGATCCGACACTCGGACCTCTCGCTCGCCGATCGGGGATCCTTACAAATGAATATACAAATAAAGTTCTTTACAGTGTTCTCTCAAAGAAATACAAATTACATTTAAATAAATGAATCCCCGATCAGCTCGCATTGGGTCAATATTCCGCTCCGGCTCACCGTGTGTTTTGAATGACCGATAAACAAATTAAAGCAACGCGGGCTCAAAGAGCCGGGGGTCGGGTCCGATCATACCGACGGGTGATAGAAGAATCGATTGATTCTTACTGAAACCGTCGGACCGATCGAGCTCCCGGGTGATATCTAATCGCGATTCGCACATCCAATCCAAATCGCCTTCCACATAGGCCATACTTAGAGTGTGATGGTGACTCGAGGCTAGATCCCATTCCGCACTCGGGTTGCACACGCTCAGTGAGTTAGGAGGCGTTAGACCTCGCGTTCGGTGATTTGGGGCGTTGGACCCCGTGTATTATGTAACCTGAGGGTTCGGACCCGAGCCGTGACAAATCAGCAAAAGCGAATGAAAAATAGAAGAAAACTGATAAAACGATTGAAAAACGGACGAAAACAGACAATTACAGACAAGTTCTGTATTAGGCCGAATGTACGTGATTTAATCAGTTATTAACTGGGGTTGATTATCAAACAATGTATCTAACTTAGGCAAGCAAAGAGATGGGCTAGGATATGGTTCTAGGCCAATTACATGTGTGAGTTTGTTTTTAAGATTTCATTTCGTGAATGTCACTGCGGCTTCACTGAATATGCCATAACTCGTATTTTGACTCTATATTTGGAACCTAGTGTTCCGCCTAGCCATTATCTAATGTTTGATTAAGTCAAATGCATGATTAATCCCATTTTATATGTTTTGTGACAGAAATAATAATGCTAACTACCGAATCTACGGTAAGAGGATAGAAACACCGAAAGTGGATGAAATGGGCTATGCGATGAAACTCGCACCCGAACGGGCTGCCCCTTTCTATCCATAGATCGTGGTGTTTCGGTCTCCTTAATGCCTATGATATCGGCGGATCACGAAATGACGGTTATGCCCTTGGGCGGTAAAATGTGTGAAGTGCATGTGTAAAATGGAGATCGCGTGACACGAAGAGGTCTGACGAGAACTCACATATTTCAACTTGAGCCGCCTCAAATTAGGCCCGGGCTCGAGTCGTAGTACGCGAGTGCTCCCTAGACACTGATTCTATTCGTGTTATGCATCTCGATGTTATGAAATTGTGGATTTTGAAAAGGGCATTTCCACCGTTTCGTAATCCGTCGATGCGTTTACAAATTGATATTCGACTTGTCCAATTATTTAGACCAAATGGTTTAATTAGTCAAATGACACGTCTCATTTCCTTGTTTGTGGGATTATTTAGTGATTATGTCTTCGAGTCACGAATGTTATGGAGTCGATGGGCGATCATCCAAAACTAACGCGCCTAACATGGGAGCTAACGCGTAATCAACGATTAAACGGAAAAGAAATTACACTCAATTCCAAGAGCCGATTTCTAAGCGACAAAAGAGGCCAACTTAAACTCAAAGAGGGTCACGGGGAATTCGGTCATTCCATAATGGAGATGACCGAATATTTCCTTGACTCGATTTGAATTCCGGATGGTCTCTCGTATCGGTTCTAATCGTTTCTTGCATGCATAAAACGTCAAACATGATAATAACACACATTCTATAAAGCCGATGCCGCCATGATCTTGGATGCGCAAACAAGCACGTAATGCAAACGCAAATATCGTATTTAAAGGGAATCGATAAAACGACGTCGGCTCATACAACAACATATGTGTGGAGGGAAGACAATACGGGAACCATCTTATTTCGGGGAGGGAGAGGCCATGGTGGCCTCGGATGAGCCAAGGGGAACTCACGGGTCCCTCCCTTGGGACTAGGCCGTGAGTTTCCATGGTTTAACCACGGCCAAGACGGTCTCTCCCACCTCGACTTTAGCCGTTTCCCGTTATGCTAACATGTAATATGTGATGAGCGAACATAAAATGCATGAACCAACCAATTTCGGGGAAAGGGAAGTCACGTTGGCCCCGGATGAACCAAGGAGGCTCTCGGATCCCTTCCTCGGGGATTAGCCATGAGCTTCGATGGTTAGAACGAGGCTAATGTGGTCTCTCTTACCTCGCCTTCGATTATTTCATGCCATGATATACATGCTAGAACAATATTCGAGTGTAACAAACGACATAAATATGCATGAAAACGAATAAAGGTCGGAACTTGCATGCAAACGAGTGTTATTCATCTTATCACTCCATAACAAGCAAATATCGAGAACCTAATTTCCCTAAGTTGTAGAGGAGTGTTACCTAGCCTCGGAACACGAGGAAAGAGTCGGAGAAGTGGCAAAGGGAGTCGGGAGACTCGGCTGGAACGAACAGACCCGAACCGGTGCAGTCGGGTCGACTGGCAGGCCCGACTGGCAGTCTGGCTTGTCGGGGCTGTATCGGTTGATCGGGATGGAATTTTCACACGGGGCCAGTTTCGTTGGATTCCCAAGAGACTAAGGATTGCGTCTGTGGTAGTTTTGGGAGGAGAGCATGCGTAGATTTTCCGAAAATCAAAAACAAAGTCGGGTTAGTAAAAAATGACAGACCCAGTCGGGACGAAACAGACTCGACTGGCACCCGATGAAGAAAGGGGTCTATAAGAGGTTCCCGATGGTCTTTTGGTACAAGATCAGTGGCATTGGACTCTTAACTGAGTGAAGATCACGGTCATAGGTGGCTCGTAGCGAGATTCAACCCGAACTGACCTGTACGTTCCTGCAAAGTTCAGGTTAGAAAAGAAAACCAGAGGAACAGACCCGACTGGCACCCGATGAAGAAACGACTCTACGGGAGGTTCCCGGTGGTCTTTTGATGCAAGGTCGGTGGTATTGGACTCCTAACTAAGTGAAGATCACGGTGATAGGTGGCTTGTAGTGAGATTCAACCTAAGCTGACTTGTACGTTCCTGCAAAGTTCGGGTTAGAAATGAAAACCAGAGGAACAGACCCGACTGGCACCCGATGAAGAAACGACTCTACGGGAGGCTCCCGGTAGTCTTTTGATGCAAGGTCGGTGGCATTGGACTCCTAACTGAGTGAGGATCATGCCTGCAATGGTTTGATGAGGATTGGGCAGATAGATTTTCCTGAAAGATGCAAAGAAAACTGGGAAAAAACTGGAAAAATCTTTGAAGGGAGAAAGGAGAGAAAAGGTGGTGGTGCACGGTTGAGCGGCTCTCGGCATGCGACCACCTTGTCACGAGGAAGAGTGAGGGTCGTGAGGAACCCCTAGGAAGTGATGGCACGACTCGCCATTGTCGTGGGAAGAAATGGCGTGCCGAGGATCCCGGGGTGGCTATGGAAACCCGTTTCTGTACTGTTTCTGTTACCTGCTGAAACGGTGTGTTGGAGGCTTCGAATGCTAAAACTAAGTTCGGAAATGGATTTAGAAGGTTGAAAACATGTGGGGTAAGAAGTTTGGTCAAGGCTAGGGCAAAGTCGGGGAGCGGGACTCGCCTAGGAACCGGGAAAGTGCCTAGAGACCCGATTCTGGACTGTTCTGGATCTGCATGCTGGAAGCTTCAAATGCCGAAACTAACACTGGAAATGGACTCGGGTGGTCAAGTACGTGTGGGATATGAAGTTTGGTCAAGTTTGGTTCGGGTTGAGTGGCGGTCGCCGGAAAACGGTTGAGTTTTCCAGCAATTTTGGCCTTGAACCGGGCTGTGCTTGGGCTGAACGAAGTGTTGGAGTTTGAGAGGAATTTGAGAGAGTTTTTGAGTGAGAAAGCTAGAGAGAGAGTGCAAGAGGAGTTGTGATTAACTTAATGACCCAAGAGGCTTATATAGGAAGGCTAATGATGCAAAATTAGTGAAATTAAGTGCAATTAGAAGGGGGTGCTTAGGGCATCCGAATTTTTAAGAGGGATTAGAGAGGGGAAGTTGTCTTGAAAAGTTGATGGGAGGTGATGGATGGAAGAAGAGAAGTGATGGGGTGTAAGAGATATTTTGAAATGGGTGGATGGGAGAGAGTTGGCTTGCTTTTAGCCACCCTTAGAGAGAAGCCATGGCTTGCGGCTTAGCTCGGCTCGGCTCGGCTTGGCTAGCTCAAGGGTCCCACTTGATTAGGAAGAAAGCCGGAAGAAACTCGAGGCTTGATTGATCGCGCATTCGATTTCCGTGGTTCGCTTGAATGACGAATTACCGATGTATGCGCGAATACGATTTTAATGAGCCTAATATTGACATGCTTATTGAAAGCGAATGCTCGGGTGACTCGGGGACTCGAAAGCCGGTTTTGCTCCGTTTGGATGATCGGAGGGAAGTTGTCTGTTTCTGTTGCCTGTTCGAGCCTCTACGTGTTATACTGCTCGTGTTGGCGTGCTTTGTGCTTTGTGCTTTGTGCTTTGGGCAGAACGGTTTACTTGCCGGCCCCGACTGGAAATCGATAACCGGAGACGTCCTAAGAATCCGCGAACGGGGCTCTCTTAGTGGTTCCCAAGTTTTCTGATGTGTTCGGAGACCACTGCGATCTCCGTTTGTCAAAACAAGCCCTGAAGGTTTGCCGGGAGGCGTTCGTGGCCATTAAAATGCCACTCGGGAAACCAATATGCTTTGCTTGGTCCAAGCCAAAATGATTACCTAGGCCCTAGGGGTTGCTGGGAGTGGATGGTGCAGAGTTCGGGCATCAACATTTCCCTGAATGGACTATGAGCATAAGATTCCCCGTGAAAGGGGCCCTTTTGTTACCGGAATGGTACTCGGGAAACCTAAATGGATTATGCAATGCGATCGGGGTTTATTTCCCAAGCCTTTGCGGTCCCTGGGATTGATTGGCGCAGATTTCGTGTGCTGACGATTTGTTAAAAGGGTCTCCGGCTATGTCTTTCTATAAAAATGGCCCCTTTTTCCGGGTCAGGATTCACTTAGGAGACCAAGATGAGCTCTGAAACGCAGTCTAAATCCTGTTCCATGGTTCTGGTGGTCCTTGGGTGTGTGCAGGCCTGTTTCCGAGTGCCGTTTACTTGTCCGTGGATCGGGCATCCCCAGAGTCCCGTCAGGAAGGCATTTGCAAATGTTCGGGAGTAACCCGGCTTAAGCAGTAGACTTCTGAAATGCGCTCGGACGTGCCATTGGTCATTTTGACACCACGGGGGATTTTTAGAGCCCCATATTGGATACCTTTTGACGCTCCGGTGATCCGATGATGAATAGTACCATAGGGTCAGCTTCTGTTGTTTCGGGGATCGTTGTTTATTTCCCCTTTTGACTGCCCTTCTGAGCCTTTAGGGGGGACTTTGCTTCTCTTCTGTAGCCCGTGCTCCCACGTTCGCGCGTTCGCCTCCGATTGTGGGGCCATGAATAGTAATCCGAGCTTCGGCCGGGAATCCTTTGTTGGAGCCGGTGGACCAAAATGGGGTGCTGACAGCTTGCCCCTCTTTGGTTGCATGCTCGACTAGAGGATGTAACCAAATATTATAAGAAGCAACCCATTTTGGGTCCGACGACTGCTCTGGTACTGTTCCCCATGACTGCTCATACCTTACTTGGATGTATCGGGATATTGTGCCTGGAACAAAAATTCACAGGTTGGGGGGATTCAAACAAGAATTTGAACACCGAGACGGATCCGGACAGAAATTTAAACCGGGATGGACCCGAACAGGAATTTAAAACCGGGATGGACCCGAAATAGGAATTTTAAACCGGGATGGACCCGAAACAGGAATTTAAACCGGGATGGACCCGAAACAGGAATTTGAAATCGGGATGGACCCGAACAGGAATTTGAAACAGGGATGGACCCGAACAGGAATTTAAACCGGGATGGACCCGAACAGGAATTTGAAACCGGGATGGACCCGAACTGGAATTTAAACCGGGATGGACCCGAACAGGAATTTGGAACCGGGATGGACCCGAAACAGGAATTTGCAACCGGGATGGACCCGAACAGGAATTTTAGCGCCGTACTTTGAGCGTAATGGTGACTCGTGTTAGATCCCATTCCGCACTCGGGTTGCGCGCATTCAGTGTGTGAGGGGTGTTGGACCCCATGTAGCACGTAACCTACGGGTTCGGACTCGGACCGCCACAAATCAACAAAAGGAAATGGAAAATAGAAGAAAACTGATAAAACTAATAAAAAAAGACAAAAACTGATAAATACAGATAGATACGGAGAAGTTGTGCGTTAAGTCGAATGTACGTGATTTAATCAGTTATTAACCGGGGTTGATTAGCAAACAATGTATCTAACCTAGGCAAACAAAGAAAGGGGTTATGGTATTGTTCTACGCTGATTATGTGTGTTGGTTCGTTTTAAGACCGTGTTTCGTGAATGTCACTGCGACTTCACTGAATATGCTAAACTCGTGTTTTGACTATATATTCGGAATCTAGTATTCCGCCTATCCATTATCTAATGTTTGGTGTGCGCAACCGAATTTCATCTCGTCGTGGCACGCATGCGCGCGCCTATGCAACGCGGCTTGGGAGTGTCCATCTTCCCGGGGGCGCGCGACGGACGCGCGTGAGAAGGAGTCGCCACTTACTGTTTACGACCCGTAGGTCGAGGGCCGTTGAGTCACCCAGGTCTAGGGGTACGGGGTACACCTAAATGCTAAGGCAATGGTCGTGCGGAACCGAAAATTCTGAATTCGGGGGTTCTGTTACGTGCGGGCCTATATCCTACATGTCCTTTCGGTACTCTAGCTTGCTAGGCTTGCCGTTTTGTTTATTTATCGCGTGATTTATGGTTGCACTTGACTCGCCCGTTTTGACACCGTAAAGTTGATGAATTGATCAAATTGGGCCAATAATCCGAAAGATGAGTAAACTTGTGCGTCGATGAATCAGTTCACTATCTTCGCGTTACAGTTCGTCGGACCGTGATGGTCGATTTCCTGCGCAAGCCGAGACCACGAGTATTCGAGCTTACTACTCTCTTGGTAACAATAGACCAACTTGACCGGCTCGACACTTGGACCTCTCGCTCGCCGATCGGGGATCCTTACAAATGAATGAATGAATGTACAAACAAATCCTCGCAATGTTCTCTCGAGTAATTACAAAATACAACTGAATAAGTGAATGGATCCCGATTAGTTTGCATTGGGCCAATATTTCGCTCCGGCTCACCGTGTGTTTTGAATAACCAATAAATAAATTAAGGAAACGCGGGCTCAAGGAGCCGGGGGTCGGGTCCGATCAAACCAACGGTCTGCAGGAGAACCGGTTGATTCCCACTGTAACCGTTGGACCAATCGAGCTCCCGGGTGATATCTAAATACGTTTCACACATCCAATCCAAATTGCCTTCCACATAGGCCATACTTGGAGTGTGATGGTGACTCGAGACTAGATCCCATTCCGCACTCGGGTTGCATGCGCTCAGTGAGTTAGGAGGCGTTGGACCTCGTGTTCGATGATTTGGGGTGTTGGACCCCGTGTATTACGTAACCTATGGGTTCGGTCCCGAGTCGCAACAGATCAGCAAAAGCAAATGATAAACAGAGAAAACTGATAAAACTAATGAAAAACAGACAAAAATTGATAAATACAGACAAGTTGTATATTAGGTCGAATGTACGTGATTTAATCAGTTATTAACCGGGGTTGATTAGCAAACAATGTATCTAACCTAGGCAAACAAAGAGGTGGGCTGGGATATGGTTCTAGGCCAATTACATGTGTGAATTTGTTTTAGAACTCTATTCAATGAGGTGTCACTGCGGTTTCACCGAATTTGCCAAACTCGTATTTTGACTCTAGATTAGAATCTAGCATTTCGCCTATCCGTTATTGTGCGCACCCAAATTTCATCTCGTCGGGGCACGCATGCGCGTGCCTAAGCAAACGCGGCTTGGGAGTGTCCACCTTCCCGGGGACGCGCGACGGACGCACGTGAGAAGGAGTCGCCACCTGCCATTTTACGACCCGAAGGTCGAGGGCCGGCAAGTTACCCGGGTCTAGGGGTACGGGGTACACCTAAATTCTAAGGTAATGGTCGTACGGAACCGGAAATTCCGAATTCGGTGGTTCTATTACGTGCGGGCCTATATCCCGCACGCCCTCTCGGTACTCCAACTTGCTAGGCTTGCCATTTTTGTTTATTTACCGCGTGATTTAGAGTTGCGCTCGACTCGTCCTTTTTGACACCGTAAATTCGATGAATTGATCAAGTTGGGCCAAGAGTCCGAAAGATGAGTAGGCTTGTGCATCGAGGAGTCGATTCACTATCTTAGCGTTACAGTTCATCGAACCGTGATGGTTGATTCCCTGCGTGAACCGAAACCACGAGTATCCAAGCTTACTCACCCTTTGGTAGCGATAGACCAACTTAACCGATCCAGCACTCGGATCTCTCGCTCATCGATCGGGGATCCTTACAAGGAGATGAATGAACATACAAATAGAATCCTCACAATGTTCTCTCGAACAATTACAAAGTATAACCGAATAAGTAAATGGATCCCGATCGCTTTGCATTGGGCCACTATTCCGCTCCTGCTCACCGTGTATTTTGAATAACCGATAAATAAATTAAGGCAACGCGGGCTCAAAGAGCCGGGGGTCGGGTCCGATCGAACCGACGGTTTGTAGAAAAGCGACTTGTTTCCACTGTAACCGTTGGATCGATCGAGCTCCCGGGTGATATCTAAACACGTTTCACGCGCTCAATCCAAATCCGCCTTCCACATAGGCCGTATTCGGAGTGTGACGGTGAATCGAGGCTAGATCCCATTCCACACTCGGGTTGCACGCGCTCGGTGAGTTAAGAGGCGTTGGACCTCGTGTTCGGTGATTTGGGGCGTTGGACCCCATGCAACACGTGACCTATGGGTTCGGGCCCGAACCGCAATAAATCATCAAAAGCAAGAATAAAACAAAAGAAAACTGATATAACTGACACAATACAGAAAGCAACTGACAATTACTGATAAGTGTCGGTGAATACAAACGAATTGTGTATTAGGCCGAATATACGTGATTTAATCAGTTATTATCCGTGGTTGATTGGCAAACAATGCATCTTACCTAGGCAAACATAGAGGGCGGGCTAGGATAAGGTTCTAAGCCAATTACATGTGTGTGTTTGTTTTATGACTCTCATTCAGTTAAGTGTCACTGTGGTTTCACCGAATTAGCCAAACTCATGTTTTGACTCTAGATTGGGATCTATATTCCCAACTATCCATTATCTAGGGTTCGATTAGGCCGAATGTACCATTAATCCGGTTGTTCGTGTTTTGCAACTGAAATAAAATGCTTCCCACCGAATCTACGATAGGAAGATGGAAACACCGAGAGTGAGCGGAATGGGTCGTGCGAATGAGACTCGCACCCAGACGGGTGGCCCTTTTCCGTCCATAGATCGAGGCGTTTCCGGCTTCCTAGCGCCTAGGGTATCGGTGAATCAAGGAATGACGGTTATGCCCTTGGATGATAAAATTGTGATGTTCGTGTGTAAATTGGAGATTTGCGTCACACGAAGGAGTCTAAGAAGGATTCTCATGCCCCGACTCGGGCCGCCTCAAATTGGGCCCGGACTCGAGTCAAGGCACGTGAGTACTCGCCAGACATCAATTCTATCCGTGTTACGCGTCTCGGTATTTTGAAATTGTGAATTTTAGTGAAAAAAGGGCATTCTCGCCGTTCCATAAATCATCGATGCGTTTATGAATTAGTAATCGGTTTATCCCATTATTTGGTCCAAATGATTTAGTTAACCGAATAAAGCGTCCCGTTTTCCCGTTTGTGGAATTCTTCGGTGATTATTGACTCATGTTGCGGTTATGATTTTAACAAGCGATGTCCAGACCTAACAAGTCTAATAAATAACGATCATGTAGATAACGATTAAAGAGAGACATAATTACAAATAATTCCAAAGGTCGTCTTTGGAAGGGCAGGAAGACCGACCGAGACTCCAAAAGAGGATAGGGAGGGTTCGGCCATCCCTTAAAAGTGATCGGCCGAACATTCCTTGACCCGGTTCAAGCCTCGGTGGGTCTTTCATGTCATTCCTAGCCGACCCTTGCATACATCAAACAGCACATATATGAAAACAACACATACTTCCCTAGACCGGGACCGACGCGATCACGGTTTACATGAATAAGCATACGAGACATGCAACACATCATTTCCACGAAATTAACGACAAGTTTAATTTATTTCATGATAACCTTGATGATAATACACGAGAATTATACGGCGTCAAGGAGGAAGAGCCCTAGGGCTTCGGGTGGTCCAAGGCAACTCACGGCCTCCATGGCAAGGAGGGTGGCCGTGGTCCTCTTGGAGCAACCGAATCCATCAAGGCCTCTTCCTCTTAGACTCCGAGCCAATCCCTTCACTTAACCACATCTCGGTCATGGCTAGGGACTTCCCACGTATGGAGGCGATCTATTCCGGGAAGAGGAGACGGTTATGGACCCTAGGAGGCCATGGAGGCTCACGGCCCTCCTTCATGAGGTTCGGCCAAGAGGGTCCATGGTCTCCTCAAGTCCATATCGGTCTCCTTCTCTCGGATCCGACCCATCCCTAGCACTATGCATGCATATTAACATGACATGAAGACGTGGATAATAAGAAAGGTACGTTCAACGATGTATGGCATGCATGGAATGTCCGGGTCTAAGGGAAAAAACAACGTCTTGCATGCATTCCGGTTATTTCGAGCCTCATTCGCACTTCACCTAGCCTCGGTGCACGAGGAGAAGAGTCGGGGACGTGGCCGTGGGAGTCGCAAGACTCGGCTTGAAGTCGCGGATGGGTGACCCGGGTAGAAGACGGCCGCTGCCAGTCGGGGAAAAACAAGTCGGCACGCTTGCTTCGGCCACGGCACGGTGCGAGGTCGGGTCCGTTGGACTCCTAAGAGGCGGATCTACATGAGCACGGGCAGACCCGAGCGTGCCAAGGCCTGAATAAACCCGAAAATGTAAGAGAAAACTCGGTAAAAATGAGGAACACCCGGTTTGAGAGAAACGGGTGAATGGCGGTTGTGCACGGTTGATCGGCCCTCGGACCGTGACCACCTCTTCACGGGGGAGAGTGAGGGTTGTGAGGAACCCTTTGAACGTGATGGCACGACTGGCCGAAGTCGTGGGAAGAAATGGCACGTGGCTTGCTCGGTGTGCACGGCTAGGGAAGTCTCGGGACCCGAAAGTTCTCACGGCTGGAACGGGGTGCTGGAGGCCTCAAATCGAAAATCTAAGCCCGGAAATGGACTTAGGGGGTGGGAAATATGTAGGCTAGGAAGTTTGATGATTTTTGGCTTAAGTCGGGTCGGGTGGTTACCGGAATACCGGGTGGTTTTTCGGCGATTTTAGCTGGTTTCGGCCTTGACACGGGCTGAACGGAAGTGAGGGAGAGGGCTGAAACTTGAGAGGTTTTTTGGAGAGAGATTGGCTTGAGAGAGAAGGGGAATGGAGAAAAATGATTAGGCCTAATGGTGAAAGGGGCTTTATAGGCTAGGCTAATGGCCCGATTAAGAGAAGTTAAGTGCAGTTAGGGGGGGATTAGTGGGCTGCCGAAATTAGAGGGGCATTGATGAGGGGAAAATGTCATGTTGAGTGTAGGGGAAGGCAAAGGAGGGTGATAGGTGTGATGGATGTGTAAGAGGAAGTGATGGATGTGTAAGAGGTGTAAGAAGATTTGAATTTTGTGGTGGGGGGAAGTTTGAGCCGCCGGCCATAGGGGCAAGCCGTGGCTTATTGCGGCTGAGCCTCGGCTTGAGGGTTTGAGCCGTGGCTTGGGGTTGAGCCGCGGCTTGGTGGCTTGGCTTGGCTGAGCTGTGGGTCCCGTTCGATCGAGAGAAAAGCCGGAAAATGCTTGAACCCGATTGAGCTTGCATCCGACCTCCGATGTCCAATTAATTTGAAGATTTGGAATGCTTGAACTACGAGAATTTGAACGAGCCCAATATCGCCATGCGTCGTGTGGACGAACGTTCGGGCGACTCGACGCCTCGAGAGTTGGTTTTGCCTCGTTTGGACATTTGGAGTGGAGTTTAGTGCCCCTCGACCCCCGATTGACCTTTGTGCATCCTTGCATTTGTTTTGGCGATCCTTTTGCCCCGTGAGTGATTGTTGGCTCGTCGTCCTCGGTCGGGGACCGTTGGCCCGGGAAGACCTAGGGACTTTGACCGGAATTTTCTCAGTGTGCCCTGAATGTCTTGAGGTGCTCGGGGATCGTTGTGAGGTGTCCGGAAATCGTTGCGATCTCTGTTTTCCGTGGAAATGCCCCGAAGGTTCGCCGGGAGACGTTCGTGCCCACTGAAACGTAGCTCGGGAGACCGAGTCGAGTTCTGGAAGGTTGTCTGAAGCTTGTTCCCCGGCCCTGGTGGTCCCTGGATGCCTGTAAGCCCGTTTTGAGGGGCTGTTTGCTTGTCAGTGGGGCGAACCCCGAGAGCTCTGTCAGAAAAGGCGTCCGTGGGGGATCGGAGTGTCCTGGCTTAAGCATGATGCCCCGGAAATGCGCTCGGACGTGTCATTGGTCACTTTGGCACTGAGAGGGATTTTTGGAGTCCCATATTGGGCACCTTTCGGTGCTTCGGTGACTCGATGATGAATAGTGCCACAGTGTCAGCTCCGTCGTTTCGGGGATTCCTTGTTCGTTCGTTCTTCTGATGGCTTTCCTCCGCTTTTCTCAGTGACCTAGCCCTTTCTCCTATTGCTCATGACCTCGTGCCCGCCTATTTGCCTCTGATTGCCGGGTGATGAATAGTGTCCCGGGCTTCGGTCGGGAATCCTCTTGTGGGAAGCCGGTGGGCCAAAATGGGGCGCTGACAGTTATCTAATGTTTGATTAAATCAGATGCATGATTAATCCGGTTTTTCGCGTTTTGCAACAGAAATGAAGATGCCCGCCACCGAATCTACAATAGGGAGATAGAAACACCGAAAGTGGACGGAATGGGCCGTACGAATGAAACATCGAGGCGTTTCCGACTCCTTAATGCCTAGGATATCGGTGAATCATGGAATGACGATTATGCCCTTGAGTGGTAGAACGTGTGTAGTTCACATACAAATTAAAGATCGTATGACACGAAGAGGTCTAAAGAGACTCGCGCATCTCGACTTGAGCCGCCTCAAATTGGGCCCGGACTCGAGTCATGGTGTGCGAGTACTCGCTAGACACTGATTCTATTCGCGTCACACGTCTCGGTACTTTGAAATTGTAGGCTTTTAAAGAAAAGGGCATTTCCGCCATTCCGTGAACCATCGATGCGTTTACGAATTGACAATCAATTTATCTAATTATTTAGTCCAAATGATTTAATTAACCGAATGATACGTCCCGTTTCTCCCATTTGTGAAATTATTCAATGATTATCATTTCATGTCACAATTATGGTTTTGATGGGTAATTATCCGAAGCTAACGTGCCTAATAAATGATTAGCATGTAGTTAACAGTTAGAGAAAAGCGTAATCACAAGCAATTCCCAGGATCGATCTTGAAATGACAAAAGAGGCGAATCCTAACTCGGAGGGGGTCACGAGGAATTCGGCCATTTCCTAAGGATAAACGGCCGATTGCTTCTTGACCCAATTCGAGTTTCGATGGGTCTCTTATATCATTTCTAATCGGTCCTCGCATACATCAAGTGGCATGCATACACGATTTACACACATTTCACTAAGCCAATGTCACCATGATCTCGGTTACACAAATGGACACGCAAGACAAACACAAACATTGCATTCAATGGAATCTATAAAGCGACATTGGCTCATTCAATGATAAACTCGGAAATAGATCACGAGAAACCCACGACATCATGGAACGAGAGGTCCATAGCTTCGGATGGACCAAGGGACCTCTCGGCCCCCTTGCAAGGAAGGTAGTCCTGAGCATTCCTTGGTGCAGCCGACCCATAGGGTCTCTCCCTCCTAGATTCCGAACGTTTCTCGTCATGCCCACATGCTACACGACATCCGGGACAACAAGGTGCAGGAAATAACAAGCTTCAGGGTGAGAGAGTTTCCCGTGCGTCCATGAGGGACAAGAGGACTCTCACCCATCCCTTCGAGAGGCGTGGCCGTGAGTCCTTATGGCCCCTACGGACCACAAGGACCTCTCTAACCTCGAAATGAGTCATTTCCTGTCATGACATGCACATTTATACGAAATATGAATGTAACAAAAAATGAAACACATGGTATTGCATGGGATTGCATGAAATTAAAGAAAAAAAATCTAACTTGCATATAACATGCACTTTATCACTTTATTGCCTCGTAACAAACAAAGATCGAAGAGCTCGTCCCTTTAAATCATAGAAGAGTGTTACCTAGCCTCGATGTACGAGGAAAAGAGTCGAGGAAGTGGCAATGGGAGTCAGAAGACTCGGCTGGACGTCAAGGGTAGTAGATGCCCATAAGACAACGTCCGTGGCAGCCAGAGAAAATCGAGCTCGGCACGCTAGCTCCGACCACGGCACCAAGTGAGATCGGGCTTCTCGGACTCCTAAGGGATAGATCTAGACGTTCGTGGACAGTTCCGAACGTGCCGGAGCCTGGACAAACCCGAAATGATGAGAGAAATTTCGGTAAGAAACGATGAAACCCGATAAGAGAGAGTGAGTGAAACGGAGGTTGTGCACGGTTGTATGGCTCTCGGATTGTGACCACCTCTTCACGGGGGAGAGTGGGGGTTATGAGGGCCCTTTAAACGTGATGGCATGACTCGCCAAAGTCGTGGAAGGAAATGGCACGTTGAGGAAGTCGGGTGCACCGGGTGAGGGTTCTTGGAACCCGATAGTTCTCACGGTTGGAACGCGACGTTGGAGGCTTCAAATGGAGAATCTAAGCTCGGAAATAGACTTAGGGGATGAGAAATATGTAGGATATGAAGTTTGGTTGTGTTTGGCTTAAGTCGGGTCAGGCGTCGATCGAAATACCGGGTGGTTTTCAGTTGATTTTTGCCGGTTTGGCCACGAGATGGGTTGTGCGGGGATGAGGGAGTGGGCTGGAGATTGAGAGGATTTTAGAGAGAAGTTGGCTTGAGAGAGGATGGAGTTGAAGAAGTGATTAGAGTTAATGATGCTAGAGAACTTATAGGAGAGCTTAATGTGCTTAATGCGATTAGGGCAAGCTAAGTGTGCTTCGGGGAGTTAAGTGTGTGTTGCCGAAAATTTAAGGGGAATTAGGATGGGGAAATGTCACTTAGAGTATGGGAGAAGCAAGAGGAGAAGTGATGGGAAGTGATGGGAGGTGATGGATGGGAGATATGTGTAAGAAGATATTTGAATTGTGTGGTGGAGGGAAGAATGGAGGGGTTGAGCCGCCGGCCATGGGGATCTAGCCGTGGCTAGGTGCGGCCAAGCCGTGGCTTGGGGTTGGAGCCGAAGCTTAGGGTTGAGTCGTGGCTTGGAGGCTTGGCTTGGCTGAACTATGGGTCCTATTTTACTAGGAGAAATGCCGGGAGAAGCTCGGGGCTCGATTGGTTACGTGCTTGGCTTCCGTGGTCCGATTAATTGATAGATTTGGAATGCTTGCATGAAGAGAATTTAAATGAGCCCAATATCGCCATACTTCGCGTGAATGAATATTCGGGTGACCCGGCACCTCGAAAGTCGGTTTTGCTCTGTTTGGACATCTTGAGTGGAATTGACCGTCCCCATTCTCCAATTACTCCTCCGTGCACTGTATTGTTTGTCTCGGTGAGCTTTTTGTCCCGTGCGGAACTGTTGACCCGTCGTCCTTGACCGAAGACCATTAGCCGGAGGTGGCCTAGGGGTCCGCGATCGAGGTTTTCTCAGTATTTCCCGAATGATCTGGGGTGTTTGGAGACCGCTGTGGCCTCAGTTTGTCAGGAACATGCCCCGAAGACTCGCCGAGAGGCGTTCGTGACCACTGAAATGTCACTCGGGAGACCTAATTGATTTGTTTGTCCCAAGGCGAAATGATTTCCCTAGTCCTAGGAGTTGTAGGGAGTGAGTGGTGTGAAACTCGGACGTCAATTTTCCACCGAATGAGCTCTGAGCGCTAGATCCCGTCTGAAAGGGTCTTTTTCCAGAGTCGGGGTCCACTCACGAGAACAAGTTGAACTCCGATAGGCAGTCTGACCCTTTTTCTACAGTTCGAGTAACCCTCGAGTGTGCACAGGCCTGTTTTCGAGTGTCGTTCATCTGTTCGTGAATCGGGCCTCGTGGGGGCCTTGTTAGGAAAGGCGTCTGCGAAGGTTTGGGGGTGCCCCGGCTTAAGCAGGAGGCTTCTGAAATGCGCTCGAAGGTGTCATTGGTTATTTTGGTACCAAGAAGGATTTTTAGAGTCCCATATTGGATACCTTTTGACGTTCCGATGATCCGGCGATGAATAGGACCGCAGTACTGGCCTCTGCTGCTTTCAGGGTTCGTTGTTCGGCTTCTCTTCTAATCGGCTTTTGTGCTTTCCCTGGTGGACCTTGCTTCTCTCTCTCATAGTCCGTGCCCCTATGCCCGAGCGTTCGCCCCCGATTACTGGGTCATGAATAGTATCCCGAGCCTCAGTACGAGCGTTTTGGTGTAAGGAGCCGGTGGGGCAAAATGGGGAGCTGACAGCTTGCCCCTCTTTGGTTGCATGCTTGATTAGAGGATGTAGCCAAAGATCATGAGAAGCATCCCTTTTGGTCCCGGCGATTGCCTTATTGCCAATATCTGTAGTCGCTCGTCCCTCTGAGTTGGATGTGTAGGGAGAATGTGCAAGTGCACGAACTTGTCACAAGATAGCAGCATGGTTGAGAGGTGAAGATTTTGAAACGGTGGATGAGGGGCCTGAGCCCGCAAAGCAGTATGTGCAGGGCCGAAGCTCTTGGAAAGCAGTATGTGTAGGGCCGAAGCCCGTGGAAAGCAGTAAATCACTAGGCCGAAGCCCGTGGAAAGCAGTAGCTGACTAGGCCGAAGCCCGTGGAAAGCAGTAAATCACTAGGCCGAAGCCCGAGGCCCGTGGAAAGCTGTTAATCACTAGGTCGAAGCCCGTGGAAAGTAGTAAATCACTAGGCCGAGGCCCGTGGAAAGCGGTAAATCACTAGGCCGAAGCCCGTGGAAAGCGGTAAATCATTAGGCCGAAGTCCGTGGAAAGCAGTAAATCACTAGGCCGAAGCCCGTGGAAAGCGATAAATCACTAGGCCGAAGCCTGTGGAAAGCAGTAAATTACTAGGCCGAAGCCCGTGGAAAGCGGTAAATCATTAGGCCGAGACCCGTGGAAAGCAATAAATCACTAGGCCAAGGCCCGTGAAAAGCCGTAAATCACTAGGCCGAGGCCCGTGGAAAGCAATAAATCACTAGGCCGACGCCCGTGGAAAGCGGTAAATCACTAGGTCGAAGCCCATGGAAGCGGTAAATCACTAGGCCGAAGCCCGTGGAAAGCGGTAAATTGCCAAAGCGCAGGGAAAGTAGAAGTGGGGATCGATGCTAGGTGGCGTCGCGTGATGCTGGAAGAGGTGGATTGCTTGGTTTCGAGTTGAGATCGTGCTCAGGCGACGCAAGATGTTGTTTGTTGCATTCTTGAACTGGGGTCAAGTGACCTCCCTATAGTGCCCTCCACTCGGTTCGAGGTTGCGATCTGCTGCATGAATCAATCGCGTGTCCGTCAAGGAGGAGATGCCCCTTGGGGTTCTCGACTGCACCTGCGCATGGAGAAAAAGGCAACCTACAAAGGATGTCAGTTGCGCCCAATCAGTGAGACTATGACATAAAAGAAGGATCCATGTAAAGATGTGTCGGAGGTTTGCTGTCGGTGACCGTTGGAGGGTGACCGTGTCCTTATAGGGGAATGGCCTTTCATGGAACGGGGTGACTCGTGGAATATGTGCACAAAGGTAAAGGGAGAGATCTTATGGGATCCTCCAAATCAAGGATACGTTGATTCGATCCCGTTTTGAAGTGAGTCTCGAGTCCGGAGAGTCGAAGAGAGTTTGTTTGCGTCGAAGACTGCCGAACCACTACTCATTGTAGCTTCACGAGGAGTGCCGCTTTTCTTTCGTGGTCGAGTCGACATTGCCCCCTAACTTTTGCCTAGGCCGCAAAATGCGTGATGACCTAGTGGGTGTCAACACCCCATTTTGGCTCACCTTTCCAAACAATGATATCAGCAATGGTCCAAGCCACAACTTGAGCAGAATACAGAAAAATGACTTAACAGAGCAGATATCACTATTCATCCTCAAGTCGGCAAAATTGAACAGAAGACATGCACATGTGACAGAAGGACTCCAGGGGTCACCAAAGGGTAATAGAGTGACTAGAGAGCTCAACAATGTCCAAAACCGGCATTTCCAGTGTACTACATGGACAATCCTATTTTCCGATAGTTCGCTCGTCCGTCTGAAGATAGCCAATATTGGACCTCAAAAATCCACATCGATGCCAAACGGATGAAAAGTGTCTCAAACGCATTTCGCAAATCATCTGCTCTATACAGAACAACTTTCTGTATATAGACAACTTTTAAGTGGAAGTCCAAAAATGCCGGTTTCTCGGAGAAAAGTTAATTCCAAATATCAGATGCGGCCATGCCCCACAATCATACAGAGCACGAGCAGTGCTTCAGATTGTCTTTTGGAAGCCATACAGACACCCTAAATGACTTCCGAGCGACAAAATGGGCATACCCCTCTTCGGAAGAGCATAATCGGAGACTGGTCTGATGGAATTATGGCAAACGAAGTTCACACTACATTGCCCTGAAAACTCTAACGGACATTCGCAATTGGGCAAAACAGACAGTAAAACCCTTCACGGTTTCCCGAGTAACCTCCGAGGATCACAAAAGGCCATTTTCAGTGAAAATCCATATCCGGAGGTCCTCTTTGGGGAAACTTGACACCGGATGCTTACGTTACACAACGCTAGCCTTCTCAAGGCTCAATGTGGAATCGTCGGAATGAATCACACAACTCATCTAGACCCCTCGAGCAGTGCTTTAAGGGTCTCAGATGCACTTTTCATATTCTTAGAGGCCCAATCTTGGCAAACGGAGATCACAGTGATCTCCGGATCGCCCAAGAAACTCAGAAAGCAATCTGAGAAATTCAGTTTTGGCCTCCTAGGACATCTCCGGCTCTACATTTGCTTTTACCGGCTTAAGGGACAAAGTGCCCACGTAATTTGACAATTTATGTCAAAATGACCGACGTGGGATGCAGATACAAGATATGCTGTCTGTCAGCACCCCATTTTGGTCCAACGAAGGACTCCTGGCCGAAGCTCGGATTACTATTCATGGCCCGACAATCGGAGGCGAACGCGCGAACGTGGGAGCACGGGCTACAGAAGAGAAGCAAAGCCCCCCCTAAAGGCTCAGAAGGGTAGTCAAAAGGGGAAATAAACAACGATCCCCGAAACAACAGAAGCTGGCCCTGTGGTACTATTCATCGTCGGATCACCGGAGCATCAAAAGGTATCCAATATGGGGCTCTAAAAATCCCTCGTGGTATCAAAATGACCAATGGCACGTCCGAGCGCATTTCAGAAGTCTACTACTTAAGTCGGGTTACTCCCGAACATTTGCAGACGCCTTCCTAACGGGGCTCCCAGGACGCCCGATCCACGGACAAGTAAACAACACCCGGAAACAGGCTTGCACACACCCAAGGACCACCAGGACCATGGAACAGGATTTAGACTGCGTGTCAGAGCTCATCTTGGTCTCCCGAGTGGATCCCGACCCGGAAAAGGGGCCATTTTTTACAAAAAGACATAGCCGGAGACCCTTTTAACAAATCGTCAGCACACGAAATCTGCGCCAATCAATCCCAGGGACCGCAAGGGCTTGGGAAATAAACCCCGATCGCATTGCATAATCCATTTAGGTTTCCCGAGTACCATTCCGGTAACAAAAGGGCCCCTTTCACGGGGAATCTTGTGCTCATAGCCTATTCAGGGAAATGTTAACGCTCGAACTCTGCACCATCCACTCCCAGCAACCCCTAGGGCCAAGGAAATCATTTTGGCTCGGACCAAGCAAAGCATATCGGTTTCCCGAGTGGCTTTTTAATGGCCACTATGCGCACCCGAATTTCATCTCGCCAGGGCACGCATGCGTGAAGCCTTTGCAACGCGGCTTGGGATTGTCCACCTTCCCGGGGACGCGCGACGGACGCACGTGAGAAGGAGTCCCCACTTACTTTTTACGACCCGTAGGTCGAGGGCCGTTGAGTCGCCCGGGTCTAGGGGTACAAGGTACACCTAAATGCTAAGGCAATGGTCATACGGAACCGGAAATTCCGAATTCGTGCGGGCCTATATCTAGCATGCCCTTTTGGTACTCTAGTTTACTAGGCTTACCGTTTTGTTTATTTACCGCGTGACTTAGGGTTGCACTTGACTCGCCCGTTTTGACACCGTAAAGTTGATGAATTGATCAAGTTGGTCCAATAATCCGAAAGATGAGTAGGCTTGTGCGTCGAGGAATCGGTTCACTATCTTAGCGTTACAGTTCATCGAACCGTGAGGTCGATTCCCTGCACGAACCGAAACTGCGAGTATTCGAGCTTACTCATCTCTTGGTGACGATAGACCAACTTAACCAGTTCGACGCTCGGACCTCTCGCTCACCGATCGGAGATCCTTACAAATGGCTGAATGAATGTACAAACAAATCCTCGCAATGTTCTCTCGAGTAATTACAAAATACAACTGAGTAAGTAAATGGATCCCGATCGGTTTGCATTGGGCCAATATTCCGCTCCGGCTCACCGTGTGTTTTGAATAACCGATAAATAAATTAAGGCAATGCGGGCTCAAGGAGCTGGGGATCGGGTCCGATCGAACCAACGGTCTGCCGGAGAACCGGTTGATTCCCACTGTAACCGTCGGACCGATCAAGCTCCCGGGTGATATCTAAATACGTTTCATACATCCAATCCAAATTGCCTTCCACATAGGCCATGTTTGGAGTATGATGATGAATCGAGGCTAGATCCCATTCCGCACTCGGGTTGCACGCGCTCAGTGAGTTAGGAAGCGTTGGACCTCGTGTTCGGTGGTTTGGGGCGTTGGACCCCGTGCAACACGTAACCTATGGGCTCCGGCCCGAACCGCAACAAATTAGCAAAGACAAGTGGAAAACAGAAGAAAAATGGTAAAACTGACGAAAACATACAATAACTGACAAGTGCCGGTAAATACAGACAAGTTGTATATTAAGTCGAATGTACGTGATTTAATCAGTTATTAACCAGGGTTGATTAGCAAACAATGTATCTAACCTAGGCAAACAAAGATGGTGGGCTAGAATATGGTTCTAAGCCAATTGCATGTGTGAACTTGTTTTAGGATTCTTATTCAGTGAGGTGACACTGCGGTTTCACCGAATTAGCCAAACTCGTATTTTGACTCTAGATTGGAACCTAACATTCCACCAACCCATTATCTAATGTTCGTTTAAGTCAAGTGCACGATTAATCCGGTTCTTGGTATTTTGTAACTGAAATAAAAGGTTCACCACCGAATCTACGATAGGAAGACAGAAACACCGAAAGTGAACGGAATGGGCCGTGCGAATGAAACTCGCACCCGAGCGGGTAGCCCTTTCTCGCCCATAGATCGAGGTGTTTCCAACTCCCTAACGCCTAGGATATCGGTGGATCTCGGAATGACGATTATGCCCTCGGATAATAAAAACATGTGATGTTCGTGTGCAAACTGAAGATCGCGTGACACGAAGAAGTCTAAGGAGGACTCGCATGTCTCGACTCGAGCCGCCTCAAATTGGGCCCGGACTCAAGTCGTAGCACGCGAGTACTCGCTAGACATCGATTCTATTCGTGTTACACGTCTCGGTGCTTTGAAATTGTGAGCCTTTTAAGGAAAAGGGCATTCTCGCCGTTCCGTGAACCATCGATTCGTTTACGAATTAATAATCAATTTATCAAATTATTTAGTCCAAGTAGTTTAATTAATCAAATAACACGTCCCCTTTTCCCATTTGTGAGATTCTTCGGTGATTATTGTTCCACATTGCGGTTATGGTTTGGATGGGCGATATTCGGATCTAGCATGTCTAATAAGTAATAAACATGTAGACAACAATTAAAAGGAAGCATAATTGCAAACAATTCCAAGGATCAACTTCGGAATGATGAAGAGGCCAATCGGAACCTAAAAGAGGTCACGAAGGAGTCGGCCACCCCCAAGGATGATTGGCCAAATGCTCCTTGACCCGATTCAAGTTTCGGTGGGTTTCTCACGTCATTCCTAATCATCCCTTGCATACATCATGTAACATGCACGCGAGAATAACACACATTTCACTAAATCGACATCAACACGACCCTGATTCACACAAATAAACACGGGAGACACTCAAAAACACCATATTCAAGGAATCAACAACGACGTTAACTCATTCAACGATAAACTTGGAAATAACTCACGGGAATCACACGGCCTCAAGGAACAGAGAGCCTTAGGACTTCGGGTGGGCCAAGGAGCCTCACGGCCCCATCGTAAGGAGATGGCCGTGGGTTCCTTGACATGACCGAACCCTCCAAAGCCTCTCCCTCCTAGATCCCAAGTGTTTCTCGTCATGCCATTGTATCTTAGTCATGGTTAGGGACATCACGATCGTGGAAATGGCCTAATCTGGAAGGATGAGGCGGTCATGGACCCTAGAGAGCCAAAGAGGCTCACGGCCCCCCCCTATGAGGCTCGGCCGAGAGGCTCTATGACTCTCCCGAGTCTATGACGGTCTCATCCTTTCGGATTCGAACCATTTCACGTTATGCATGCTTACTCACACAACATACGGACGTAATAAAAGAAATGAAGCACTTACGATGCATGGGTTTGCATGAGGAATCCGGATCTAGAGGAAAAATAACGTCTTTCATGCATTCCGATTCTTTAGATCACATCAACGTTTCATACAAGCATATATCGAGGATCCTAACTTCTCTAAGTCGTAGAGGGATGTTACCTATCCTCGATGCACGAGGGAAAGAGTCGGGGAAGTGGCCTTGAGAGTCGCAAAACTCAGTTGGACGCTACGGATGGCGGGTACCCATAGGTGGTAGCAGCGGCAGCTTGGGAAGATCGGGCTTGGCACGTTAGCTCCAACCACGGCACGGTGCAAGATCGGGCTCGTTGGACTCCTAAGGGATGGATCTAGATGTTCGTGGAAAGTCCCGAATGTGCCGAACCCTGGACAAGCCCGAAACAGTGAGAGAAAGCTCGGTAAAGAAAAGTGGACCCGGTAAAGAAGAAACGGGTGGAACGGTGGTTGTGCACGGTGGATCGGCCCTCGGACCGTGACCACCTCTTCACGGGGGAGGGTGAGGGTCATGAGGAACCCTTTGAACGTGATGGCACGACTCGGCAAAGTTGTGGGAGGAAATGGCACGTTGTTGAAGTGCGGGTGCACGCTGGTGGCGTCCTTGAGACCCGATTGTTCGCACGGCTGAAACGTGATGATGGAGGCTTCAAATGAGAAATCTAAGCCCGGAAATGGACTTAGGGGGTGGGAAATATGTAGGCAAGGGAGTTTGGTGATTTTTAGCTTAAGTCGGGTCGGGTGGTTACCGGAATACCGGGCAGTTTTCCGGTGATTTTGGCCGGTTCCGGCCTTGAGAGGGGCTGAACGTAGAGTGAAGGAGAGGGCTGGGCTTGAGAGGTTTTTGGAGAGATGTTGGCTTGAGAGAGAGTGAGGATGAAGAAATGATTAGGGTTAATGATGAATGGGGCTTTATAGGCTAGCTTCATGGCTCGATTAAGGGAAGTTAAGTGAGGATAGGAGGCCTAAGTGTGGTTGTCGAAATTTTCAAGGCAATTAGGGTGGGGTTTGTGTCATGTAGAGTGTGGGGAAAGGAAGGAAAAGTTGATGGGAGGTGATGGGAAAGGGATAGGAAGCGATGGGTGTAAGAAGGATTTGAAATTTGTGGTGGAGGGAAGGGGAAAACCCCTTGGAGCCGCCGGGTTTGGGTTTGAGCAGCGACTAATTGCGGCCAAGCCGTGACTTGGGGATTGAGCCGAGATCTTGGGTTTGAGCCGTGGCTTGGTGGCTTGGTTTGGTTGAGCTGTGGATCCCATTCGACTAAGAGAAAAGCCGGGAAAAGCTCGAGACTTGATTGAACGCGCGTCCGATCTCCGATGTCCGATTAATTAATAGATTTGGAATGCTTGAACGAAGAGAATTTGAATGAGCCTAATATCGCCATATGTCATGTGAACGAATGTTCGGGTGACTCGGCGCCTCGAGAGTCGGTTTTGCCCCGTTTGGATATTCAGAGTGGAGTTGAGTGTCCCCGTTTCCAATTGCTCCATTGTGCATCGTAGTGCTCGTCTCGGTGAGCCTTTTGTCTTGTGCGGGATCATTGGTTCGCCGTCCCTGACCGAAGACCGTTAGCCGGAGGAGACCTAGGGACTTGCGACCGGGGCTTCCTCAGTGTTCCCCGAATGTCTCGAGGTGTTCGGGGACCACTGTGATCTCTGTTTTCCATGAATGTGCCCTGAAGGTTCGCTGGGAGGCGTTTGTGACCACTGAAATGTCCCTCGAGAAACCTCGTAGAGTTTCGAAAGGTCATTTGAAGCTCATTCCATGACCCCGGTGATCCCTGGGTGCGTGCAGGCCCGTTTCTGGATGCCGTTTACTCGTCAGTGGATCGGGCCCCCCCCCAGAGGCCCGTCAGAAAAGGCGTCTGTGAGAGATCGGGGGTGTCCCGGCTTAAGCAGGATGCCTCCGAAACGTGCCCGGATGTGTCATTGGTCACTTTGGCACCGAGAGGGATTTTTAGAGTCCCATATTGGACACCTTTCGGTGTTTCATTGATTCGGTGGTGAATAGTGCCGCAGTGCCAGTCCCTGTTGCTTCGGGACTTGTCATCTGTTTACTTTTTCGATCGCCCTCTCGTGCTCTCCTAGTGGACCCTGCTTTCTCTTGTCATTCGTGACTCTATGCCCGCACGTTCGCCTCCGATTGTCGGGTGATGAATAGTAATCCGGGCTTTGGCCGGAGATTATCGTGTAGGGAGCCGGTGGGCCAAAATGGGGTGCTGACAGCTTGCCCCTCTTTGGTTGCATGCTCAGTTAAATGATGTAGCCAAAGATTGTAAGAAGCACCCCCTCTTGGGCCCGGCGACTGCTCTGATACAGTTCCCCCATGGCTGCTCGTACCCTGCTTGGATACATCGGGATATTGTGTAGGAAATTAGAATCGGGATGGACCCGAAACAGGAATTTAAACCGGGATGGACCCGAACAGAAATTTAGACTGGGATGGACCCGAACAGACCGGGATGGACCCGAACAGGAATTTAAACCGGGATGGACCCGAACAGGAATTCAGACCGGGATGGACCCGAACAGATCGGGATGGACCTGACTAGGAATTCAGACCGGGATGGACCCGAACAGACCGGGACGGACCCAAACAAGAATTTAGACTGGGATGGACCCGAACAGACCGGGAGGGACCCGAATAGGAATTTAGACCGGGATGGACAAGAACAGGAATTTAGACCGGGATGGACCCGAAACAGGAATTTAGACCGGGATGGACCCGAACAGGAATTTAGACCGGGATGGACCCGAAACAGGAATTTAGACCGGGATGGACCCGAATAGATCGGGATGGACTTGAACAAGAATTTAGACCGGGATGGACCCGAACAAGAATTTAGACCGGGATGGACCCGAACAGGAATTTAGACTGAGATGGACCCGAACAGACCGGGATGGACCCGAACAGGAATTTAGACCGGGATGGACCCGAAACAGGAATTTAGACCGGAATGGACCCGAACAGGAATTTTAAACCGGGATAGACCCGAACAGGAATTTAAAATCGCGATGGACCCGAGACGGGAATTTAAAAACTAGGATAGACCCGAGACACTTGTTCGGGGATCGCGCAAAGCATTAGGTGATGTGGTTCGCTTGGCGTTGGGCCTGGATTGCATCATGTGCGACGACTGATAATGATTCCTCAATGCTTGCCCTTCTTTGGACGTCGGTTGTTTGGTAGCGTGGAACACCCCTTGACGGCTTCCGGTGTATCGAGAGCACGACCTGTCGCGTGAGACAGATATGAGTCTGTTAGGGAGGAGATGCCCCTTGGGGTTCCATGCGCATCTGCAGAGAAGAGCATAACTCTTCATTAGTCATGTGGACAGTGGTGCGCGATGAGTGTACAAGGCTGATGCTGTTCCAAAGGTGTTGATCTGCCGTAAATTGGCGTTGCTGCCGTAATGAAGTTGCTTCGTTGTTGCTTTGCCCTTAGGGTGGCGGTGTGTTTGATCTGCCGAAAGCCGGCTTTGCTGCTAGGGCGATTGCTTGTTGCTCTGCCAGGTGCCGGCTTTGTCGTAGGGGCGATTGTAGTTTGCTGGGGATGCCCCGGTCGCGCGATGAGGGACTCGAGCTCTGGGGTAGAGCGCCTACGTATCTCGAGGGGTTGGAAACCAGAGTCCGCCGTAGTTCTTATGTTTGTTGTACCTGTGATCCTAACATCATTAGTAAGTCATGGGATTACTAGCGATTTGTAAGCACAGGTAAAAGGAAGTGTTTGTAACGCATGCTCTTCAGTTTCGGGTCGCCTGGGCGACCCGTGGAGAGTTTTTGCTTTGGTGATGCGAATGGGGGTCCCGCTTTCAGAGGCCCCGATGTGAGGCCTCCGAGGCTCCTGTTGGCCTTGCATGGGCATATCGAGACGTTCTCAAAGGTGCCCAAGCGGCTCTATCGGTTGTTCGACGCGCCCGTGACCTTAGGACCTTCTCATCAGGGTGCCGTAGGGCGACTGCATTTGTAACCCGCATGGGGAATTTTTTGTTCAAATTTGGTCAGACCTCGGTCTAGTCATTTCCAGAGTGTTATGACTAGACTCCCGGAAAGAAATGTCTAGGATTTTGGCTTTGTGGTAGCCGATTGAAGGGTGGTTATGACCCATTTTGGAGTTGTGCAATGACAAAGAGAAAAGAGAAAGCTTGGGGAGCACGTTGCCCAAGGCTGAAAGGATACACGGGTTCACGCTTGCCGTGAGATGTACCCCCCCTTTCTCTTCCGTCCTTCGGTTGGTGTTGGCTGTCTTGAACTGTTTGGATTGCGTGCTTGGTCGCCCACTGTGCTTGAAGAAGAATCCGCCTTGGACGGTTGAGTTCTGTAGGAGAGCCGATCGGGGATCGTGTTAGAGTAGATAACTTGACAATTTCCCTTGGGGATCCCTGGTCCGCGCAGTGTGCGAAGGCCCAGGGTGACTGTTTTGTTTATCTCTCATTTTACTCTCCTTTTGCTACGGTCACCCGCCTCGGGGCCGTACCTCTCAACCTAAAGGGGATGAACTCTCCTTTTGCCACGACCGCCCGCCTTGGGATTTTCAGTCGTGCCTCTCTCTTACCCTAGCTTTTGCCTAGGTCGCCCCGAGGGGTTTTCGACCTAGCAGGCTCGATTCTTTTGTCTCTCAAATTTGCAAGGGCGAAGGGTTCGAATAATTTGACCTCCAAGTGCGTTACGTTCTGTCTCCGTCAAGGAGTTGCGTCTGCTGCTCCCCCTTTTTGTCGGGGTTTGTTGATTTCTTCTTCGAATTGGCGGTGCCGGAGTTTTATATCTCGGCGGTACCTTGTTTTGTTCATTGGCGGGTTTTTCTCGCATCTTTTCTCTCTCTTTTCATTGGCGGGTTTTTTCCGCTTCTTTTCGCTCTGTTTTTTTCTTGCAGCTGGGGTTTGTATCGTATCCCCATGTATTTGTTTTACTTTTCCCGACTTTTTTGTTATTGCGGGTGCTTTGATGCGCTTTGCCTCTCGGAGACTTGGTGTTTGTTGTTCATGCATTCGGAAGCCGAACTACGTGTTCTTCGTCCTTGCAATCTTTACAAGTGATTTCCTCTATTGTCTAGAGAAAGAAAATGCAAAATTGCCCTAGGGAGTGTGTGACCGAGGTTGTCCTGATGCTTGCTGTGGAAGATGCCCATTCTTGATGCGGATGACTAGGAGCGTTCCAGTGTCGTTTGTTGGAGTGACCCACTATGGCGACTGTCAGCACCCCATTTTGGCCCACCGGTTTCCCACACGAGGATTTCCGACCGAGGCCCGGGACACTATTCACCACCCGGCAATCAGAGACAAATAGGCGAGCATGGGGTCATGAGCAATAGGAGAAGAGCACGATCTACTGAGAAAAGCGGAGGAAAGCCATCGGAAGAACGAACGAACAAGGAATCCCCGAAACGACGGAGCTCACACTGTGGCACTATTCATCACCGAGTAACCGAAGCACCGAAAGGTGCCCAATATGGGACTCCAAAAATCCCTCTCAGTGCCAAAGTGACCAATGAC
Organism: Punica granatum; assembly: GCF_007655135.1. NCBI lineage: Eukaryota > Viridiplantae > Streptophyta > Magnoliopsida > Myrtales > Lythraceae > Punica > Punica granatum. Next base: position 20,717,925 of record NC_045131.1, read on the forward strand.
ACGTCCGGGCGCATTTCCAGGACGTCCTGCTCAAGCCGGGACACCCCAATCCCCCACGGACGCCTTTTCTGACAGAGCTCCCGGGGTTCGCCCCACTGAACAGCAAACGGCCCCTCAAAACGGGCTTACAGGCATCCAAGGACCACCAGGGCCGGGAAACAAGCTTCAGACAACCTTCCGGAACTCGACTCGGTCTCCCGAGCTACGTTTCAGTGGGCACGAACGTCTCCCGGCGAACCTTCGGGGCATTTCCACGGAAAACAGAGATCACAACGATCTTCAAGCACCCCACGACGATCCCCGAGCGCCTCAAGACATTCAGGGAACACTGAGAAAATCCCGGTCACAAGTCCCTAGGCCTCCCCGGGCTGATGGTCCTCGGCCGGGGACGACGAGCCGACGATCCCTACGGGGTAAAAGGGTCACCGAAACGAATGTTATGATGCACAAAGAGCAATCGGGGACCGGGGGACGCTAAACTCCGCTCCGAACGTCCAAACAGGGCAAAACCAACTCTCGAGGCGCCGAGTCGCCCGAACGTTCGTCCACACGAAGCATGGCGATATTAGGCTCATTCAAATCCTCGTCATTCAAGCATTCCAAATCCATAAATTAATTGGACATCGGAGATCGGACGCGCGTTCAATCAAGTCTCGAACTTTTCCCGGCTTTTCTCTTAGTCGAATGGGGTCCACAGCTCAGTCAAGCCAAGCCTCCAAGCCACGGCTCAACCCCAAGCCACGGCTCAAACTCCAAGCCGCGGCTAAAACCCAAATTCGATGGCTCAATCCTTCAAGAAGCTCTCTCCACCACACATTTCAAATATCTCTTACACCCATCAACTCCACTCTTCCATCCATCACTTCCCATCAACCTTTTCAAGACAACTTCCCCTCCCTAATCCCTCTTAAGAAATTCGGATGCCCTAAGCACCATTTAATTGCATTTAACTTCACTCAATCTTGTCATTAAGCTTGCATTTATAAGTCTATTTGGTCATTAACTTAATCACAACTCATCTTGCACTCCCTCTCTAGCATTTCTCACTCAAAAAGTTAGGAGTCGGGAGCCACCAACCTTTCTCAAAAATTCCATCGGAATCCACCATTATGAATTCCGACCCGAAAACTGCTCAGTCGGGCCGGCGTTTCTGACTGTCTGTTCGGTTTTCTTGCAGATCGGGTCGATCCGTGACCCTTTTCGATGAACGACCACTTCTACCACCTCCAGGGGTCAGTTAGGAGTCAGGAGACGTTGGCCTTGCTCAAAAATTCCATCGGAATCCATCGTTATGAATTCTGACCCGAAAACTGCCCAGTCGGGCCAGTTTCCAGACGTGCTCTGTTTTGGGTGATTTTTACAGGACTGTACGGGTCGACCCGACAACTCTGGGAACAAACGACCACCACGGTCACCTAGAGGAGTCCCTTGGCTATCCAAGGCAACCGACCTTGCCTCAAAATTCCATCGGGAGCCTCCGTGGCGACGTCCGACCCGACTTGTGCCAGTCGGGTCTGTCCACCCTTCCGTTCGGGTCTGTTCAACGGAAAACAGCCCAAACCCGACCCATCAACGGTCCAACCCGACTCTTGAAGGTACCATCCCGCATCTCGGGACTAGGTATGACCATTCCCGACTTAGAGGAGCTAGGACTTTTACATTATTGTTGTGTTTATGGAGTTTTGAGGGGTTTTAAGCATGATTTTAATTCCGAACTTTAATATTATGCAATTTCCTTATTACACCATGCATGTTTATCATCGTTTAACTTGCCAGCATGTCGGGAAATATTTAAATCGAAGTCGAGGAAACTATCCCGACCCGGAAAAGCCGAGATCATTCGGGTTAACCTCTCCATGAGGTAACCTAGAGCTTTCTTGACCTTTTTGGGTCAAGACCGGATTCCTTTGCCCCGATTTAAATTGTTTCCTGAGTTTTATTGTTTTTCTCACATCCATGAAGTCGTTATTATTTTATCGATTCCTTTAATAGTATGTTTGTGCATGTTTGCATGTTTGAATGTGTTATTTAAATCATGATAATACCGACTTTCGTTTAATCGTGTTATTTAACATGTTTGATGTTTGAGCATGCGAGAAACGATTCAAAACAAGACGGGGAAAACTTGTGAAACCAAATACAAGCCATGAGACCTCTCGGCTTTATCCAAGGAGAATAGGCCGAGAGTCTCATGGAGTTATTCGGGTTCCATGAGGCTTCCTCTTCCCGTTTTAAATCCGTTCTCGGATTTCGTGTAATTGCAAGTTCAACTACATCGAGAATTTCACATGAAATGTCTTTCCAAACCAAAATATGCATGGATTCGCAATTCGGAGACCCTTTCGGGCCTATTAGGACCAAAGGGTGTTTCGGCCATCGTTGGTCGAATCTTCCTCGGTCTTTCATGACCCGTCTTGGTCGCCGAGTCACGAATCGTTTTTACAATTAATGCATTCGGCACAACCCTTAAGCATTAATTCCACAAACGGGTTAATCGGGACGCTCACATGATTAAACCCATTTCACACTGATAAGGTTTACACGAATTGGCCATTAACTGATAACTCGCGTCGATGAGTTGTCAAATGACGTTGGTGCCCTTTTCAAACTTATCAATTTCAAAACCCGAAACGCGCGGTCCGATGTAGCATGGATGTCTGAAAAGTGTTTCTGTGTCTCAACTTGAATGTTTACCTGATTTCAGGTAGCTTAGGTCAGGATACAGAAGATCTTTCTAGATCACTTCCGGGCAGATCGATCGGTTCTTTAGCTTTTTCGGGGTTCTTGCACAACCCTGGACGACCCAGGGAATTGGTCGACACCGGCTACAGGCCGAGGTGGCCCGCACTGCGATGTTTCCCCTTTTCTGAAAACAATTTTCAAATAAAGGGCAAAATCGTCTTTTCACAATTCAGCGACACTCTTAGGGTTAGCATGACAGAAACACTACAGTATGGGACAAGAACGGGCTACCTGTTCAGGTGCAGGTTCATCTGCATAGCCTTTTCTTATCTCACTGATGAGTTTCTGTCATCCTAACATAGACTCGGGTAACTAGAACGGTTATCTCTGTCAGAAAACATGCAAAATGCTGATTAACCTTTCACTCGACTTAAGCAAACACTAGATAATGGTTAGGAGGAATTCTAGATTCCAAATCTAGAGTCGAAACATGAGTTTGGCTAATTCAGTGGAAATTCAGTGTCACAATACAGAACAATTGTAAAAGCAATCCACACACATGAGATTTGACTCTCTTTGTCAAGTTCTCAAAACAAAGCCGAATGCTAAAACATTGGCACGTGCTTGTTTGTCTAGGGTAGGATTTGCATGCCAAAATACCCCGGATTAACAACTTGTTAAAACACGTACACTCGATAATAACAAACACCTTGTCTGTTATTTACATATTGCGTGTTATCTTTCCGCACCTGTTTGCCATGCGGGTCGAGCCTGATCCCTAGGCCGAATAATATTAGGGTTCAACGCCCTAATCAACACTCACAGGGTCCAACGCCCTATTCAGTGAGAGCGTCCATTGAATTTCAGTTCTTCGGTCTTTTTCCCTAAACTCACGGCGAGTTAGAGTGGAATAATAACCGAACGCGAAATGACTGGAATTCGACCCTTTTTGTAATTTGTATTTATTGTTTTCGAGAGCATTGTAAGGATTTTTATTTTGTACATTTGTTCTGTAAGAATTCCAGTCGGTGAGCGAACGGTTTGAGAGTCGAATTAATCGAATCGGTCTAATGCTTGCCCAGACACAAGTAAATCCAAGATCTCGCGGTTTTGGTTCACGCAGGGATTCAACCTCCATGGTTCGATGAACTGTAACGCAAGATTGTGAACCAACTCCCCGACATACGGGTTTACTTCTCTCTTGGCTTCTCAACCGACATCGTTTAATTCATGCGGTAAATCATAAAACATGCAAGCCTAGCAAATCATAGTACCGAAAGGACGTGCGGGATATAGGCCCGCACGTAACATGAACCCCCGAACACGGATTTTCCGGTTCCGCACAGATCATTGCCTTAGCATTTAGGTGTACCCCGTACCCCTAGACCCGGGCGACTCAACGGCCCTCGACCTACGGGCCGTAAACAGTAAGTGGCGACTCCTTCTCACGCGTGTCCGTCGTGCATCCCCACGGGAAGGTGGACATTCCCAAGCCGCGCGATCCAAAAGCGTGCATGCGTGCCCCGACGAGATCAAATTCGGGTGCGCACAGCTTGGCGACTCCACTGGGGACTTTTAGAGGGTTCGGGCTCGTTCCCGCTTGCTTTGTTTGCTTGTTTATTTACCGCTTTCCGCATTTCCCGCTTACCTACTTAACGCACTTTTATTTCCCGCACATGCATTGCATATCATACTAGCTTCTAGGTACCTATGGGTCGCGTCCCACGACCGGTAATAGGAGCATAAGTTAAATAGGGGTTCCGAGTAAGGGTACGTCGCACGGTTGGACCGACGATTAGGCCCCCAAAGATCCCCGCTCAATTTCAAGGAATTGACACCCTTGAGTCGGGAGCCCCCATCCTTACGTAGCACGGTCCTTGTAGCACCGAACCATGCATCGTGCTATGCCTCCATGCAAGCCTTCAACCCGACGCTGACAACAGTCCATCGAGTCGGCCTGCGTGCCACTTGAGTCTTTTCCATTTCAAGAGCGATGTACATGTAATTTCTATTAAGCCGTGGGCATTTACTCTCTTCGCACACATGCATCATGCAATTTTCAAAAAATAGGATGTCATTCATGTTGACGAGTCCTAAGCGGATTTTCCTGTCGTCTTGGTAAGGGACGCCTCGCTCGGCCTCTTGCCCGCACCTCGACAGAGTCCACCAGCACACAAGGACCTCACCGACCCGCCACGAAATGCCGATGGCGTATACTCTGGGACAGCATGATCGACCTCATCAACACTAGGTTCGATCACCGAGAGGTCGCTGAGAAACGAAGAACTCGCCGGCCAACCACCTCAGAGGGAGCTCTCCCAAACCCGTGCCAAGATGCAGAGATGCGGTCAGGAGCTCGCTTGAGCGAACGCAACCCTGGAGAGGTCTAGGAAGAGGGCTCGTGGAAGACCATACATGCACTATATGATAGATATCTTCGCAGGGCCCTCACCTAGAACCAATGCTTTCCGAGGCTGTGCTCGCTCAGACTCCGAGTGTGGTGGAAGATCAGCTTAGGACTTTATTTTACAAGATTTACATTGCACTTTAGACCTTTCGAGTCAATGTAAATGACAACATTAGCTTTCGAAAATACACGCATCGTATGCATTCTGTTCATTTACTATTTCGCATAACAACTAACATCCCACCATACAAGTGAGTGAGGACCTCTTTCACAGGTAGATCGACCACGACCTTCATCCTCCCTCCACGGTAAGGCGAGCCATGGCCCGAGGACCGATCCATCTTCCCAAGCAAAGCTAGCTTCTCACTAATCCAGCGCAGCCAAACGTCATTGCGTAACTGAGCACACGTCTCTTCGTGCAACCGAGCACATCCACCAGCACAACCGAGTGGGTCCTTCCGCGTCGTGCGAGCATGCTTCCACCTTCTCCATGCACACACCCTCGGCGCGCTCGCACGACGCCTACCAGGCTAGTTCAATCCCCTAAGCCCTTACGCTGAAATCGCGAATATAGTTTGCTCCTTCATTGTTTTCTTTTCCTATTGTAGGAAATTCTACACAAGAAGACAACCTGAACACTGATCGACCACGATTGAGACAACAAACGTCTTCCATCCGTCCAGCACCTTGGAACTTCGACACCGAATCCCAACCCTCCCTCCGCAAAAGATCACAGGCAATAACTTCGACAAACAGAGCATGGCCCTGCCCACCCGCTACGAAAGTCACTAGCACGGTCACATCTCCGACCGGAGAATGATCCCTACCCACCCTCCGCTGTGGCCATCGACCAGCCGCCGGGGCAACACGCATTCTTCCTTAAACTCTCTTCTATATATGCATTCATAAATGGGTTCCCGACGTGAACAAACCCTCCTAGTGGCACTAGGACAGTCCCGAAGACGCCCTATTGATTCTGTCGGATCTGTTCAACTCGCCAGTCCTCTTGGGACCCGGCTCCTCGAGTCTTTCTTAAGACGGCTGCGAATGCCAACCCGCAATTGGGGAAAGTACGCCTATACGGCTCACAATCACAGTCTGACCACCCCAGGGTGGTGATGATTAGACTCCCGGAATTGAGTGTCCCCCACGCGCGGCACCCACGGGTCGCGCGCTGGATGAGGGAACCTCTCATGGGTCCACCTTACATTTCTTACCACACATTCCACCGCATAATCGCCTAATACATCACTTCCTTTGTTGTATTTCACAGGGGCACGCCGGTCACAGGCAAAGAGCGATGCGCGGGTTCACACCTCCTCGAGAACTCTATCGGGCCCTTCACCCTTTTACTTTGATTGGGGAAGAGTCCGACCATGAGGTACCCCCCTACGGAGCCGAAGACGTGGACAATCGAGCGAATCACTCGACATCGATGCGACCGTCTTCCTTGAACATCCGACAACTTTAACAGCGTGCACCATCCAAGAGGCACGCACTGTAGCGAACAGCAAGAAACGATCGGGGACATCGCACTAGGAGCCTGCCGCGGGCCAACTTAACAAATGAAGACCGGGGCATCCCCGTTTGGACATTCGTACAGGGGAAACATCAGTTGTTTATTCACATAGCAACCGCACATTTTCTTAGACAATAGGGGAAGTCCACTTGTAATACTTGCAAGGACAAAAGACGCGAAGTTCGGCTTTGGAGTGCACAAGCATCAGACTTCTGAGAAAACCAGCCCTCACAAAATTGGGCTAGGACAACAAAGTACATCAAGTCTCCATGGGGCGAAGCAAACAAAAGCAGCCTCGATGATGCAAAGTCGAGGAGTTTCAAACAAATACAAGAGGCACAATACAGACCCCAGCTACAAAAAAAAAAACAGAGCGAAAAGAAGCGGGATAAACCCGCCAATGAAGAGAGAGAGAAAAGAAGCGGGAAAAACCCGCCGACAAAAAATGGGGCAATGCCGAGGTTCACCAAAAGCACCGGCACCCCCAATCCAAAAGAAATGAACAAATCCCAACAAAAAGGGAAGCAGCGGTCACAACTCCTCGACGGAGACAGAACGTAACGCACTCGAACGTCGAATCATTCGAGCACTTCGCCTTTGCAAACTCGAGAGACAAAAGAATCGAGCCTGCTAGGTCGAAAACCCCTCGGGGCGATCTAGGCAAAAGTTAGGGCAAAAGAGTGGCATGACCAAAAATCCCGAGGCGGGCGGTCGTGGCAAAAGGAGAGTTCATCCCCTTTAGGTTGAGGGTGCGGCCCCGAGGTGGGTGACCGTAGCAAAAGGAGAGCAAAACGAGAGATAAACAAAACAGTCACCCGAGGCTCTCACACACTGCGCGAGCTAGGAATCCCCAAGGGAAATGGCCAGGCTATCCACTCTAACGCGACCCCCGATCGGCTCTTCAACACAATTCAACTTTCCAAGGCGGATTCTTTCCCAGGCATACTGGACAACCGAGCACGTCATCCCGGGAGTTTGGCACAGCCCATACCGCGGAAAGACAAGAAGGGGGGTACATTTCGCTGCAGGCGTGAACCCGTGTATCCTTTTAGCTTGGGACAACGTGTTCTCTAAGCTTTCTTTCTTTTCTCCTTGTCATTTACATAACTCCAAAATGGGTCACAGTCACCCTTCAATCGACTACCACAAAGCCAAAATCCCAAACATTCCTTTCCGGGAGCCTACTCATAACACTTTGGGAAGACTAGACTGAGGTCTGGTCAAATTTGCGCAGAACTCCCCATACGGGTCACAAATGCAGCCGCCTTGTGCTACCCTGACGAGAAGGGTCCTAAGCCGACAAGCGCGTCGAACAACCGACGGAGTCGCTAGGGCGTCACTGAGGACATCTTAATATACCCACGCATGGTCAACAAAAGTCCCTGAAGGCCTCGCATCGAGGCCTTTGAAAGCGGAATCCAACCGTATTTACCAAAGCAAAGTTCTTTACGGGTCACCTAGGGAACCCAAAACTGAAGCGTCGTGTGTCACAATGACATCATCTTCATAAGCATTGGTACACCAATACATCGTTAATGACTCACTATGACTTGCTAATGATGTTAGGGTCACAGGTGCCAAGCAGCTAGGACCACCGCAGACGTTGACTCCCGGTCTCACGGAATACGCAGGGCCTAGTCCCGTCATCAGCATTCTGCAGGGCCAAGTCCCATCTCTACTTTTATGCAGGGCTGAGTCCCGTCTTTACTTGTCTGCAGGGCCAAGTCCCGTCTCTACTTTTATGCAGGGCCGAGTCCCGTCTTTACTCTTATGCAGGGCCGAGTCCCATCATTACTCTTCCGCAGGGCCGAGTCCCATCTGCAGGGCCAAGTCCCACCACCACTTTTATGCAGGGCCGAGCCCCATCTTTACTTTTATGCAGGGCCGAGTCCCGTCTTCACTTTCATGCAGGGCCGAGTCCCGTCATCACTTTCATGCAGGGCCGAGTCCCGTCATCACTTTTCTGCAGGGCCGAGTCCCGTCTTCACTTTTATGCAGGGCCGAGTCCCGTCATCACTTTTTTGCAGGGCCGAGTCCCGTCTTCACTTTTATGCAGGGCCGAGTCCCGTCATCACTTTTTTGCAGGGCCGAGTCCCGTCTTCACTTTTATGCAGGGCCGAGTCCCGTCATCACTTTTTTGCAGGGCCGAGTCCCGTCTTCACTTTTATGCAGGGCCAAGTCCCATCATTACTCTTCTACAGGGCCGAGTCCCTTCTGCAGGGCCGAGTCCCGTCTTCACTTCCGTGCAGGGCCGAGTCCCGTCATCAGCATTCTGCAGGGCCAAGTCCCATCTCTACTTTTATGCAGGGCCGAGTCCCGTCTTTACTTGTCTGCAGGGCCAAGTCCCGTCTCTACTTTTATGCAGGGCCGAGTCCCGTCTTTACTTGTCTGCAGGGCCAAGTCCCGTCTCTACTTTTATGCAGGGCCGAGTCCCATCTTTACTTTTATGCAGGGCCGAGTCCCATCATTACTCTTCTACAGGGCCAAGTCCCATCTGCAGGGCCGAGTCCCGCCTTCACTTCCGTGCAGGGCCGAGTCCCGTCATCAGCATTCTGCAGGGCCAAGTCCCATCTCTACTTTTATGCAGGGCCGAGTCCCGTCTTTACTTGTCTGCAGGGCCAAGTCCCGTCTCTACTTTTATGCAGGGCCGAGTCCCGTCTTTACTTGTCTACAGGGCCAAGTCCCGTCTCTACTTTTATGCAGGGCCGAGTCCCATCATTACTCTTCTACAGGGCCTAGTCCCATCTGCAGGGCCGAGTCCCGTCTTCACTTTCATGCAGGGCCAAGTCCCGTCATCACTTTTCTGCAGGGCCGAGTCCCGTCTTCACTTTTATGCAGAGCCAAGTCCCATCATTACTCTTCTGCAGGGCCGAGCCCCATCTTTACTTTTATGTAGGGCCGAGTCCCGTCTTCACTTTCATGCAGGGCCAAGTCCCATCATCACTTTTCTGCAAGGCCGAGTCCCGTCTTCACTTTTATGCAGGGCCAAATCCCATCATTACTCTTCTGCAGGGGCGAGCCCCATCTTTACTTTTATGTAGGGCCGAGTCCCGTCTTCACTTTCATGCAGGGCCAAATCCCATCATTACTTTTCTGCAGGGCCGAGTCCCGTCTTCACCCTCTGCAGGACCGAGTACTGTCTTTACTTTGCTGCATGGGCCCATAAGCCCGTGTTCTTACCTCCCTGCACCACACGGACCCATAAACCCGTGTCTCTACTTTTCGTAAACTTACAATTTACTGCTTTTCGGACTTCGTGTCCACGGACTTCTCGTCCATTTTACTGCTTTCCGCGGGCTTCGGCCCTTCACCTACTACTTCACATCCTCCAAATCCTAATCATGCTACTATCTCATGACAGGAGGGGCAAGCTACCATGGAGAACGACGACAGAAGCGGTCGTCGGGACCAAAAAGGGTGCCTCTCATGATCTTTGGCTACATCCTCTAACCGAGCATGCAACCAAAGAGGGGCAAGCTGTCAGCACCCCATTTTGGCCCACCGGCTTCCCACACGAGGATTTCCGACCGAGGCCCAGGACACTATTCATCACCTGGCAATCAGAGACAATTAGGCGAGCATGGGGTCATGAGCAATAGGAGAAGAGCACGGTCTACTGAGAAAAGCGGAGGAAAGCCATCGGAAGAACGAACGAACAAGGAATCCCCGAAACGACGGAGCTCACACTGTGGCACTATTCATCACCGAGTCACCGAAGCACCGAAAGGTGCCCAATATGGGACTCCAAAAATCCCTCTCAGTGCCAAAGTGACCAATGATACGTTCGGGCGCATTTCCGGGGTGTCCTGCTTAAGCCGGGACACCCCAATCCCCCACGGACGCCTTTTCTGACAGAGCTCCCGGGGTTCGCCCCACTGACAAGCAAACGGCCCCTCAAAACGGGCTTACAGGCATCCAAGGACCACCAGGGCCGGGGAACAAGCTTCAGACAACCTTCCGGAACTCGACTCGGTCTCCCGAGCTATGTTTCAGTGGGCACGAACGTCTCCCGGCGAACCTTCGGGGCATTTCCACGGAAAACAGAGATCACAACGATCTTCGAGCACCCCACAACGATCCCCGAGCGCCTCAAGACATTCAGGGAACACTGAGAAAATCTCGGTCACAAGTCCCTAGGCCTCCCCGGGCTGACGGTCCTCGGCCGGGGACGACGAGCCGACGATCCCTACGGGGTAAAAGGGTCACCGAAACGAATGTTATGATGCACAAAGAGCAATCGGGGACCGAGGGATGCTAAACTCCGCTCCGAACGTCCAAACAGGACAAAACCAACTCTCGAGGCGCCGAGTCGCCAGAACGTTCGTCCACACGACGCATGGCGATATTAGGCTCATTCAAATCCTCGTCATTCAAGCATTCCAAATCCATAAATTAATTGGACATCGGAGATCAGACGCGCGTTCAATCAAGTCTCGAACTTTTCCCGGCTTTTCTCTTAGTCGAATGGGGTCCACAGCTCAGCCAAGCCAAGCCTCCAAGCCACGGCTCAACCCCAAGCCACGGCTCAAACTCCAAGCCGCGGCTAAAACCCAAATTCGGTGGCTCAATCCTTCAAGAAGCTCTCTCCACCACACATTTCAAATATCTCTTACATCCATCAACTCCACTCTTCCATCCATCAACTCCACTCTTCCATCCATCACTTCCCATCAACCTTTTCAAGACAACTTCCCCTCCCTAATCCCTCTTAAGAAATTCGGATGCCCTAAGCACCATTTAATTGCATTTAACTTCACTCAATCTTGTCATTAAGCTTGCATTTATAAGTCCATTTGGTCATTAACTTAATCACAACTCATCTTGCACTCCCTCTCTAGCATTTCTCACTCAAACAAATGCTCTCAACCTCCCAAGAACTTCAGCAAAATCGTAGCAAGCAAGAACCACCCAAAAACCAAGCAAAACACTCAAGACTTAAGTCGGAATCCATCCCGACTTAAATCCAAACTTCACCAAACTTCATATCCTACATGTTTTCGACCCCCTCTATCCATTTCCGAGCTTAGATTTTAAGTTTGAAGCCTCTAAGTTAGAGAATCAGCTCAGTACAGAACCGAGCACAGTTTTGGCCCAGCCGGGTCAAAACTTCCAACCCTGTTTTCTCACCTTCTCGAGTCGGTCTGATCTTTCAAAACCCATCAAACACCTCCGGGGGTTCGTTAGGAGTCGGGAGCCACCGACCTTGCTCAAAATTTCCATCGGAATCCACCGTTATGAATTCCGACCCGAAAACTGCTCAGTCGGGCCGGCGTTTCTGACTGTCTGTTCGGTTTTCTTGCAGATCGGGTCAATCCGTGACCCTTTTCGATGAACGACCACTTCTACCACCTCCATGGGTCAGTTAGGAGTCAGGAGACGTTGGCCTTGCTCAAAATTTCCATCGGAATCCATGGTTATGAATTCCGACCCGAAAACTGCCCAGTCGGGCCAGTTTCCAGACGTGCTCTGTTTTGGGTGATTTTTACAGGACTGTACGGGTCGACCCGACAACTCTGGAAACAAACGACCACCACGGTCACCTAGAGGAGTCCCTTGGCTATCCAAGACCGCCGACCTTGCCTCAAAATTCCATCGGGAGACTCCGTGGCGACGTCCGACCCGACTTGTGCCAGTCGGGTCTGTCCACCCTTCCGTTCGGGTCTGTTTGGTGCCATTCGGGTCTGTTCAACGGAAAACAGCCCAAACCCGACCCATCAACGGTCCAACCCGACTCTTGAAGGTACCATCCCGCATCTCGGGACTAGGTATGACCATCCCCGACTTAGAGGAGCTAGGACTTTTACATTATTGTTGTGTTTATGGAGTTTTGAGGGGTTTTAAGCATGATTTTAATTCCGAACTTTAATATTATGCAATTTCCTTATTACACCATGCATGTTTATCATCGTTTAACTTGCTAGCATGTCGGGAAATATTTAAATCGAAGTCGAGGAAGCTATCCCGACCCGGAAAAGCCGAGATCATTCGGGTTAACCTCTCCATGAGGTAACCTAGAGCTTTCTTGACCTTTTTGGGTCAAGACCGGATTCCTTTGCCCCGATTTAAATTGTTTCCTGAGTTTTATTGTTTTTCTCACATCCATGAAGTCGTTATTATTTTATCGATTCCTTTAATAATATGTTTGTGCATGTTTGCATGTTTGAATGTGTTATTTAAATCATGATAATACCGACTTTCGTTTAATCGTGTTATTTAACATGTTTGATGTTTGAGCATGCGAGAAACGATTCAAAACAAGACGGGGAAAACTCGTGAAACCAAATACAAGCCATGAGACCTCTCGGCTTTATCCAAGGAGAATAGGCCGAGAGTCTCATGGAGTTATTCGGGTTCCATGAGGCTTCCTCTTCCCGTTTTAAATCCGTTCTCGGATTTCGTGTAATTTGCAAGTTCAATTACATCGAGAATTTCACATGAAATGTCTTTCCAAACCAAAATATGCATGGATTCGCAATTCGGAGACCCTTTCGGGCCTATTAGGACCAAAGGGTGTTTCCGCCATCGTTGGTCGAATCTTCCTTGGTCTTTCTTGACCCGTCTTGGTCGCCGAGTCACGAATCGTTTTTACAATTAATGCATTCGGCACAACCCTTAAGCATTAATTCCACAAACGGGTTAATCGGGACGCTCACATGATTAAACCCATTTCACACAGATAAGGTTTACACGAATTGGCCATTAACTGATAACTCGCGTCGATGAGTTGTCAAATGACGTTGGTGCCCTTTTCAAACTTATCAATTTCAAAACCCGAAACGCGCGGTCCGATGTAGCATGGATGTCTGAAAAGTGTTTCTGTGTCTCAACTTGAATGTTTACCTGATTCCAGGTAGCTCAGGTCAGGATACAGAAGATCTTTCTAGATCACTTCCGGGCAGATCGATCGGTTCTTTGGCTTTTTCGAGGTTCTTGCACAACCCTGGACGACCCAGGGAATTGGTCGACACCGGCTACAGGCCGAGGTGGCCCGCACTGCGATGTTTCCCCTTTTCTGAATACAATTTTCAAATAAAGGGCAAAATCGTCTTTTCACAATTCAGCGACACTCTTAGGGTTAGCATGACAGAAACACTACAGTATGGGACAAGAACGGGCTACCTGTTCAGGTGCAGGTTCATCTGCATAGCCCTTTTTTATCTAACTGATGAGTTTCTGTCATCCTAACATAGACTCGGGTAACTAGAACGGTTATCTCTGTCAGAAAACATGCAAAATGCTGATTAACCTTTCACTCGACTTAACCAAACACTAGATAATGGTTAGGAGGAATTCTAGATTCCAAATCTAGAGTCGAAACATGAGTTTGGCTAATTCAGTGGAAATTCAGTGTCACAATACAGAATAACTGTAAAAGCAATCCACACACATGAGATTTGACTCTCTTTGTCAAGTTCTCAAAACAAAGCCGAATGCTAAAACATTGGCACGTGCTTGTTTGTCTAGGGTAGGATTTGCATGCCAAAATACCCCGGATTAACAACTTGTTAAAACACATACACTCTATAATAACAAACACCTTGTCTGTTATTTACATGTTGCGTGTTATCTTTCCGCACCTGTTTACCATGCGGGTCGAGCCTGATCCCTAGGCCGAATAATATTAGGGTTCAACGCCCTAATCATCGAGCACAGGGTTCAACGCCCTAATCAACACTCACAGGGTCCAACGCCCTATTCAGTGAGAGCGTCCATTGAATTTCAGTTCTTCGGTCTTTTTCCCTAAACTCACGGCGAGTTAGAGTGGAATAATAACCGAACGCGAAACGACTGGAATTCGACCCTTTTTGTAATTTGTATTTATTGTTTTCGAGAGCATTGTAAGGACTTTTATTTTGTACATTTGTTCTGTAAGAATTCCAGTCGGTGAGCGAACGGTCTGAGAGTCGAATTAATCGAATCGGTCTATTGCTTGCCCAGACACAAGTAAATCCAAGATCTCGCAGTTTTGGTTCACGCTGGGATTCAATCTCCATGGTTCGATGAACTGTAACGCAAGATTGTGAACCAACTCCCCAACATACGGGTTTACTTCTCTCTCGGCTTCTCAACCGACATCGTTTAATTCACCGAATCTTCGGTGTCAAAACGTGCGAGCCGAGTGCAGCTTAATTCATGTGGTAAATCATAAAACATACAAGCCTAGCAAACCATAGTACCGAAAGGGCGTGCGGGATATAGGTTCGCACGTAACATGAACCCCCGAACACGGATTTTCCGGTTCCGCACAGATCATTGCCTTAGCATTTAGGTGTACCCCGTACCCCTAGACCCGGGCGACTCAACGGCCCTTGACCTACGGGTCGTAAACAGTAAGTGGCGACTCCTTCTCACGCGTGTCCGTCGCGCATCCCCACGGGAAGGTGGACATTCCCAAGCCGCGCGATCCAAAAGCACGCATGCGTGCCCCGACGAGATCAAATTCGGGTGCGCACAGCGACCTCAGGGCGAACTTTAACCAGGTATGCCCCAATGTACGTCGCTTGCCGAGGTCGTGTTGTTGCGAGCTTCAACCGGGGATGCCCCAGCGTACGTCGCTTGGAAATGCTCATCGTGGCCGGATGATGTTCGAGGTGGTCTCGGTCTGAATGATGAACGTAAATGCCCCGATCTTCATTGTTAATGTGACCTGTGGTGGGCGCCTTGTACAATCATCGTCCCCGATCGTGCTTGTGGCTTTAGCATCAGTTGTATGCTGGAGAGGTGTGCTCTCGAAGCCGATGGGCATGCTTGTTTGTCGATTGAGACGGTTACGCTGAAGGCATGCGGCTCGTTCGAACGCTTCCGTCGTCGGCTTCATAGGGGGTACCTCCTTGTCGGGCCCTTCCCTACTGAAGTATAGGAAGAAAGACCCGATAGGAGTTCTCGAGGAGGTGTGAACCAGCGCATCGCTCTTCGCCCGCGACTGGCGTCTCCCTGTGAAGGATGACAAAGAAGATGATATATTAGGTGATTATGCGGTGGAATATGTGGTAAGAAATGTAAGGTGGACCCATGGGAAATTCCTTCGTCCAGTGCGCGACCCATGGGGTACCGCGTGTGAGGGACACTCAATTCCGGGAGTCTAGTCATCACCACCCTGGAGTGGTCAGACCGTGACTAGGGGCCGCATATGTGTACTTTCCTCGATTGCGGATTGGCATGTGCAGCCGTCCTAGGGAAGGCTCGGGGAGCCGGGTCCTATAAGGACAGGCGAGTCGAACAGGCCCGAAAGAACTAATAGGGGATCTTTGGGATTGTTCTAATGCTCACTTGAGTGGTTTGTTCTAGTCGGGAGCTTGTTTGGGAATGCATATAAATAAATGTAAAAGAGAGTTTAGGGAAGAGTGCATGTTGCCCCAGTGTCTGGTTGATGGCCACAGTGGAGGGTGGGCAGGGATCATTCTCCAGTCGGAGATGTGACCGTGCTAGTGACTTTCGCGGCGAGTGGGCAGGGCCATGCTCTGTTCGTCGGAGCTGTTGCTTGTGATCTTTTGCGGAGGGAGGGTTGGGATTTGGTGTCGAAGTTCCAAGGTGCTGGACGGGAAGTATTCATTGTCCTGATCATAGCGTTCAAGGTTCAAATTACCTTCTTGTCAGTTATTTCCTGCAATGGGAAGAGGAAAAGCAATGAAGGAACTAGAACTATTCGTAATTTGAATGCAACTGTGTAGGGGAGCGAACAGGCCTGATAGGCGTCATGCAAGCACACTGAGAGACATGCACAAGGTGTGTCGAGGATGCGTGCATGGGCAAGGTAGGGGTGTGCTCGCACGACGTGGAAAGGGCACGCTCAGTTGTGCTGATGGAAGTACTCGTAGCATGGAGGGACGTGTGCTCAACCATGCAATGACGTAATCGATTGCGCGGGATTAATGGGGAGTTAGTGTTGCTTGGATGGTTGACCCTTGAGCTACTGATCGTCTCGCCGTGGAGGAAGGGTGAGGACCATGAGAGGTCCACCTACAAAGGCGGTCACAACTTAGTCTACCGTGTAGTAGTGTTAATTGTTGTGTAAAACAGTAAATGGATAGGATGCATGCAAAGCGTGAGTTTTCAAAAGCTAATGTTGTCGTTCACATTGACTCAAAAAGTTCAAAGTACAATGCGAATTTTGTAAAATAGAGCCTTAAGCTGATTTGCCACCACACTTGGGATTTGAGCGAGCGCGGCCTCGGAAAGCACCGGGTCTAGGCGAGGGCCTTGCGGAGACATCTACCCTAGAGTGCATGTGTAGGCCTTCATGAGGCCCTTTCCTAGACCTCTCCAGGGCGGCATTCGCTCAAACGAGCTCCTGATCGTATCTTTGTAGCTTGTCGCGGGTTTGGGAGAGCTCCCTCCAAGTTGTGGTTGGCCGGCGAGTTCCTCATCTCTCAGCAACCTCTCGGTAATCGAACCTAGTGTTGGTGAGGTCGATCATGCTGTCCCGGAGTATACGCCATCCGCATTTCGTGGCGGGTCGGTGAGGTCCTGGTGTGCTGGTGGACTCTGTCGAGGCGCGGGCAGGAGGCCGAGCGAGGCGTCCCTTACCAAGACGATAAGAAAATCTGCTTAGGACTTGTCAACATGAACGACATCGTAGTGTGTTTTGAAAACTGCATGATGCATATGTGCAGAGAAAAGTAAATGCCCATGGCTTAGTACAAATTACAAAGTACATTGCTCTTGAAATATAAAAGACTCAAGTGGCGCGCAGGCCGACTCGATGGACTGTTGTCGGCGTCGGGTTGAAGGCTTGCATGGAGGCATAGCACGATGCATGGTTCGGTGCTACAGGGACCGTGCTATCTATGGATGGGGGCTCCCGACTCAAGGGTGTGAATTCCTTGAAATCGAGCGAGGATCTTTGGGGGCCGGTTCGGTGGCATAGCCGACTCGATCCGTTCCCTTATTTGGAACCTCTGACTAACCTAGCTTCCTATTTTGGTGCCCGTGGGATTTCGGACAAGGTACCTAGAAACCCGCTAGAATGATGCGATGCAAGTGCGTAAAATAAATGTGTGCGAAATAAATGTGCTTAAAATAAATGTACGGAAAGCGATAAATAAACATGCAAGCAAGCAAACGGAATTGAGCCCAAACCCACTAAGTATGTCCCTAGTGGAGTCGCCAAGCTGTGCGCACCCGAATTTCATCTCTTCGGGGCACGCATGCGCGAAGACTTTGCAACGCGGCTTGGGATTGTCCACCTTCCTGGGGACGCGCGACGGACGCACGTGAGAAGGAGTCGCCACTTACTGTTTACGACCCGTAGGTCGAGGGTCGTTGAGTCGCCCGGGTCTAGGGGTACAAGGTACACCTAAATGCTAAGGCAATGGTCATACGGAACCGAAAATTCCGAATTCGGGGGTTCTATTACGTGCGGGCCTATATCCTACACGCCCTTTCGATACTCTAGTTTACTAGGCTTACCATTTTGTTTATTTTACCGCGTGACTTAGGGTTACACTTGACTCGCCCGTTTTGACATTGTAAAGTCGATGAATTGATCAAGTTGGTCCAATAATCCGAAAGATGAGTAAGCTTGTGCGTCGAGGAGTCGGTTCACTATCTTAGCGTTACAGTTCATCGAACCGTGATGGTCGATTCCCTGCGCGAACCGAAACCGCGAGTATTCGAGCTTACTCATCTCTTGGTGAGGATAGACCAACTTAACCAGTTCGACGCTCGGACCTCTCACTCTCCGATCGAAGCTCCTTACAAATGGATGAATGAATGTACAAACAAATCCTCGCAATGTTCTCTCGAGTAATTACAAAATACAACTGAGTAAGTAAATGGATCCCGATCGGTTTGCATTGGGCCAATATTCCGCTCCGGCTCACCGTGTGTTTTGAATAACCGATAAATAAATTAAGGCAATGCGGGCTCAAGGAGCCGGGGGTCGAGTCCGATCGAACCAACGGTCTGCCGAAGAACCGGTTGATTCCCACTGTAACCGTCGGACTGATCGAGCTCCCGGGTGATATCTAAACACGTTTCATACATCTAATCCAAATTGCCTTCCACATAGGCCATGTTTGGAGTATGATGATGAATCGAGGCTTGATCCCATTCCGCACTCGGGTTGCACGCGCTCAGTGAGTTAGGAGGCGTTGGACCTCGTGTTTGGTGGTTTGGGGCGTTGGACCCCGTGCAACATGTAACCTATGGGCTCGGGCCCGAACCGCAACAAATTAGCAAAGACAAGTGGAAAATAGAAGAAAAATGGTAAAACTGACGAAAACATACAATAACTGACAAGTGCCGGTAAATACAGACAAGTTGTATATTAAGTCGAATGTACGTGATTTAATCAGTTATTAACCAGGGTTGATTAGCAAATAATGTATCTAACCTAGGCAAACAAAGATGGTGGGCTAGAATATGGTTCTAAGCCAATTGCATGTGTGAACTTGTTTTAGGATTTTTATTCAGTGAGGTGACACTGCGGTTTCACCGAATTAGCCAAACTCGTATTTTGACTCTAGATTGGAACCTAACATTCGACCTACCCATTATCTAATGTTCGTTTAAGTCAAGTGCACGATTAATCCGGCTCTTGGTATTTTGTAACTGAAATAAAAGGTTCACCACCGAATCTACGATAGGAAGACAGAAACACCGAAAGTGAACGGAATGGGCAGTGCGAATGAAACTCACACCCGAGCGGGTTGCCCTTTCTCGCCCATAGATCGAGGTGTTTCCAACTCCCTAACGCCTAGGAAATCGGTGGATCTCGGAATGACGATTATGCCATCGGATAATAAAAACATGTGATGTTCATGTGCAAACTGAAGATCGTGTGACACGAAGAAGTCTAAGGAGGACTCGCGTGTCTCGACTCGAGCCGCCTCAAATTGGGCCCAGACTCGAGTCGTAGCACGCGAGTACTTGCTAGACATCGATTCTATTTGTGTTACACGTCTCGGTGCTTTGAAATTGTGAGCTTTTTAAGGAAAAGGGCATTCTCGCCGTTCCGTGAACCATCGATTCGTTTATGAATTAATAATCAATTTATCCAATTATTTAGTCCTAGTAGTTTAATTAATCGAATAACACGTCCCATTTTCCCATTTGTGAGATTCTTCGGTTTTGGCCCACCGGCTTCCCACACGAGGATTCCCGACCCAAGCTTGGGACACTATTCATCGCCCGGCAATCAGAGGTAAATAGGCGGACACGGGGTCATGAGTGATAGGATAAAGAGCTAGGTCACGGAGGAAAGCGGAGGAGAGCAATCAGAAGAACGAACGAAAAAGGAGTCCCGAAAAACGACGGAGCGGGCACTGTGGCACTATTCATCACCAAGTCACTGAAGCACCGAAAGGTGCCTAATATGAGACTCCAAAAATCACTCTCAGCGCCAAAGTGACCAATGACACGTCCGGACGCATTTCCGGGGCAAGCCGCATGAGCCGGGACACCCTGGTCTCTCGCGGACGCCTTTTCTGTCAGAGCTCCCGGGGCCCGCTCCACTGACAAGCAGATGGCCCCCCAAAACGGGCCTACAGGCACCCAGGGACCACCAGGGTCGGGGAACAAGCTTCAGATGACCTTCCGGAACTCGACTCGGTTTCTCGAGGGACGTTTCAGTGGTCGTGAACGTCTCCCGGCGAGCCTTCGGGGCACGTCCACGAAGAACAGAGATCACAACGATCCCCGAGCACCTCACGACGAGCCCCGAGCACCCCAAGACGTTCAGAGCACACTGAGAAAACCCCGGTTAAAGTCCCTAGGTCTTCCCGGGCCGACGGTCCCCGACCGAGGGCGACTAGCCAATGATCCCTCATGGGGCAAAAGGATCGCCAAAATGAATGTTAGGATGCGCAAAGAGCAATCGGGGACCGAGGGACATTAAACCCCTCTCCGAACGTCCAAACAGGGCAAAACCGACTCTCGAGGCGCCGAGTCGCCCGAACGATCGTTCACACGAAACGTGGCGATATTAGGCTCATTCAAATCCTCGTCATTTAAGCATTCCAAATCTCCAAATTAATTGGACATCGGAGGTCGGATGCCAGCTCAATCAAGTTTCAAGCATTTTCCGGCTTTCTCTCAATCGAATGGGACCCACAGCTCAGCCAAGCCGAGCCATCAAGCCACGGCTCAACCCCAAGCCACGGCTCAAACCCACGGCTCCGATTGGACATCCCCAAGCCGCGGCTTCCCCCTCCATGGCCGGCGGCTCAAGTCTCTCTCCCACCACAAATTTGAATTTCTCTCACATCTATCACCTCACATCACTCTTCCTCTTGCTTCCCCTACACTCTAAGTGACCATTTCCCCTCCCTAATTGCCTTAAATTTTCGGCAGCCCTAGCTTAGTCCACTAAACCGCACTTTACTTCACTTAATCGGGCCATTAACCTAGCCTATAAAGTCTCATCCATCATTAACTCTAATCACTTCTTCATTCTCCTTCTCTCTCAAGCCAATCTCCTTCTAGAATCCTCTCTAACTCCAGCCCACCCCCACAGTTCGTGCGACCTCTTGCCAAGGCCAAAACCAGCCGAAACCGCCGGAAAACCACCCTGTATTCCGGTAACCACCCGACCCGACCTAAGCAAAAATCACCAAACTCCCTAGTTTACATATTTTCCACCCCCTAAGTCCATTTCCGGGCTTAGATTTTCGATTTGAAGCCTCCCATACCTTGTTTCAGCAGCACGAAGAATCGGGTCCCTTGATCGATACTAGGTGCACACCGAACCTTCCACGCGTGCCATTTCGTTCCACGACTTTGCCGAGTCGTGCCATCGCGTTCAAAGGGTTCTTCACAACCCTCACCCTCTCTCGTGAAGAGGTGGTCACGATCCGAGGGCCGATCAACCGTGCACAACCGTCGTCCCGCCCGTTTCTCCTTTACCGGGTCCGCTTGACTTTTACCGAGCTTTATCTCACTATTTTGGGTTTTTCTAGGCTTCGGCACGTTCGGGACCTTCCACGAACGCCTAGACCTACCTCTAAGGAGTCCAACAAGCCCGACCTCACACCGTGCCGTGCCAGGAGCTCGCGTGCCGACCCATTTTTCCACGGACTGCCGCGGCTGCCTTCACCCGGGTCACCCACCCGTGACGTCCACCCCGAGTCTTGTGACTCCCACGGCCGCTTCCCCGACTCCTTTCCTCGTGCATCGAGGCTAGGTAACGCCCATCTACAACTTAGAGAAGCTAGGACCTTTAATCGTTGCTTGTATGAAGTGCTTATGTGGCTTAAAGAACTCGAATGTACGAAGGTTTGTGTTTTTCGTTTAGATCCGTGAATCCCATGCATTTTCATGCAACGTACGCATGTTATATATATATATATATGATCGTGCCATGTCCGTATGAAGTGTGAACTCGCGTGCCATGGTGGGGAGGAGGTCGGTTCCGGACGGGTGAGGACATTTCGGCCACGGTTGAGCCATGGGATTCACGGCTTAGTCTCTAGGGATAGACCCGTGAGCTCCTATGGCTCGTCCGGGGCTAGGATGTCCTCCCTTTTCCCGAAAAGGGTTGATTCCCACATCTTTTTACCGTTAAGTCGCATGTAGCACGATGGCACGACGGGAAAGGGCTCGAATCGGGGTCGAAGAAGACTCTCCCGACCCGTGTGAGCCATGGAAGCTCACGGCATCCTGTGAAGGAACATAGCCGAGAGCTTCCTTGGACCACACGAGTCCGGGAAGTCTTCTTCCACCTCGGGATGGGTCGATTCCTGTGTTTTTCCTCCTTTATGTTATTAGTTGGATCAATGTTGCGTCGTTATTTCCATTCAAACATGTCACTCGTGTGTCGTGTACAATTTCATACGATCGAGACCATGACTAAGACGTGATTAAATAAGTGGAATAACACGGGATCAAGGGAGAAGAGCCTGAGAAGGCCTCGGTCACGCCAAGGAACTCACGGCCATCCCCTTTGCAATGGGGCCGTGAGGCTCCTTGGCGTGTTCGAAGCCTCCGAGCTCTCCTTTCCTCGAGGCCGTACGATTCCCGCACACACCCTTAATCTTATCGTGAAGTTGGGTAAAATTGTTTGTTGATTTCGTGAATATGATGTCCTTGAATGTCTTGTGTGTTTATTTGCGTAAATTGGTATTATGATAACGCCAATCTAATGAAACATATGTCGTTTTTTTATGCGCACGTCACTCGTTGCATGCAAGGGCCGATCAGGAATGACGTGAAAGACCCACCGAAACTCGAGACGGGTCAAGGAATATTCGGCCATTTATCCTCGAGAGGTGGCCGAATCATCCGTGACCTCCTTGGAGTTTCGCTTGGTCTCTTCGTTGTTCCGAAATCGATCCTTGGAATTGTTCACGGTTATATTATCTCTTCTAGTTGATAGACGAATCCGAATTGCATAGCGGATGTACTAGACTCGAATATTTCCCGCTAAAACCGTAACCACAGTGCGGAGTGATAATCACTAAAAAAATCTCATAAATGGGATAAACGGGACGCTCCGCTCGGCTAATTGAGTCACTTGGACTAAGTAATTGGATAAATTGATTATTAATTCGTAAACGCATCGATGACTCATGGAACGGCGTGAATGCCCTTATCCATTAAAAATTCACAATTTCAAAATACCGAGTCGCGTAACACGAATGGAGTTGATGTCTAGGGAGTATTCACGTGCCACAACTCGAGTCCGGGCCCAATTTGAGGCGGCCCGAGTCGGGGCACGAGAGTCCTTTTTAGACTCCTTCGTGTGACGCGATCTCCAATTTATACACGAACATTGCAATTTTATTATCCAAGGGCATAATCGTCATTCCGTGATTCACCGATACCCTAGGCGCTAGGGAGTCGGAAACGCCTCGATCTATGGACGGAAAAGGGCTACCCGTTCGGGTACGAGTCTCATTCGCACGGCCCATTCCGTCCACTTTCGGTGTTTCTATCTTCCTATCGTAGATTCGGTGGGGATCATTTTATCTCAATTACAAAACACAAAGAACAGGACTAATCATACATCCGGCCTAATCAAATACTAGATAATGGATAGGCGGAATGATAGATTCCAATCTAGAGTCAAAACACGAGTTTGGCTAATCCGGTGAAACCACAGTGACACTTAACTGAATAAGAGTCATAAAACAAACACACACATGTAATTGGCTTAGAACCATATCCTAGCCCGCCCTCTATGTTTGCCTAGGTTAGATACATTGTCTACTAACCAACCCCGGTTAATAACTAATTAAATCACGTATATTCGGCCTAATACACAACTTGTCTGTATTCACCGATACTTATCAGTTGTTGTCTGTATTTCATCAGTCTTATCAGTTTTCTTCTGTTTTATTCTTGCTTTTTGCTGATTTGTCGCGATTCGGGCCCGAGCCCATAGGTTACGTGTTACACGGGGTCCAATGCCCCAAACCACCGAATATGAGGTCCAACGCCTCCTAATTCACCGAGCGCGTGCAACCCGAGTGCGGAATGGGATCTAGCCTCGATTCACCGTTACACTCCGAACACAGCCTATGTGGAAGGCAATTTGGATTGGGCGTGTGAAACGGATCTAGATATCACCCGGGAGCTCGATCGGCCCAACGGTTACAGTGGGAATCAACCGATTCTCCTGCAAACCTTGGATCGATCAGACCCGACCCCCGGCTCCTTGAGCCCGCGTTGCCTTAATTCATTTATCGGTTATTCAAAATACACGGTGAGCCGGAGCGGAATAGTGGCCCAATGCAAACCGATCGGGATCCATTTACTTATTCGGTTATACTTTGTAATTGTTTGAGAGAACATTGTGAGGATTCTATTTGTATGTTCATTCATCTCCTTGTAAGGATCCCTGATCGGTGAGAGAGAGGTTCGAGTGCTGGATCGGTTAAGTTGGTCTATCGCCACCAAATGGTGAGTAAGCTTGGATACTCGTGGTTTCGGTTCACGCAGGGAATCGACCATCACGGTTCGATGAACTGTAACGCTAAGATAGTGAACCGACTCCTCGATGCACAAGCCTACTCATCTTTCGGACTCTTGGCCCAACTTGATCAATTCATCGAATTTACGGTGTCAAAACGGGCGAGTCGAGCGCAACTCTAAATCACGCGGTAAATAAACAAAATGGCAAGCCTAGCAAGCTAGAGTACCGAAAGGGCGTGCAGGATATAGGCCCGAACGTAATAGAACCCCCGAATTCGGAATTTCCGGTTCCGTACGACCATTGCCTTAGCATTTAGGTGTATCCCGTACCCTTAGACCCAGGTAACTTGCCGGCCCTCGACCTTCGGGTCGTAAAATGGCAAGTAGCGACTCCTTCTCACATGGGTCCGTCGCGCGTCCCCGAGAAGGTGGACACTCCCAAGCCGCGTTTTCTTAGGCGCGCGCATGCGTGCCCCGACGAGATTAAATTCGGGTGTGCACAATTGTTCCACATTGCGGTTATGGTTTGGATGGGTGATATTCGGATCTAGCATGTCTAATAAGTAATAAACATGTAGACGACAATTAAAAGGAAGCGTAATTGCAAACAATTCCAAGGATCAACTTCGGAATGATGAAGAGGCCAACCGAAACTCCAAAAGAGGTCACGAAGGAGTCGGCCACCCCCCAAGGATGATTGGCCGAATGCTCCTTGACCCGATTCAAGTTTCGGTGGGTCTCTCACGTCATTCCTAATCGTCCCTTACATACATCATGCAACATGCACGTGAGAATAACACACATTTCACTAAATCGACATCAACACGACCCGGATTCACACAAATAAACACGTGAGACACTCAAAAACACCATATTCAAGGAATCAACAACGACGTTAACTCATTCAACGATATACTTGGAAATAACTCACGGGAATCACACGGCCTCAAGGAACGGAGAACCTTAGGACTTCGAGTGGGCCAAGGAGCCTCACGGCCCCATCGCAAGGAGATGGCCGTGGGTTCCTTGACACGACCGAACCCTCCAAAGCCTCTCCCTCCTAGATCACGAGTGTTTCTCGTCATGCCATTGTATCTTAGTCATGGTTAGGGACACCACGATCGTGGAAATGGCCTAATCCGGAAGGATGAGGCAGTCATGGACCCTAGAGAGACAAAGAGGCTCACGCCCCCCCCCCCCCCTTATGAGGCTCGGCCGAGAGGCTCTATGACTCTCTCGAGTCTATGACGGTCTCATCCTTTCGGATTCGGACCATTTCCCGTTATGCATGCTTACTCACACAACATACGGACGTAATAAAAGGAATGAAGCACGTACGATGCATGGGTTTGCATGAGGAATCCGGATCTAGAGGAAAAATAACGTCTTTCATGCATTCCAATTCTTTAGATCACATCAACGTTTCATACAAGCAAATATCGAGGATCCTAACTTCTCTAAGTCGTAGAAGGATGTTACCTAGCCTCGATGCATGAGGGAAAGAGTCGGGGAAGTGGCCTTGAGAGTCGCAAGACTCGGTTGGACGCTATGGATGGCGGGTACCCGAGAGGTGGCAGCAGCGGCAGCTTGGGAAGATCGGGCTCAGCACGTTAGCTCCAACCACGGCACGGTGCAAGATCGGGCTCGTTGGACTCCTAAGGGATGGATCTAGACGTTCGTGGACAGTCCCGAATGTGTCGAACCCTGGACAAGCCCGAAACAGTGAGAGAAAACTCGGTAAAGAAAAGTGGGCCCGATAAAGAAGAAATGGGTGGAACGGTGGTTGTGCACGGTGGATCGGCCCTCGGACCGTGACCACCTCTTCACGGGGGAGGGTGAGGGTTATGAGGAACCCTTTGAACGTGATGGCACGACTCGGCAAAGTCGTGGGAGGAAATGGCACGTTGTTGAAGTCCGGGTGCACGCGGGTGGCGTCCTTGAGACCCGATTGTTCGCACGGTTGAAACGTGATGATGGAGGCTTCAAATGAGAAATCTAAGCCCGGAAATGGACTTAGGGGGTGGGAAATATGTAGGCAAGGGAGTTTGTGATTTTTGGCTTAAGTCGGGTCGGGTGGTTACCGGAATACTGGGCGGTTTTCCGGTTATTTTGGCCGGTTCCGGCCTTGAGAGGGGCTGAACGTAGAGTGAAGGAGAGGGCTGGGCTTGAGAGGTTTTTGGAGAGATGTTGGCTTGAGAGAGAGTGAGGATGAAGAAGTGATTAGGGTTAATGATGAATGGGGCTTTATAGGCCAGCTTAATGGCTCGATTAAGGGAAGTTAAGTGCGGTTAGGAGGCCTAAGTGTGGCTGTCGAAATTTTCAAGGCAATTAGGGTGGGGTTTGTGTCATGTAGAGTGTGGGGAAAGGAAGGGAAAGTTGATGGGAGGTGATGGGGAAGGGATAGGAAGTGATGGGTGTAAGAAGGATTTGAAATTTGTGGTGGAGGGAAGGGGAAAACCCCTTGGAGCTGCCGGGTTTGGGTTTGAGCCACGGCTAATTGCGGCCAAGCCGCAGCTTGGGGATTTAGCCGAGATCTTGGGTTTGACCTGTGGCATGGTGGCTTGGCTTGGCTGAGCTGTGGGTCCCATTCGACTAAGAGAAAAGTCGGGGAAAGCTTGAGACTTGATTGAACGCGCGTCCGATCTCCGATGTCCGATTAATTAATAGATTTGGAATGCTTGAACGAAGAGAATTTGAATGAGCCTAATATCGCCATATGTCATGTGAACGAATGTTCGGGGGACTCGGCGCCTCGATAGTCGGTTTTGCCTCGTTTGGGTATTCAGAGTGGAGTTGAATGTCCCCGTTCTCCAATTGCTCCATTGTGCATCGTAGTGCTCGTCTCGGTGAGCCTTTTGTCTTGTGCGGGATCGTTGGCTTGCCGTCCCTGACCGAAGACCGTTAGCCGGAGGAGACCTAGGGACTTGTGACCGGGGCTTCCTCAGTGTTCCCCGAATGTCTCGAGGTGTTCGGGGACCGCTGTGATCTCTGTTTTCCATGAATGTGCCCCGAAGGTTCGCCGGGAGGCGTTTGTGACCACTGAAACGTCCCTCGGGAAACCCCGTAGAGTTCTGAAAGGTCATTTGAAGCTCGTTCCATGACCCCGGTGGTCCTTGGGTGCTTGCAGGCCCGTTTTCGGGTGCAGTTTACTCGTCAGTGGATCGGGCCCCCCCGGAGCCCCGTCAGAAAAGGCGTCTGTGAGAGATTGGGGGTGTCCCGGCTTAAGCAGGATGCCTCCGAAATGTGCCCGGATGTGTCATTGGTCACTTTGGCACCGAGAGGGATTTTTAGAGTCCCATATTGGACACCTTTCGGTGTTTCAGTGATTCGGTGGTGAATAGTGCCGCAGTACCAGCCCCTGTTGCTTCGGGACTTGTCGTCTGTTTACTCTTTCGATCGCCCTCTCATGCTCTCCTAGTGGACCCTTCTTTCTCTTGTCATTCGTGACTCTGTGCCCGCGCGTTCGCCTCCGATTGTCGGGTGATGAATAGTAATCCGGGCTTTGGTCGGGGATTATCGTGTAGGGAGCCGGTGGGCCAAAATAGGGTGCTGACAGCCACGAACGCCTCCCGGCAAACCTTCGGGGCTCGTTTTGACAAACGAAGATCGCAGTGGTCTCCGAACACATCAGAAAACTTGGGAACCACTAAGAGAGCCCCGTTCGCTGATTCCTAGGACGTCTCCGGTTATCGATTTCCAGTCGGGGCCGGCAAGTAAACCGTTCTGCCCAAAGCACAAAGCACGCCAACACGAGCAGTATAACACGCAGAGGCGCGAACAGGCCACAGAAACGGACAACTTCGCTCCGATCTTCCAAACGGAGCAAAACCGGCTTTCGAGTCCCCGAGTCACCCGAGCATTCGCTTTCAATAAGCATGTCAATATTAGGCTCATTAAAATCGTATTCGCGCATACATCAGTAATTCGTCATTCAAGCGAACCACGGAAATCGAATGCGTGATCAATTGAGCCCCGAGCTTCTTCCGGCTTTCTTCCTAATCAAGTGGGACCCTTGAGCTAGCCAAGCTGAGCCGAGCCGAGCCGAGCTAAGCCGCTAGCCATGGCTCTCCTCTAATGACAAGCCAAATGAGCCTCATCCACCCATTTTTCAAAATATCTCTTACACCCATCAACTCCACTTCTTCTATCCATCAACTCCACTCTTCCATCCATCACCTCCCATCACCTTTCAAGACAACTTCCCCACCCTAATCTTCCCTCCAAAAATTCGGATCCCCTAAGCACCACTGAATTGCACTTAACTCCACTTAATCTTGTCATTAAGCTTGCTTTTATAAGTGCATTGGGTCATTAACTTAATCACAACTCCTCTTGCACTCTCTCTCTAGCTTTCTCACTCAAAAACTCTCTCAAATTCCTCTCAAACTCCAACATTTCGTTCAGTCCAAGCACAGCCCGGCTCAAGGCCAAAATTGCCGGAAAACTCAACCGTTTTCCGGCGACCGCTACTCAACCCGAACCAAACTTGACCAAACTTCATATCCCACACGTAATTGACCTCCCGAGTCCATTTCCGGTGTTAGTTTCGGCATTTGAAGCTTCCAGCATGCAATTCCAGCCCAGTTCAGAATCGGGTCCTTAGGGAGCTTCCCGGTTTCTAGGCAAGTTCTTCCTTCTCGACTTAAGCAAACTCAACCAAACTTCATATCCCACATGTTTTCGACCTTCTAAGTCCATCTCCGACCTTAGAATTTTCATTTGAAGCTCCCAGCACCTCGTTCTAGCTCTGTCCAGAAACAGTCCCTTAAGCGTTTTCCCGGTTTTTAAGCGAGTTCTTCCCTCTCGACTTAAGCAAACTCAACCAAACTTCATATCCCAGAGTTGAGCAGAATCGGGTTTCACGAGTGTCAGCACCCCATTTTGGCTCACCTTTCCAAACGATGATATCAGCAATGATCCAAGCCACAACCTGAGCAGATTACAGAAAAACGACTTAACAGAGCAGAAAATCACTATTCATCCTCAAGTAGGCAAAATCGGGCAAATGACACATGCATATGACAGAAGGACTCCAGGGGTCACCAAAGGGTAATAGAGTGACTAGAGAGCTCAGCAATATCCAAAACCGGCATTTTCAGTATATCACACGGACAGTTCTATTTTCCGATAGTTCGCTCGATCATCGGAAGACAGCCAATATTGGACCCCAAAAATCCACTCCAATGCCAAACAGATGAAAAGTGTCCCCAAAGGCATTTTGCAAATCATCTGCTCTATACAGAACAACTTTCTGTATACAGACAACTTTTCAGTGGAAGTCCAAAAATGCCGGTTTCTCGAAGAAAAGTTAATTCCAAATATCAGATGCGGCCATGCCCCTCAATCATACAGAGCACGAGCAATGCTTCATATTGTCTTTTAGAAGCCATACAGACACTCTGAATGACTTCCGAATGACAAAACGGGCATACCCTTCTTCGGAAGAGCGTAACCGGAGACTGGTCTGATGGAATTACGGCAAACGAAGAACACTACATTGCCTTGAAAACTCCAGCGGACATTCGCAATTGGGCAAAACAGACAGCAAAACCCTTCACGGTTTCCCGAGTAACCTCCGAGGGGCACAAAAGGCCATTTTCAGTGAAAATCCATATCCGGAGGTCCTCTTTGGGGAAACTTGACGCCGGATGCTTACCTTACACAATGCTAGCCTTCTCAAGGCTCAATGTGAAATTGTCGGAATGAATCACACAACTCATCTAGACCCCTCGAGCAGTGCTTTAAGGGTCTCAGATGCACTTTTCATATCCTTAGAGGCCCAATCTCAGCAAACAGAGATCGCAGTAATCTCCGGATCGCCCAAGAAACTCAGAAAGCAATATGAGAAATCCAGTTTCGGCCTCCTAGGACATCTCCGGCTCCATATTTGTATTTACCGGCTTAAGGGACAAGGGCCCACGTAATTTGACAATTTATGTCAAAATGACCGACGTGGGATGCAGATACAAGATATGCTGTCAGAAGTGGGTAACCTCGCTCTGAATGCATAAAAGGAGCAAAACCGGCTTCCAAGCCTCATACAGACATTTGGCAATTTCTCACGGAAAATGCCAATCTCGGACTCATTAAATCCATTTCCTCGCGTATATCGATAATTCGACGTTCAATTCAAACCACGAACTTCGAATGCGCGATCAATCGAGACCCGAGCTTTTTCCCGGTTTCTCCTCTTCGGTCGTGGGACCCACGGGCTATTCAAGATGAGTCACCCTTTACTCTAGAAGCTTCTTCTTCTTCTTCAATGCAAGAAGCCAACTTGCACTCTTGCTTGAAAATATCCAAGAGTTTGAAGACAACACTCAAGCCTCCATCAATGCTCATCAATGCTCATCAATGTCTTATCTCTTCTTCATTAATGCAATGGAAGAGGATGAGGCTTGATATTTTCTAAGCATGGGGGTTAAGAGCACTTGCTTTTGCTAATTGTGTCATTAGCTTTGCCTATAAATGGCCCAAAAGTGATTAAGATAATCACTTCTCCTCTTACACACTCTCTCCAACCTTTCTCTTTCAAGAAATCCTCTCAAACTCCATAGCCAAGAACACTCAAGAACCAGAAAACTTCAGCACTTAGAAGGAAGAGAAAAGAAAACCGAAAAGATCAAAAGAGAGCCTTGAGTTCTTAAGTCGGAAGCCGATGTTCATCATCCCGACTTAAGCTCAAAATTTCTCAAACTTCATATCCCACTCATTTTGGACCCATGGAGTTCATTGGTGAAATTGGTTTTTCCATTTGAAGTCTTTAAATTATTGTTTCAGGTCAAATAGTGCATTTCGGGTGAAATCGCTACTCTCGGGTGAATAGTGACCCGCCAGCGCCGGCCGCGCGCACGCCCCGCGCACGCCCGCGCACGCCAGCGCGCCTGCCCGCACGCACGCGCACGCCCGTGCCCCGCGCACGCCGCGCGCCCCGCGCGCACGCCTGCACGCCCGCGCGCCTGCCCGCGCCCCGCGCACGCCGCGCGCCTCCCGTGCATTCCAGCCGCATTCCCCGTGCACCTAGCTCCCCGAACGTGCATCCTTTGCACCCGAGCATCCTTCCAAGCGTTCAACCGAGTCACCCGACTCTCGAACACTTCCCCGACTCTTTCCTCGTATCCCGAGGCTAGGTAAATCACTCTTGACTTAGAGGAGTTAGGGTTTTTTATATTTTTGCATGGCTATGGAGTACTATGGTATTTTATGCATACTTAACTTGCAAGACTTAACTTTTATGCAATTTTATGTTATATTATGCATGTGTATTACCTTATAACTTGCTAGCATGTCGGAAAAAGGTTTGGATTGTTGTTTGGAAGACTATCCCGACCCGGAAATGGCAAGTGAGCTCACGGCCAAGTCTCTAAATGGGATGGCCGAGACTTGAGTTGCTCTTTCGGGTTAAGATTGGTCTCCTTAGCCCGATCCAAGTTATTTTCCGAGTTTATTTTGTTGTTCTTGCATGCATGAAGCCGGTATTATTTTATCGATTCCTTAAATAACATGTTTGTGAATGTTTGCATGTTTAAATGAGTTAATCAAATCGTGGTAATACCGGCTTTTGTCAAAACGTGTTATTCATGATGTTTGATGTTTGAGCATGCGAAAAATGATTAAACCAAGACAAGGAAATTCTTTGTGATTTGAATCGAGCCATGAGAGTATTCGGCCATCTTTGACAAGGTGAAGCCGAGGGCTTCTTGGCCCTTTTTGGATCAAGAATGATTTCCTTATTTCGAGTTTAATTCATTTCTCGGATTGTACGAAAGTGTAATTTCGATATTTCCACGATTCCCATGTTAAAACATCGATTACATGTCTTTTCAAAACAAAACATGCATGGATTCGGGTATCGTTGACTCATTCGGGTCCATTCGGTTACGAGGGTAGTTTCGGTCATTGGACCAAATATCCTCGATCCTTACGGATTCGTGTTGGTCGCCGAATCACGAATCGATTTCACAATTAAAGTATTCGGCAATAACCTTAAGCATTAATTCCACGAACGGGTTAATCGGGACGTTCACACGGTTAATTCATTCCATTTAAATAACTTTGCACGAATTGGACATTAATTTGTAACTCGCGTCGACGAATTACAAAACGGTGTTAATGCCCTTTTCAAAACCCTCATACTTTCAAATCCTTATTGTGTTGTTCTCCTTTTCTGAAAACAAATTTTCAAATCAAGGGCAAGAACATCATTTCGTGATTCGCCGACATCCTAGCGCAGTTTAAGATGTCAGTTGGGTATTCTGTATCAAAATACAGTTATCGGACTAATCATTTCACTCGACTTAACCAAATCCTAGAAAATGGTTAGGCGGAACTCTAGGTTCCAAATCTAGAGTCAAAATACAAGTTTGGATCAATTCAGTGGTAATTCAATGTCACAACACCGAATCACTATAAAAGCAATCTACACACATGATATTCGATTCTCTTTTCCAAATTTCCAACAAAAGCAGAATACTAAAACATTGGCACGTGTTTGATTGCTTAGCATATGGCATTTGCTTGCAAAAACACTTTTGGATTAATAAACTTGTTAATCCACGTACATTCGGTAAATACAAAACACCTTGTCTGTTATTAACATGTTGCGTGTTATCTTTCCGCACTTGTTTGCCATACGGGTCGAGCTTGATCCCTAGGCCGAATAATATTAGGGTTCAACGCCCTAATCAACACTCACAGGGTCCAACGCCCTATTCAGTGAGAGCGTCCATTGAATTTCAGTTCTTCGGTCTTTTTCCCTAAACTCACGGTGAGTTAGAGTGGAATAATAACCGAACGCGAGTCGACTGGAATTCGGCCATTTGTAATTTGTATTTATTGTTTTCGAGAGCATTGTAAGGATTTTATTTTGTACATTTATTCTGTAAGAATTCCAGTCGGTGAGCGAACGGTCCGAGAGTCGAATTAATCGAATCGGTCTAATGCTTGCCCAGATACAAGTAAATCCAAGAACTCGCGGTTCTGGTTCACGCAGGGATTCAACCTCCATGGTTCGATGAACTGTAACGCAAGATTGTGAACCAATTCCCCGACACACGGGTTTACTTCTCTCTCAGCTTCTCCACCGACATCGTTTAATTCATCGAAGTTACGGTGTCAAAACGTGTGAGCCGAGTGCAGCCTAATTCATGCGGTAAATAAAACAAAAATGCAAGCCTAGCAAACCAGAGTACCGAAAGGGCGTGCGGGATATAGGCCCGCACGTAACATGAACCCCCGAACACGGAGTTTCCGGTTCCGCACAGATCAATGCCTTAACGACAAACTAGGTGTTCCATACCCCTAGACTCGGGTAACTTATCCGCCCTCGACCTACGGGTCGTAAAATGATAAGTGGCGACTCCTTCTCTCACGCGTGTCCGACGCGCGTCCCCACGGGAAAGTGGACGTTCCGACCAAGCCGCGCGATCCAAAAGCGCGCAATGTGGGCCCTGACGAGAGTCCACATTCGGGTCCGTACAGCTTGGCGACTCCACTGGGGACATACTTAGTGGGTTCGGGCTCGATCCCGTTTGTTTGCTTGCATGTTCATTTACCGCTTCCTGTAATTTTCCGCTTATCTACTTTATGCACCTTTACTTTCTGCACTTGCATTGCATCATTCTAGTGGATTTAAGTACCACGCTTGAAATCCCACGAGCGGCAATCTAGGAAGCTAGGTTAGACAGGGGTTCGAAGTAGGGGTACGGCGCGCGGTTCATCTGTCGCTTAGGCCTTGAAAAGAATCCCGCCCGATTTCAAGGAATTGATACCCTTAAGTCGGGAGCCCCCATCCTTAGTTAGTTGCTATCTCGGTAGCACCTAAACCATGCATAAACAGGGACCGTCATGCTGGACCAAAATTGCCTTCATGCCGTCAACCGACCCAAAAGTTGAGTCTTTGAGTCGGCTCGTAGTTTTTCTTTTAGGCGGGCCTTTTGTTGTTTTCTATAATGAGCGATGTACATTGTAACAGATACAATTATAATTTATTCTTTCTGCACTTGCATGCATGTTTTCAAATAAACTAGGACATTGCATTGGTTTATTGCTTAAGTTCCCTTTTTCAAATGAACCATCTTCGTAAATCTGGGAACTTGAATCAAATCAATGCAACGACATTAGCTTTTGAAAACTCATACATTGCCTGCATCCGATGTTTGCACAGCAACTACCATGTCCCGTACGACATGTGAGTTGTGCTAACCTTCGCAGGTAGACCACTTGCGGTCTTCACCTCTCCATGGCGAGACGTGCTATGACCAGAGGCCGTCCAGCCCGGCCACCCACCCCGTACGACATGTGAGTTGTGCTAACCTTCGCGGGTAGACCACTTGCGGTCTTCACCTCTCCATGGCGAGACGTGCTATGACCAGAGGCCGTCCAGCCCGGCCACCCACCCCGTACGACATGTGAGTTGTGCTAACCTTCGCGGGTAGACCACTTGCGGTCTTCACCTCTCCATGGCGAGACGTGCTATGACCAGAGGCCGTCCAGCCCGGCCACCCACCCCGCACGATAGGCGAGTCGTGCCCACTTTAGCGGGCAGGCCACTCGCGGCCTTCACCCTTCCTCCACAGCAAGACGAACTGTGGCCCGAGGGCCGATCAACCTTCCCAGGCGAAGTTAACCAACACTAACTTCTTCCTAACAGAGAGTGTCACTGCGTGATCGGACACACGTCCCTCTGCGTGACCCAGCGCATCTACCAGCGATCGAGCACGCCTCACACATGTCCAAGCATGTTCACACCAACTCATACATGCCTGCTCAACGTATCAATGCATGTCTCTCGGTGTGCTCGCACGACACCTACCAAGCCAGATCGCTTCCCTATACTCTTGCATTGAAATGATGAACGGTTCATGCTCCTTCATGGTTTTCTTTTCCCATTGCAGGAAATTCTCAACAAGAAGACAGCCTGAATACTAAGCGACCACAATTGAGACAACAAACGTCTCCCATCCATCCAGCTCCTTGGGATTTCAACACTAAGTCCACATCCCTGCTCCATAGAGCAATACCGCAAGCAAATCGGCATCACTGCATTGCAGCGCCTTGCGCTATTCCTCAGCATTGACCTTTGCTCTTACATCTCTTGCATTTTCCTATCGAGCATGCATTTACTGCATCGGACCTCAGTTCTGCATTTACTGCTTTCGGGCCTCGGCCCAGCATTTACTGCTTTTGGGCTTCGGCCCCGCATTTACTGCTTTCAGGTTTTGACGCCTCGCATTTACTGCTTTCAGGCTCATCTGAAATCCAAAATCGACTTGGATACAAATTCATCCAAGCGATACTTCAAGGAGCAAGTCTAATCTTTCCACTACAAAGACAGAAAGTGACAGCTCCACAAACAGAGCATGACCCAACTCTCGATCGCAGACCAGCACGGTCATGCCTCCGATCAAGAATGGATCTCATCCACCTCCGTTGTGGTCATCGACTAAACACTGGGGCAACACGCGCAGTTTTCTTTAAACTCTCTGTTGCTTTCATTCAAATGCATTCTCACAAATGGGCTCCCGACATGAATAAATCCTTCAATGGAGCATTAGGACAGTCTCGAAGACGCCCTATCAGTTCTGTTGGACCTGCTCGACTCACCTGTCCTCGTGGGACTCGGCTTCTCGAGCCTTCCCTAGGACGGCTGCGCATGCCTACTCGCAATTAGGGAAAACATGCTTATGTGACCTCAGTCATGGTCTAACCACTCCAGAGTGGTGATGACTACATTCCCGGAAACAAATGTCATCCACACGCGACACCCCATGGGTCGTGTGCGGGACAAAAGGGATTTTCCCATGGGTCCACCCCATATTTCTTACCGCATACTCCACCGCACAATCGCCTAACACACTATCTTCTTTGTCATCTTTTATAGGGACACGCCGGTCACAGGCGAAGAATGATGCACAGGCTCACGCCTTTCCGAGAACTCCTCTCGAGCCTCCTCCCTTATACTTTGACAGGGAAGGGGCTCGGCACGGAGGTACCCCCTACAAAGCTAAAGACAAAAACAACTGAGCGAGCCTTATGCCATCAACGCAACGATTTCAGTTGACATTGACGACATGAGACGGCCAGGGGCGACAGTTGCACAAACCGCCCACCACGAGTCACATCGACGATAAAAGACCAGAGCATTCGCGTTCAACGCTTGCACCGAGACCACCTCGGACATCATCCACCCACGAAAAGCATTTCCAAGCGACGTACACTGGGGCATCCCCGGTTGAAGTTCGCACTAGCACAAATTTTCCAAGCGACGTACACTGGGGCATCCCCGGTTGAAGTTCGCGCCAACACAACCTCGGCAAGCGACGTACACTGGGCCTCCCTGGTTGAAGTTCGCCCCGAGGTCGCCATCGTGGGTCACTCCAGCAAGTGACGTTGGAACGCTCCTGGTCATTTACATTAAGTCCAGGCCTCCTCCACAACAAGCATCAAGACAACTCCGGCCACTGATTCCCTAGGGCAAATTTGTATTTTCCTTCTAGACAATAGGGGAATTCACCTGAAGAGATTGCAAGGGAAAATGACACGAAGTTCAACTTTCGAGTGCACGGGAGTCAAACTTCCAAGAAAGCCGGTCCTCACAAAATAGGGCTAGCAACACATAATGAGTCTCCACGAGGCGAAGCACACCAAAGTGGCCTCGGCGATACAAAGTCGAGGAGTTTCAAACAAAGACACGGGGCACAAAACAAACCCCAGCTGCAAGAAAAAAAAAACAGAGCGAAAAGAAGCGGGAAAAACCCGCCAATGAAGAGAGAGAGAAAAGATGCAGGAAAAACCTGCCAATGAACAAAACAAGGCACCGCCGAGATTTAAAACTCCGACGCCGCCAATCCTGAGAAATCAACAAACCCCGACAAAAGGGGAGCAGCAGACACAACTCCTCGACGGAGACAGAAAACAATGCATTTGGAGGTTGAATCCTTCGAACCCTTCGCCCTTGCAAACTCGAGAGATAAAAGAATCGAGCCCGCTAGGTCGAAAACCCTTTTTTGGGGCGACCTAGGCAAAAGCTAGGGTAAAAGAGAGGCACGACCGAAAACCCTTTGGGGCAGTCGTGGCAAAAGGAGAGCTCTTCCCCTTTAGGTTGAGAGGTGCGGCCCCGAGGTGGGTGACCGTAGCAAAAGGAGAGCAAAACGAGAGATAAATAAAATTGCCCCCTAGTCTCTCACACATCGTGTGGACAAGGGATCCCCAAGGGAAGTGGCCAGTTTATCTATTCCAACACGATCCCCGATCGGCTCTCCAATACCATTCAACCGTCCAAGAGGGAACCTTCCTCAAGCACAGTGGGTAACTGAATACGCCGTCCAAGCAGTTTAGTACAACCTACACAACAGAAGGACGAAGAAAAATGGGGGTACATCTCATTGCAGGCGTGAACCCGTGTATCCTTTTAGCCTGCGGGCAACGTGCTTCCCAAGCTTTCTCTTTTCACTTTGTCTTTGCATAACTTCGAATGGGTCACAGCCACCCTTCAACAGGCTATCACAGAGCCAAAATCCCAGACATTCCTCTCCGAGAGTCTAGTCATAACGCTTTGGAAATGGTCAGACCGAGTCTGACCAAATCTGAATAGAAATCCCCAAGCGGGTTGCAAATGCAGCCGCCCTACTGGACTCTATTGAGAAGGGTTCAAAGCCGACGGGCGCGTCGAACAAACGATAGAATTGCTAGCGCATCGTCGGGGAAGTCTCGATATGCCCAATACATAGCTAACGGGAGCCCCTGGAGGCCTCGCATCTAGGCCTCCGAGAACGGGACCTACTTATACTGTCAAAGCAAAAATCTTCATGGGTTGTTTAGGTGACTCAAAACTGAAGATCTGCGTGTCGCATCAACATTTTCATGCTTACCTGTGTCCATTACTTGTTAGTATTTCTAACATGATTTACTAGTAATGTCAGGATCACAGATACTGCAAACAACATGAACTACGACAGACTCTGATTCCTAGTTCCACGGGATACGTAGGCGCTCTGTCTTAGAGCTCGAGTCTCGCAATACAAGACGCCGACTTTTGGCGAACTTCTTGCAGGTCAAAGCATGACCGCCCAAGCAGCAGAGCTGGCCTCCGACAAAGCACAATCATTCCTCAGCAGCAAAGTCGGTTTCCGGCAGCCCAATAAGTAACCGCCTAGCGGTGAGCCCGGCTTTCGGCAGATCAAACACATCACTGCCACAGAGGTAAGGCTTCAGTGAAATGACTTCGTCCCAGCATCAACGCTTGCTTCCGACAAATCAATGCTCCTTGGAAGATATCTCCCCAAGATCGATTCATCTCTACTTCATGTGACGGGTGACAATCTCAACCCAAGAGGAGAATCTTCAGAGTAGCGCTCCAGGCACTCAGTTGCATCGCAATTAGTTGGCAAACAATGAAACATTCTGCCACTACATCGATTGCAACACGGACAAGCTCAGTGACGGAGGAAGCACAATGATTCCTTCCACACCTCACGCAACTCCCCAACGTTTGCATTTACTTTTTGCAATGCATCCCATGCAATTTACTTTTCTGCATTTCGGGTACGTCCCGACTACTTTCCTGCATTTCGGGTACGTCCCGACTACTTCTCCGCATTTCGGGTACGTCCCGACTACTTGTCCGCATTTCGGGTACGTCCCGACTACTTTTCCGCATTTCGGGTACGTCCCGACTATTTTCCGCACTTCGGGTACGTCCCGACTACTTTTCCGCACTTCGGGTACGTCCCGACTACTTTTCTGCACCATGCAAACCGCCGGGCAAAACACCCCGCACCTTGTAAACTCGCCGGGCAACACGCCCCGCACCCCGCAAGTCCATTGGGTAGGCGCCTTTGAACCATGTTGTTCATTCGGTATGCGCCCCGTGCATATTGCAAACCCTTCGGGTACGTCCCGACTACTTTTCTGCATTTCGGGTACGTCCCGACTACTTTCCTGCACTTCGGGTACGTCCCGACTACTTCTCCGCACTTCGGGTACGTCCCGACTACTTCTCCGCACTTCGGGTACGTCCCGACTACTTCTCCGCACTTCGGGTACGTCCCGACTACTTCTCCGCACTTCGGGTACGTCCCGACTACTTCTCCGCATTTCGGGTACGTCCCGACTACTTCTCCCGCATTTCGGGTACGTCCCGACTACTTTTCCCGCATTTCGGGTACGTCCCGACTACTTCTCCGCATTTCGGGTACGTCCCGACTACTTCTCCGCATTTCGGGTACGTCCCGACTACTTCTCCGCATTTCGGGTACGTCCCGACTACTTCTCCGGCATTTCGGGTACGTCCCGACTACTTTCCTGCACTTCGGGTACGTCCCGACTACTTTTCTGCATTTCGGGTACGTCCCGACTACTTTCCTGCATTTCGGGTACGTCCCGACTACTTTCCTGCACTTCGGGTACGTCCCGACTACTTATCTGTTTAGGGGTCCATCCCCTCAGGTTCATCCTGACTTTTACATTTCTGCATCAGGTATAACATCCCCACATATCCAAAGTAAGAGGGAGAAGACTGTTATCGGAAATTCCATGTCGATCATTGCTATCAAACTGGGGTGCTTTTGAAATCTTTGGCTGCATCCTCTACTCGAGCATGCAGTCAAAGAGGGGCAAGCTGTCAGCACCCCATTTTGGCTCACCTTTCCAAACGATGATATCAGCAATGATCCAAGCCACAACCTGAGCAGAATACAGAAAAACGACTTAACAGAGCAGAAAATCACTATTCATCCTCAAGTCGGCAAAACCGGGCAAATGACACATGCATATGACAGAAGGACTCCAGGGGTCACCAAAGGGTAATAGAGTGACTAGAGAGCTCAGCAATATCCAAAACCGGCATTTTTCGTATATCACACGGACAGTTCTATTTTCCGATAGTTCGCTCGATCATCGGAAGACAGCCAATATTGGACCCCAAAAATCCACTCCAATGCCAAACAGATGAAAAGTGTCCCCAAAGGCATTTTGCAAATCATCTGCTCTATACAGAACAACTTTCTGTATACAGACAACTTTTCAGTGGAAGTCCAAAAATGCCGGTTTCTCGAAGAAAAGTTAATTCCAAATATCAGATGCGGCCATGCCCCTCAATCATACAGAGCACGAGCAATGCTTCATATTGTCTTTTAGAAGCCATATAGACACTCTGAATGACTTCCAAATGACAAAACGGGCATACCCTTCTTCGGAAGAGCGTAACCGGAGACTGGTCTGATGGAATTACGGCAAACGAAGAACACTACATTGCCTTGAAAACTCCAGCGGACATTCGCAATTGGGCAAAACAGACAGCAAAACCCTTCACGGTTTCCCGAGTAACCTCCGAGGGGCACAAAAGGCCATTTTCAGTGAAAATCCATATCCGGAGGTCCTCTTTGGGGAAACTTGACGCCGGATGCTTACCTTACACAATGCTAGCCTTCTCAAGGCTCAATGTGGAATTGTCGGAATGAATCACACAACTCATCTAGACCCCTCGAGCAGTGCTTTAAGGGTCTCAGATGCACTTTTCATATCCTTAGAGGCCCAATCTCAGCAAACAGAGATCGCAGTAATCTCCGGATCGCCCAAGAAACTCAGAAAGCAATATGAGAAATCCAGTTTCGGCCTCCTAGGACATCTCCGGCTCCATATTTGTATTTACCGGCTTAAGGGACAAGGGCCCACGTAATTTGACAATTTATGTCAAAATGACCGACGTGGGATGCAGATACAAGATATGCTGTCAGAAGTGGGTAACCTGGCTCTGAATGCATAAAAGGAGCAAAACCGGCTTCCAAGCCTCATACAGACATTTGGCAATTTCTCACGGAAAATGCCAATCTCGGACTCATTAAATCCATTTCCTCGCGTATATCGATAATTCGACGTTCAATTCAAACCACGAACTTCGAATGCGCGATCAATCGAGACCCGAGCTTTTTCCCAGTTTCTCCTCTTCGGTCGTGGGACCCACGGGCTATTCAAGATGAGTCACCCTTTACTCTAGAAGCTTCTTCTTATTCTTCAATGCAAGAAGCCAACTTGCACTCTTGCTTGAAAATATCCAAGAGTTTGAAGACAACACTCAAGCCTCCATCAATGCTCATCAATGCTCATCAATGTCTTATCTCTTCTTCATTAATGCAATGGAAGAGGATGAGGCTTGATATTTTCTAAGCATGGGGGTTAAGAGCACTTGCTTTTGCTAATTGTGTCATTAGCTTTGCCTATAAATGGCCCAAAAGTGATTAAGATAATCACTTCTCCTCTTACACACTCTCTCCAACCTTTCTCTTTCAAGAAATCCTCTCAAACTCCATAGCCAAGAACACTCAAGAACCAGAAAACTTCAGCACTTAGAAGGAAGAGAAAAGAAAACCGAAAAGATCAAAAGAGAGCCTTGAGTTCTTAAGTCGGAAGCCGATGTTCATCATCCCGACTTAAGCTCAAAATTTCTCAAACTTCATATCCCACTCATTTTGGACCCATGGAGTTCATTGGTGAAATTGGTTTTTCCATTTGAAGTCTTTAAATTATTGTTTCAGGTCAAATAGTGCATTTCGGGTGAAATCGCTACTCTCGGGTGAATAGTGACCCGCCAGCGCCAGCCGCGCGCACGCCCGCGCGCACGCCCGCGCGCACGCCCGAGCACGCCCGCGCCCCGCGCACGCCCGCACGCCCCGCGCGCACGCCTGCACGCCCGCGCGCCTGCCCGCGCCCCGTGCATTCCAGCCGCAGTCCCCGTGCACCTAGCTCCCCGAACGTGCATCCTTTGCACCCAAGCATCCTTCCAAGCGTTCAACCGAGTCACCCGACTCTCGAACACTTCCCCGACTCTTTCCTCGTATCCCGAGGCTAGGTAAATCACTCTTGACTTAGAGGAGTTAGGGCTTTTTATATTTTTGCATGGCTATGGAGTACTATGGTATTTTATGCATACTTAACTTGCAAGACTTAACTTTTATGCAATTTTATGTTATATTATGCATGTGTATTACCTTATAACTTGCTAGCATGTCGGAAAAAGGTTTGGATTGTTGTTTGGAAGACTATCCCGACCCGGAAATGGCAAGTGAGCTCACGGCCAAGTCTCTAAATGGGATGGCCGAGACTTGAGTTGCTCTTTCGGGTTAAGATTGGTCTCCTTAGCCCGATCCAAGTTATTTTCCGAGTTTATTTTGTTGTTCTTGCATGCATGAAGCCGGTATTATTTTATCGATTCCTTAAATAACATGTTTGTGAATGTTTGCATGTTTAAATGAGTTAATCAA
Organism: Punica granatum; assembly: GCF_007655135.1. Lineage (NCBI taxonomy): Eukaryota > Viridiplantae > Streptophyta > Magnoliopsida > Myrtales > Lythraceae > Punica > Punica granatum. Next base: position 20,760,643 of record NC_045131.1, read on the forward strand.
ATCGTGGTAATACCGGCTTTTGTCAAAACGTGTTATTCATGATGTTTGATGTTTGAGCATGCGAAAAATGATTAAACCAAGACAAGGAAATTCTTTGTGATTTGAATCGAGCCATGAGAGTATTCGGCCATCTTTGACAAGGTGAAGCCGAGGGCTTCTTGGCCCTTTTTGGATCAAGAATGATTTCCTTATTTCGAGTTTAATTCATTTCTCGGATTGTACGAAAGTGTAATTTCGATATTTCCACGATTCCCATGTTAAAACATCGATTACATGTCTTTTCAAAACAAAACATGCATGGATTCGGGTATCGTTGACTCATTCGGGTCCATTCGGTTACGAGGGTAGTTTCGGTCATTGGACCAAATATCCTCGATCCTTACGGATTCGTGTTGGTCGCCGAATCACGAATCGATTTCACAATTAAAGTATTCGGCAATAACCTTAAGCATTAATTCCACGAACGGGTTAATCGGGACGTTCACACGGTTAATTCATTCCATTTAAATAACTTTGCACGAATTGGACATTAATTTGTAACTCGCGTCGACGAATTACAAAACGGTGTTAATGCCCTTTTCAAAACCCTCATACTTTCAAATCCTTATTGTGTTGTTCTCCTTTTCTGAAAACAAATTTTCAAATCAAGGGCAAGAACATCATTTCGTGATTCGCCGACATCCTAGCGCAGTTTAAGATGTCAGTTGGGTATTCTGTATCAAAATACAGTTATCGGACTAATCATTTCACTCGACTTAACCAAATCCTAGAAAATGGTTAGGCGGAACTCTAGGTTCCAAATCTAGAGTCAAAATACAAGTTTGGATCAATTCAGTGGTAATTCAGTGTCACAACACCGAATCACTATAAAAGCAATCTACACACATGATATTCGATTCTCTTTTCCAAATTTCCAACAAAAGCAGAATACTAAAACATTGGCACGTGTTTGATTGCTTAGCATATGGCATTTGCTTGCAAAAACACTTTTGGATTAATAAACTTGTTAATCCACGTACATTCGGTAAATACAAAACACCTTGTCTGTTATTAACATGTTGCGTGTTATCTTTCTGCACTTGTTTGCCATACGGGTCGAGCTTGATTCCTAGGCCGAATAATATTAGGGTTCAACGCCCTAATCAACACTCACAGGGTCCAACGCCCTATTCAGTGAGAGCGTCCATTGAATTTCAGTTCTTCGGTCTTTTTCCCTAAACTCACGGTGAGTTAGAGTGGAATAATAACCGAACGCGAGTCGACTGGAATTCGGCCATTTGTAATTTGTATTTATTGTTTTCGAGAGCATTGTAAGGATTTTATTTTGTACATTTATTCTGTAAGAATTCCAGTCGGTGAGCGAACGGTCCGATAGTCGAATTAATCGAATCGGTCTAATGCTTGCCCAGATACAAGTAAATCCAAGAACTCGCGGTTCTGGTTCACGCAGGGATTCAACCTCCATGGTTCGATGAACTGTAACGCAAGATTGTGAACCAATTCCCCGACACACGGGTTTACTTCTCTCTCAGCTTCTCCACCGACATCGTTTAATTCATCGAAGTTACGGTGTCAAAACGTGTGAGCCGAGTGCAGCCTAATTCATGCGGTAAATAAAACAAAAATGCAAGCCTAGCAAACCAGAGTACCGAAAAGGCGTGCGGGATATAGGCCCGCACGTAACATGAACCCCCGAACACGGATTTTCCGGTTCCGCACAGATCAATGCCTTAACGACAAACTAGGTGTTCCATACCCCTAGACTCGGGTAACTTATCCGCCCTCGACCTACGGGTCGTAAAATGATAAGTGGCGACTCCTTCTCTCACGCGTGTCCGACGCGCGTCCCCATGGGAAGGTGGACGTTCCGACCAAGCCGCGCGATCCAAAAGCGCGCAATGTGGGCCTCGACGAGAGTCCACATTCGGGTCCGTACAACGAGTGCATCCCGGGCTTCTTCGATGTCTTCTCCATCTCACGACTAAGGCGAGTCGTGCCATCACTTTCTAAGGGTTCCTCACGACCCTCACTCTCCCCCCGAGAGCCATTCAACCATGCACCTCCGCCATTTCTCTCCTTTCTCCCTTCTCGGATCTCTCCAGTTTTTACCGGTTTTCTTTGCATCTTCCAGGAAAATATAGGCATGAAATCCTCACGAAACCACCACAGGCGTGATCCTCATTCAGTTAGGAGTCCAATGCCACCGACCTTGCATCAAAAGACCACCGGGAGCCTCTCGTAGAGTCATTTCTTCATCGGGTGCCAGTCGGGTTTGTTCCTCTGGTTTTCTTTTCTAACCCAAACTTTGCAGGAACGTACAGGTCAGCTCGGGTTGAATCTCCCTACGAGCCACCTATCACCGTGATCCTCAGTCAATTAGGAGTCCAATTCCACCAACCTTGCATCAAAAAACCACTGGGAGCCTCCTGTGGAGCCGTTTCTCCATCGGGTGCCAGTCGGGTCTGTTTTGACCCGACTGGGTCTGTCCTTTTTTACTGACCCGACTTTGTTTTTGATTTCCAGAAAATCTACGCATGCTCTCCTCCTGAAACCACCACAGGCGCGATCCTTAGTCTCTTGGGAATCCAGCGCAACTGGTCCCGCACAAAAATTCCATCCCGATCAACCGGTACAACCCAACAAGCCAGACTGCCAGTCGGGTCTGCCAGTCGACCCGACTGCACCGGTTCGGGTCTGTTCATTCCAGCCGAGTCTCCCAATTCCCTTTGCCACTTCTCCGACTCTTTCCTCGTGTTCCGAGGCTAGGTAACACTCCTATACAACTTAGGGAAATTAGGTTCTCGATATTTGCTTGTTATGGAGTGATAAGATGAATAACACTCGTTTGCATGCAAGTTCCGACCTTTATTCGTTTCCATGCATATTTATGTCGTTTGTTACACTCGAATATTGTTCTAGCATGTATATCATGGCACGAAATAACCGAAGGCGAGGTAAGAGAGACCAACTTAGCCTCGTTCGAACCATCGAAGCTCATGGCTAATCCCCGAGGAAGGGATCCGAGAGCCTCCTTGGTTCATCTGGGGCCAACGTGACCTCCCTTTCCCCGAAATTGGTTGGTTCATGCATTTTATGTTCGCTCATCACATATTACACGTTAGCATGACGGGAAACGGCTAAAGTCGAGGTGGGAGAGACCGTCTTGGCCGTGGTTGAACCATGGAAACTCAAGGCCTAGTCCCAAGGGAGGGACCCGTGAGTTCCCCTTGGCTCATCCGAGGCCACCATGGCCTCTCCCTCCCCGAAATAAGATGGTTCCCGTATTGTCTTCCCTCCACGCATATGTTGTTGCATGAGCCGACGCCGTTTTATCGATTCCCTTTAAATACGATATTTGCATTTGCATTACGTGCTTGTTTGCGCATCCAAGATCATGGCGGCATCGGCTTTATAGAATGTGTGTTATTATCATGTTTGACGCTTTATGCATGCAAGAAACGATTAGAACCGATACAAGAGACCATCCGGAAATATTCGGTCATCTCCATTATGGAATGACCGAATTCCCCGTGACCCTTTTTGAGTTTAAGTTGGCCTCTTTTGTCGCTTCGAAATCGGCTCTTGGAATTGAGTGTAATTTCTTTTTCGTTTAATCGTTGATTACTTGTTAGCTCCCATGTTAGGCGCGTTAGTTTTGGACGATCGCCCATCGACTCCATAACATTCGTGACTCGAAGACATAATCACTAAATAATCCCACAAACAAGGAAATGGGACGTGTCAATTGACTAATTAAACCATTTGGCCTAAATAATTGGACAAATCGAATATCAATTTGTAAACGCATCGACGGGTTACGAAACGGTGGAAATGCCCTTTTCAAAATCCACAATTTTATAACATCGAGACACATAACACGAATAGAATTCGTGTCTAGGGAGCACTCGCGTACTACGACTCGAGCCCGGGCCCAATTTGAGGCGCTCAAGTCGAAATATGTGAGTTCTCTTCGGACCTCTTCGTGTCACGCGATCTCCATTTTACACGTGCACTTCACACATTTTACCGCCCAAGGGCATAACCGTCATTTCGTGATCCGCCGATATGCTAGGCGTTAAGGAGACCGAAACACCACGATCTATGGATAGAAAAGGGCAGCCCGTTCGGGTGCGAGTTTCATTCGCATGGCCCATTTCATCCACTTTCGGTGTTTCTATCTTCTTACCGTAGATTCGGTAGTTAGCATTATTATTTCTGTCACAAAACATATAAAATCGGATTAATCATGCATTTGACTTAATCAAACATTAGATAATGGCTAGGCGGAACACTAGGTTCCAAATATAGAGTCAAAATACGAGTTTGGCATATTCAGTGAAGCCGTAGTGACATTCACGAAATGAAATCTTAAAAACAAACTCACACATGTAATTGACTGTGCGCACCCGAATTTAATCTCGTCGGGGCACGCATGCGCGAGGCCTATGCAACGCGGCTTGGGAGTATCCACCTTCCCGGGGACGCGTGACGGACGCGCATGAGAAGGAGTCGCCACTTGCCATTTTATGACCCGAAGGTCGAGGGCCAGCAAGTTACCCAGGTCTAGGGGTACAAGGTACACCTAATACTAAGGCAATGGTCGTACGGTACAGGAAATTCCGAATTCGGGGATTCTATTACGTGCGGGCCTATATCCCGCACGCCCTTTCGGTACTCTAGCTTGCTAGGCTTGCCGTTTTGTTTATTTACCGCGTGATTTAGAGTTGCACTCGACTCGCCCATTTTGACACCGCAAAATCGATGAATTGATTGAGTTGGGCTAAGAACCCGAAAGGTGAGTAGGCTTGTGTGTCGAGAGATCGGTTCACTATCTTATCGTTACAGTTCATCGGACCATGGCGGTCGATTCCCTGCGCGAACCGAGACCACGATTATTCAAGCTTACTCATCCTTCGGTGATGATAGACCAACTTAACCAATTTGACACTCAGACCTCTCGCTTGCCGATCGGGGATCCTTACAAATGAGTGAACATACAAATAAAAATCTCACAATGTTCTCTTGAATAATTACAAAGTATAACTGAATAAGGAAATGGATCCCGATCGGTTTACGTTGGGCCAATATTCCGCTCCGGCTCACTGTGTATTTTGAATAGCCGATAAATAAATTAAGGCAACGCGGGCTCTAAGAGCCGGGGGTCGGGTCGAATCGAACCGACTGTTTGCAGGAGAACTGATTAGTTCCCACTGTAACCGTTGGACCGATCGAGCTCCCGGGCGATATCTAAACACGTTTCACACATCCAATCCAAATTGCCTTCCACATAGGCCATGTTTGGAGTGTGATGGTGACTCGAGACTAGATCCCATTCCGTACTCGGGTTGCACGCGCTCAGTGAGTTAGGAGGCATTGGACCTCGTGTTCGGTGATTTGGGGCGTTGGACCCCGTGCAACATGTAACCTATGGGCTCGGACCCGAACCACAACAAATGAGCAAAAGCAAATGGAAAACAGAAGAAAACTGATAAAACTAATGAAAAACGGACAATAACTGACAAATATAGGTAAATACAGACAAGTTGTATATTAAGTCGAATGTACGTGATTTAATCAGTTATTAACCGGGGTTGATTAGCAAACAATGTATCTAACCTAGGCAAACATAGATGGCGGACTAGAATAGGGTTCTAGGCCAATTACATGTGTGAGTTTGTTTTAGAATTCTTATTCAGTGAGATGACACTGCCGTTTCACCGAATTAGCCAAGCTCATGTTTTTGACTCTAGATTGGAATCTAGCGTTTCACCTGTCCATTGTCTAATGTTTGTTTAAGCCAAGTGCATGATCAATTCAATTGTTCGCGTTTCGTTACTGAAACAAAATGTCCACCACCGAATCTACGATAGGAAGATAGAAACACCGAAAGTGAACGGAATGGGCCGTGCAAATGAATCTCGCACCTGTGCGGGTTGCCCTTTCTCGCCCATCGATCGAGGTGTTTCCAACTCCCTAACGCCTAGGATATCGGTGGGTCTCGGAATGACGATTATGCCCTTGGATAATAAAACGTGTGATGTTCATGTGCAAATTGAGGATCGTGCGACACGAAGAAATCTAAGGAGGTCTTGCGCGTCTCGACTCGAGCCGCCTCAAATTGGGCCCGGACTCGAGTCGTAACATGCGAGTACTCGCTAGACATCGATTCTATTCGTGTTACACATCTCAGTGCTTTGAAATTGTGAGCTTTTTAGGGAAAAGGGCATTCTCGCCGTTCCGTGAACCATCGATGCGTTTACGAATTAATAGTCCATTTATCCAATTATTTAGTTCAGGCGGCTTAGTTAATCGAATAGCACGTCCCACTTTCCCTATTCGTGGAATTATTCGGTGGTTACCAATTTGTATCATAATTATGGGTTTGATGAGTGATTATCCGAAACTAACATGACTAATAAATAGTTAATGCATGATCAACAATTAAACGAAAAGTATAATTACAAACAACTCTAAGAACCGACTTCCAAGCGGAGGAAGAGGCCGGCCTAGACTCGAGGATAGCCACGGAACACTCGACCACATCCCGAGGGAAATAACCGAATGTTTCCTTAGCTCGACCCCGAATCTTGAGTGGCCTCTCACGCCGATTTCAATCGTTTCTTACATACTTCATACACCATAGATGTCAATGATGCAGATATTCAATAAAGCGACGCCATCATGACTTCCGGTGCACGAACAAACACGTGGAGCATACACAAGCATTATGTTTAAGGGAAACGATAAAAACGAAGTCGACCCATATGATAACAAATCGAAGAGAAGAAGAAACAAATCATGGGAAATATCCGGAATCACGGGATAAGAGGTCCACGACTTCGGGTGGGCCAAGGAGCCTCTCGGCCCTCTTCCGTGGAAGATAACCGGGGGTCCTTCTTGGTGCAACCGAGGTCATGAGGCCTCTCTTCCCTAGATTTCGGCCATTTCCCATCGTGCCGACATATTTTAATCACGGTTTGTGCGCACTTGAATTTAATCTCGTCGGGGCACGCGTGCGCGCGCCTATGCAACGCGGCTTGGGAGTGTCCACCTTCCCGGGGACGCGCGACGGACGCACGTGAGAAGGAGTCGCTACTTGCCATTTTACGACCCGAAGGTCGAGGGCCGGCAAGTTACCCGGGTCTAGGGGTACGGGGTACACCTAAATGCTAAGGCAATGGTCGTACGGAATCGGAAATTCCGAATTCGGGGGTTCTATTACGTGCGGGCCTATATCCCGCACACCCTTTCGGTACTCTAGCTTGCTAGGCTTGCCATTTTGTTTATTTACCGCGTGATTTAGAGTTGCACTCGACTCGCCCGTTTTGACACCGTAAATTCGATGAATTGATCAAGTTGGGCCAAGAGTCCGAAAGATGAGTAGGCTTGTGCATCGAGGAGTCGGTTTGCCATCTTAGCGTTACAGTTCGTCGAACCGTGATGGTCGATTCCCTGCGCGAACCGAGACCACGATTATCCGAGCTTACTCATCCCTCGGTGACGATAGACCGACTTAACCGATTCGACACTCAGACCTCTCGCTCGCCGATCGGGGATCCTTACAAATGAATGAGTGAATATACGAATAAGATTCTCACAATGCTCTCTTGACTAATTACAAAGTACAACTGAATGAGTAAATGGGTCCCGATCGGTTTGCATTGGGTCAATATTCCACTCCGACTCACCGTGTATTTTGAACAACCGATAAACAAATTAAGGCAACGCGGGCTCAAAGAGCCGGGGGTCGGGTCCGATCGATCCAACGGTTTGCAGGAGAACCGGTTGGTTCCCACTGTATCCGATGGACCGATCGAGTTCCCGGGTGATATCTAAACCCGTTTCACGCGCCCAATCCAAATTTGCCTTCCACATAGGCCACATTCGGAGTGTGACGGTGAATCGAGGCTAGATCCCATTCCGCATTCGGGTTGCACGCGCTCGGTGGATTAGGAGGCGTTGGACCTCGTGTTCGGTGATTTGGGGCATTGGACCCCGTGTAACACGTAACCTATGGGATCGGGCCCGAATCGCGACAAATCAGCAAATGCAAGAATAAAACAGAAGAAAACTGATAAAACTGATGAAATACAGACAACAACTGATAAGTATCGGTGAATACAAACAAGTTGTATATTAGGCCGAATGTACGTGATTTAATCAGTTATTAACCGGGTTGGTTGGCAAACAATGTATCTAACCTGGGCAAACATAGATGGTGGATTAGAATAGGGTTCTAAGCCAATTACATGTGTGTGTTTGTTTTAAGACTCTTATTCAGTGAGGTGACACTGCGGTTTCACCGAATTAGCCAAACTCGTGTTTTGACTCTAGATTGGAATCTATCATTCCGCCTATCCATTATCTAGTGTTTGATTAGGCCAAATGAATGATTAATCCGATTTTTCGTGTTTTGTAACTGAAATAAAATGCTCCCCACCGAATCTACGATAGGAAGAAAGAAACACCGAAAATGAACGAAATGGGCCGCGCGAATGAAACTCGCACCCGAACGGTTTGTCCTTTCTCGTTCATAGCTCTAGGTGTTTCCAACTCCCTAAGGCCTAGGGTATCGGTGAATCACGGGATAACGATTATGCCCTTGGATGGTAAAATTGCAATGTTCATGTATAAATTGGAGATCGCGTCACACGAAGAAGTCTAAGGAGGACTCGCGCGTCTTGACTCGACCCGCCTCAAATCGGGCCCGGACTCAAGTCATAGCACGCGAGTACTCGTTAGACGTCAATTCTATTCGTGTTACGTGTCTCGGTATTTTTAAGTTGTGAGCTTTTAATGGAAAAGGGCATTCTCGCCATTCCGTAAATCATCGATGCGTTTATGAATTAATAACCAATTTGTCCAATTACTTAGTCCAAATGACTTAATTAATCGAATGGCACGTCCCGTTTATCCCGTTTGTGAAGTTATTCGGTGGTGGTGACCTTATATTATAGGCATCATGGGTTTAATGGGTAATGGTCCGAAGTCCGCTTGTTTGTTATGAAATTAACATACGTCTAGCGATGGAACACGAACATAAATGCACTCAATTCCAAGAAACAGACGCGAAACGACAAAGAAGACCACCCTAGACCCGGGAGGGGTCAAGGAGCACTTGGCCATCTTCCAAAAGATTAGGCCGAGAGGCCTCCTTGACCCGTCTTGGGTCACGGATGGTATCCCACATCGGTTCGGGCCCTTCCTTGCATGCATAATACGTTAAGAACGTTAATAATACATGTTCTACTCATCTTGATACCGCCGTGACCATAATGACATAAAATCATACAAACGCGCACGAATGAGACATTTAGATGAAAGCGATAAGGCGGCATCGATTCAAATAATAACGAAATGGATAAAACACGGGAATCGGTCCGTCTCGAGGTGGAAGAAGGCTTCCCGGACTCGTGTGGTCCAAGGAAGCTCTCGGCCACATTCCCTCAAGGATGGCCGTGAGCTTCCATGACTCACACGAGTCGGGAGAATTTCTTCGGCCCCGATTCGGACCACTTCCCGTCATGCCAACGTATTATGTGTGATTAACGGTAAGGGGACGTAGGAATCGACTCGATTCGGGAGGAGAGAGGCCGCCATAGCCCCGGATCGGCCAAGGGAGCTCACGGGTCTCTCCTTAGAGGCTAGGCCGTGAGTCCTATGGTCCAATTCGTGGCCAAGGGAGCCTCTCCATCCGGATCCGAGTTGTTTCCTTTCACTTAAGCATTTCTTAGCCACGGTTAGGGACTTTCCTCATCTAGAGGCGGCTTAATCCGGGGGAAGGAGAGGGTCATGGACCCAAGGAGGCCGAAGAGGCTCACGGCCCTCCTACATGAGGTTCGGCCGAGAGGTTCTATGGCCTCCTCGAGTCCATGCCGATCTCCTCCCCACGGACTCGACCCCTCGAGTACTATACATGCATGCTAGTACAATGTATGGGCATGGATAATAGGGGAAATAAACGTGCTCAATGCATGCTATGCATGGGGACGTCCGGATCTAAAAGGAAAAATAACATTTCATGCATTCGGATCTTTAAACGTACGAGCACTTCATACAAACAAGGATCGAAGGTCCTAGCTTTTCTAAGTTGTAGAGGGATGTTACCTAGCCCCGATGTACGAGGAAAAGAGTCGGGGAAGTGGCCGTGGGAGTCGCAAGACTCGGGTTGATGGCTACAGGTGAGTAACCCGAGAGGAAGACAGCCGCGGCAGCTCGGGAAGAACGGGGTCGGCACGCTTGCTCCAGGCACGGCACGGTGCGAGGTTGGGCTCGTTGGACTCCTAAGAGGCAGATCTAGACGTCCCTGGACAGACCCGAACGTGCCAAGCCCTAGATGAACCCGAAACAGTGAGAGAAAGTCTGGTGTGAAAGTAAATAACCCGGTAAAAGAGGAAACAGTGAAACGGTGGTTGTGCACGGTGGATCGGCCCTCGGATCGCGACCACCTCTTCACGAGCGAGGGTGAGGGTTGTGAGGAACCCTTTGAACGTGATGGCTCGACTCGGCAAAGTCGTAGAGCGAAATGGCACGCGTGGAGGATTCGGAGTGCACCCGATATCGGTCTAAGGACCCGATTCTTCGTGCGTCTGAAACGGGGTATTGGAGACTTCAAATCGAAAATCTAAGCCCGGAACGGACTTAGGGGGTGGGAAATATGTGGGCTAGGAAGTTTTGTGATTTTTGGCTTAAGTCGGGTTGGGTGGTTTTCCTACGGTTTTGGCCGGTTTTGGCCTTGGCTCGGGATGGACGAATGAGTGGGAGTGGGCTGGAGCTTGGGAGAATTCTTGAGAGAGATTGGCTTGAGAGAGAATGAGAATGAAGAAGTGATTAGAGTTAATGATAAATGGGAACTTATAGGAGTGGCTAATGGTGTGATTAGATGAGCTAAGTGTGGTTAGGGGGAGCTTATATGGGCTGCCGAAATTCCCAATGGGATTAGGGAGGGGAAAGTGTCACATAATGTGTAGGGGAAGCAAGAGAGAAGTGATAGGAAGTGATGGGAAGTGATGGATGTGTAAGATGTGTAAGAGATATTTCAAATTTATGGTGGAGGGAAGGAGGAAGCCTCCTTGGAGCCGCCGGCCATGGGATGGAGCCAACGGTGGGAGGGTTTGAGCCGTGGCTGGGGTTGTCACGTCGGAGCCGTGGGTTTGAGCCGTGGCTTGATGGCTCGGCTTGGCTGAGTTGTGGGCCCCGTTCGATTGCGAGAAAAGCCGGAAAAAGCTTGAGGCTTGATTGAACGCGCATTCGATCTCCGATGTCCAATCAATTTATAGATTTGGAATGCTTGAACGAAGAGGATTTGAATGAGCCTGATATCGCCCTATGTCGTATGAACGAACGTTCGAGTGACTCGGCTCTTTGAGAGTCGGTTTTGCCCTGTTCAGACATTCGGAATGGAATTGAGCGTCCCTGGTCCCCGGTCCTCGATTACTCTTTGTGCATCTTGACATTCGTTTCGGTGACCCTTTTGCCCCGTGGGGGATCGTTGGCTCGTCGCCTTCGACAGAAGACCGTTAGCCCGGGAAGGCCTAGGGATTTGTGACCGGGTTTTTTTTTTCAGTGCTCGCTGAATGTCTCGAGGCGTTCGGGAATCGTTGCGATCTCTGTTTTCCGTGAATGTACCCCGAAGATTCACCGGGAGGCGTTTGCCACCACTGAGACGTCCCTCGGGGAGCCCTGTAGAGTTCCGAAAGGTCGTCTGAATCTTGTTCCCCGACCCCGGTGGTCCTTGGGTGCCTGTAGGCCCGTTTTGGAGTGCCGTTTACTCGTCGGTGGAGCGGGCCCCGGGAGCCCTGTTAGAAAAGGCGTCCGTGAGAGATTGGAGGCGTCTCGGCTTAAGCGGTATGTCCCCAAAGCGCACCCGGACATGTCGTTGGTCACTTTGGCACTGAGAGGGATTTTTAGAGTCCCATATTGGGCACCTTTCGGTGCTTCAGTGATTCGATGATGAATAGTGCCACAGTGCCGGCTCCACTGTTTTTGGGGTTCCTTGTCTTGTCTATTCTTCTGACCGCTCTCCTCTGCTTTTCTAGCGGACCCAGCTCTTCTCCTGTTGTTCATGACTCCGTGACCACACATTCGCCTCCGATTGCCGGGTGATGAATAGTAACCCGGGCTTTGGTCGGGGATTCTCTTCTAGGAAGCCGGTGGGCCAAAATGGGGTGCTGACAGCTTGCCCCTCTTTGGTTGCTTGCTCGGTTAGATGATGTAGCCAAAGACCATGATAAGCATCCCCCTTTTGGGCCCGGCGACAGTTCTGATACCGTCCCCTCCCCACTGCTGCTTGTACCTCGCTTGGACATGTCGGGACATTGCGCTGGAAATTAAGACCGGAATGGACCCGAAAGAAACCGGGATGGACCCGAAAGAAAACAGGAGAAACCAGGGTGGACCCGAGTAAGAAATTAAAAGCCGGGATAGACCCGAGGGGCCAGGATGGACCTGAACAGAAACTAAAAGGCCGGGATGGACCCGAGGGGCCATGATAGACCTGAACAAGGAATTTAAAAGCCGGGATGGACCCGAGGGGCCAGGATAGACCTGAACTGGAAATTTAAAAGCCGGCATGGACCCGAGGGGCCAGGATAGACCTGAACAGAAATTTAAAAGTCGGGATGGACCCGAGGGGCCAGGAGAGACCTGAATAAGAAATTTAAAAGCCGGGATGGACTCGAGGGGCCGGGATAGACCTGAACAAGGAATTTAAAAGCCGGGATGGACCCGAGGGGCCAGGATAGACCTGAACTGGAAATTTAAAAGCCGGCATGGACCCGAGGGGCCAGGAGAGACCTGAACTGGAAATTTAAGAGCCAAGATGGACCCCAGGGGCCAGGATAGACCTGAACATGGAATTTAAAAGTCGGGATGGACCCGAGGGGCCAGGATAGACCTGAACAGAAATTTAAAAGCCGGGATAGACCCGAGGGGCCAGGATAGAGCTGAACAAGGAATTTAAAAGCCGGGATGGACCCGAGGGGCCAGGATAGACCTGAACAGAAATTTAAAAGCCGGGATGGACCCGAGGGGCCAGGATAGACCTGAACAAGGAATTTAAAAGCCGGGATGGACCCGAGGGGCCAGGATAGACCTGAACAGAAATTTAAAAGCCGGGATGGACCCGAGGGGCCAGGATAGACCTGAACAAGGAATTTAAAAGCCGGGATGGACCCGAGGGGCCAGGATAGACCTGAACAAGGAATTTAAAAGCCGGGATGGACCCGAGGGGCCAGGATAGACCGGAACAGAAATTTAAAAGCCGGGATGGACCCGAGGGGCCAGGATAGACCCGAACAGAAATTTAAAAGCCGGGATGGACCCGAGGGGCCAGGATAGACCCGAACAGAAATTTAAAAGCCGGGATGGACCCGAGGGGCCAGGATAGACCCGAACAGAAATTTAAAAGCCGGGATGGACCCGAGGGGCCAGGATAGACCCGAACAGAAATTTAAAAGCCGGGATGGACCCGAAACAGGAATTTTAAAGCCGGGATGGACCCGAAACATGAATTTTAAAGCCGGGATGGACCCGAAGCAGGAATTTTAAAGCCCGGATGGACCCGAAACAAGAATTTGAAAACTGGGACAGACCCGAGACACTTGCTCGGGGATTGCATAAAGCGTCAGGCGACGTGGTTTGCTTGGTGTTGGGCTTGGATTGCATCACGTGCGGCGAATGATGATGATCTCTTATCGTTTGCCCTTCTTTGAACATCGTCGGCTTGGTCGGTGTGGCGCATCCCTCGACGACTTCCGACGTACTGAGCACACCCTGTCGCGTGAGGCAGACATGAGTCCGTTAAGGAAGAGATGCCCTTGGGGATCTCAATCGCACCTGCGCGTGGAAAGGAAAGGCCTACAAAGGACGTCAGCCGCGCGAAATCGTTGAGGCTACGACGTGTAAAAGGAATCTATGTAAAGATGTGTTGGGGATATGACATGGGTGGCCATTTGGAAGGCGGCCGTGTCCTTATCGGGGAATAGCTTTTCCGAGACGGATAACCCGTAGAATTACATGCATAAAGGTAATGGGAGGGATCTTATGGGATCCTCCAGATCAAGGATACGTCGATTCGACCCTATTCCCGGGGCGAGTCTCGAGCCTGGAGAGTCAACGAGAGTTTGCTTGCGTCGGAGAATGCGGAACCACTACTCGGTGTAACTCCACGGAGAAGTGTTGCTGTTCTTTCGTGGTCGAGCCGACATTATCCCCTAACTTTTGCCTAGGCCGCAAGATGCGTGATAACCTAGCGGGGTATTTTATTTGACCTTTCTCACATGAATGCTCACCTTTTGCTGCGATTCCCCGTGTTTGGGCGAGATCGCACCCCTCGGGTCCTCTAACTTTTGCCTAGGCCGCCTCGAAGAGGTTTTCGACTTAGCGAGGTAATGATTTATGCTCTCCTTTTGCCGCGACTCCCCTTTGCAGGATTTTAAGTCGTGCCACTCGTTCCCTAGCTTTTGCCTAGGCCGCCTCGAAGAGGTTTTCGACCTAGCGGGGGAATTTATTTTTTTTTCTCAAGGAAGCTTAGTATTGGACAAAACGGCGGGAATTGACGCTCGTTCACGAGAACAGAAATGTCTTACAATAAAACGTACGAGTGCTCATGGGTAATACTTCTTGATGGCGTCAGCATTGACGGGAAGGGCATTTTCGGTGCCGTCCATATCGCTCAAAATGACCGCTCCTCCGGAGAAAATCTCTTTGACGACGAAGGGGCCGTCGTATTTGTACGAGAACTTTCCTCGAGAGTCGGGTGCGATATGTAGAACCTTCCTCAGGACGAGGTCACCGGGACTGAACTCTCGGGGACGGACCTTGGCATTGAATGCTCGTGCCATCCTCTGTTGGTAGCACTGTCCGTGGCACAGCACTTTCAGCCTTTTCTCGTCGATGAGGTTTAGTTGCTAATATCGCTGTTTCGCCCACTCCGCTTTTGCAAGTTCGGCCTCGGCGAGAATCCTCATGGAAGGGATCTCCACTTCGATCGGGAGGACTGCCTCCATGCCATAGACTAGGGAGTACGGGGTTGCCCCGGTTGAAGTCCTTATGGATGTCCGGTACGCCAAGAGCGCATAGGGGAGCATCTCGTGCCAATCCTTGTAGTTCACCGTCATTTTTTCGATGATCTTCTTAATGTTCTTATTCGCCGCTTCCACCGCACCGTTCATTTGGGGACGGTATGGGGTGGAGTTGCGGTGTCGGATTTTGAATTGTGCACAGAACTCGTCGATGACCTTATTATTCAGGTTCTTGGCGTTGTCTGTGATGATTGTCGCAGGGACCCCGTACCGGGCGATGACGTCGCATCTGAGAAAACGGGCTACGGCTTTTGCGGTGACCGATGCGAGAGTGATAGCCTCGATCCACTTGGTGAAGTAATCGATTGCCACCAAGATGAATGTGTGCCCGTTAGACGCTTTAGGGTTGATCGGGCCGATCACGTCCATCCCCCACATTGAGAAGGGCCACGGGGCCGTCATCGGGCGTAGCTCGTTGGGTGGCGCCTTAATCTGATCGGCGTACACTTGGCATCGGTGGCAGTGTCTGACATGCTTTACGCAATCAGTCTCCATGGTGGACCAATAATAGCCTAAGCGCATGATTTTCTTAGCGAGCATGAGGCCATTCATGTGGGGCCCACAATTTCCTCCATGCACTTCTTTCATAAGACGCCGCGATTTGTGTTCGTCGATGCATCGGAGGAGCGTGGAATCAAAGGAGCGGCGGTATAGTATCTCACCGCTCAGAAAGTAGTGCATCGCAAGGCGCCTGAGCGTCTTTCGATCGTGGCGATCGGCGAACGGGGGATATTGGCCCGTTTGCAAGAAGTTCTTGATGTCCTCGTACCACGGCTTCGCTTCGGACGCTTCAATCGCGTTGCAGTGGGCCGGGCCTTTGGCCACCTCGATTTCGAGAGGTTCGACAATGTTCCCCTCTGAAATACTCGCCATGGATGCAAGTGTCGCAAGTGCGTCTGCGAACTGATTCTTCGCGCGTGGAGTGTAGGTGAACGAGATCTTCTCGAAATTTTTCGCCAACTCCTCAAGGTATTCGTGGTACGGGACCAACTTTGCGTCTTTCGTCTTCCATTGCCCCAACATTTGGAAGATTGTGAGCATGGAGTCACCGAACACCTCTAACTCCTTCACCTTGAAATCAATCGCCGCTTGCAAACCGAGAATGCACGCCTCGTACTGGGCTACATTGTTGGTACAGGAGAAATCCACTTTCGCTGCGACGGGATAATGACGCCCGTCCGGGGATATCAAGACTGCCCCAACTCCGGATCCTACGGAATTGACAGCCCCGTCAAAGTACATCTTCCACGTTGGCTCCTCTTTCTCTTCATCTACCTGGATGATTCCTTCATCCGGGAAGTCCGTGTTAATCGGCGTGTCGTCGTCAATCGGGAATTCTGCTAGATGGTCGGCAATCGCTTGCCCCTTGACAGACGTGCGAGGCACGTACTCTATGTCGTATTCCGTCAACTGGCAGCGCCATTTTGCGATGTTCCTTATGGAGGAGGGGCTATTGAGCAAATACCGCAAGGGGTCCGCTTTTGACAATAAGCGGATCGTGTAATAGAGTGTGTACTGTCGGAGCCTTTGTATGACCCATACCAACGCGCAACACATCTTCTCGATCTCTGGATAATTGGATTCCACTTCGGTGAACTTCTTGCTCAAGTAGTATATCGCCCTTTCTGTGCGCGTTGACTCGTCTTCTTGCCCCAGCATGCACCCTAAGGACTGTCGGCGTACTGTGAGGTACAAAATGAGGGGCCGGTTCGGCACGGGTGGTACCAATATCGGCGGCTGAATTAGGTAGGCCTTGATGGTGTCAAAGGCCTTCTGACACTCGCGGTCCCACTCCATCGCTGCATTCTTGCGGAGCAAGCGAAAGAGTGGTTGGCACTTATCTGTCAGGTTTGCAATGAAGCGTGCAATGTAATTCAGTCGCCCCAAGAAGCCGCGTACCTCTCAGACCGTTGACGGCGGGGGAAGCTCTTTGATCACCTTGACTTTATCCGGATCCACCTCGATACCGCGCTCACTGACCACGAATCCTAGCAGTTTTCCTGACCGAGCGCCGAATGTGCACTTTGCCGGATTAAGCTGGAGTTTGTATTCTTTTAGGCGGTCGAAAAGGCGCTTCAGGTTGACAATGTGGTCTTCTTCTTCCTTGGACTTGGCGATCATGTCGTCGACATTAACCTCGACTTCCTTGTGCATCATGTCGTGGACTAATGTGACCATAGCCCTCTGATAAGTTGCCCCCGTGTTTTTGAGGCCGAAAGGCATAACGCGGTAGCAAAAGGTTCCCCACATCGTAGTGAACGTCGTCTTGAGTTTGTCCTTCTCAGCCATCCGGATTTGATTGTATCCGAAGAAGCCATCCATGAAAGAGAATTGGGCGTGGCGCGCCGTATTGTCGACTAGGACGTCGATGTGCGGCAAGGGGAAGTTGTCCTTAGGGCTAGCCTTGTTGAAATCTCGGTAGTCGACGCAGACTCGGACCTTTCCATCCTTCTTTTCCACTAGCACAATGTTTGCCACCCACTCTGAATAGTTGCAAACCTCGAGGAATTGTTAGCACCCCATTTTGGCCCACCGGCTTCCTAACACGAGGATCCCCAATCAAAGCCCGGGTTACTATTCATCACCCAGCAATCGAAGGCGAACGTGCGGTCACAGAGTCATGAACGACAGGAGAAGAGCTGGGTCCATTAGAAAAGCAGAAGAGAGCAGTCAGAAGAACTTACAGGCAAAGAACCCCGAAAACAACAGAGCCGGCACTGTGGCACTATTCATCACCGAATCACTGAAGCACCGAAAGGTGCCCAATATGGGACTCTAAAAATCCCTCTCAGTGCCAAAATGACCAATGACTCATCCGGATGTATTTCGGAGGTGTCCTGCTCAAACCGGGACACCCCAGTCCTTCACGGACGCTTTTTCTAACAGGGCTCCCGGGGCCCGCTCCACTGACTAGTAAACGGCACCCCAAAACAGGCCTACAGGCACCCAGGGACCACCGGGGTCGTGGAACGAGCCTCAGACGACCTTTCAGAACTCTACGAGGCTCCTCGAATGACGTTTCATTGGTAGCCAACGCCTCCTGGTGAATCTTCGGAGCACATTCACGGAAAACAGAGATCGCGACGATTCCCGAATACCTCGAGACATTCAGCGAGCACTGAGAAAACCCCGGTCACAAGTCCCTAGGTCTCCCCCGGGACAATGGTCTTCGGTCGGGGACAACGAGCCAACGATCCCCCGCGAGGTAAAAGGGTCACCGAAACGAACATTAAGATCCACAAAGAGCAATCGGAGACCGGGGGCACTCAACTCCACTCCGAATGTCCGAACAGGGCAAAACCAACTCTCGAGGCGCCGAGCCACCCGAACATTCGTTCACATGACATATGGCGATATTGGGTTCACTCAAATCCTCTTCGCGCAAGCGTTCCAAATCTATTAATTAATTGGACATCGGAGATCGGACGCGTGTTCAATCAAGTCTCGAGCTTTTCCCGGCTTTTCTCTTATTCGAATGGGACCCACAGCTCAGCCAAGCCAAGCCACCAAGCCGCGGCTCAACCCCAAGCCACGGCTCAATCCCTAAGCCATGGCTCAATCCCAAAATTCGGTGGCTCAAACTCAAGAAGCTCCCTCCACCACACAAATTCAAATATCTCTTACACCTTTTTACACCTATCTCCCATCCATCACTTCCCATCACCTCCTATCAACTTTTCCCTAACTTCCCCTACACTCAACATGACAATTTCCCCACCCTAATCTTCCCTCCAAAAATTCGGATCCCCTAAGCACCACTTAATTGCACTTAACTCCACTTAATCTTGTCATTTAGTCTTCCTTTATAAGTCCATTGCATCATTAACTTAATCACAACTCACCATCCATTCTCTCTCAAGCTCTCTCACTCTAGAAAATCCTCTCAAGCCCCTTAGAGCTCAGCATTTTTCAAAAATTCGTCCAGCTTTCCCTCAGCCCGAAACCAAGGCAAAATTGCCGAAAAACTCAACCGTTTTCCGGCGACCGCCACACAACCCGAACCAAACTTGACCAAACTTTATATCCCACATGTATTCGACCTCCCGAGTCCATTTCCGGTGTTAGTTTCGGCATTTGAAGCTCCCAGTATGCAGTTCCAGCCCAGTCCAGAATCGGATCCCTAGGGACTTTCCCGGTTTCTAGGCGAGTTCTTCCTTCCCGACTTATCCGAACCTCAAAAAAACTACATATCCCACATGTATTCGACCTCCCGAGTCCATTTCCGGTGTTAGTTTTGCGATTTGAAGCGCCCAGCAGCCCGAGCCAGCTCTGTCCAGAACCGGGTTCAATAGGTGTTTTCACGGCTTCCCGGGCTCCCCGGACATTTCCACTACCTCATGACTATGGCGAGTCGTGCCATCAATTCCTAGGGGTTCCTCATGACCCTCACTCTCCCCCGTGACAAGGTGGTCGCGTGCCGAGAGCCGCTCAACCGCGCCCCACCGCCATTTCTCTCTTTTCTCCCTTCACAGATTTTTTTCAGTTTTTACCAGTTTTGTTTGCATCTCTCAGGAAAATCAACATGTCTAATCTTCACGAAACCACTGCAGACATGATCCTTAGTCAGTTAGGAGTCCAATGCCACCGACCTTGCACCAAAAGACCACCGGGAGCCTCCCGTAGAGTCGTTTCTTCATCGGGTGCCAGTCGGGTTTGTTCCTCTGGTCGTCTTTTCTAACCCGAACTTTACAGGAAGGCACAGGTCAGCTCGGGTTGAATCTCACTACGAGCCACCTATCACCGTGTTCCTCACTCAGTTAGGAGTCCAATGCCACCAACCTTGTATCAAAAGACCACCGGGAGCCTCCTGTAGAGCCTTTTCTTTGCCGGGTGCCAGTCGGGTCTGCTTGTCTCGACTGGATCTGTCTTTTTTTTACTAACCCGACTTTGTTTTTTATTTCCGGAAAATCTACGCATGCTCTCCTTCCAAAACCACCGCAGGCATGATCCTCAGTGAGTTAGGAGTCCAATGCCGCCGACCTTGTAGCAAAATACCACCGGGACCCTCCGGGACAGCCATTTCTTTCTGACCTGCCCAGTCGGGTCAATTCCGCCCAGTCGGTTCTGTTTTCTGCTATCTAACCCGACTTTGTTTTCGATTTCCAGAAAATCTACGCATGCTCTCCTTCCGAAACCACCACAGGCGCGATCTTTAGACTCTTGGGAATCCAACGCAACTGGCCCCGTGCGAAAATTCCATCCCGATCAACCGGTACAGCCCCGACAAGCCAGAC
This sequence comes from Punica granatum, assembly GCF_007655135.1. Lineage (NCBI taxonomy): Eukaryota > Viridiplantae > Streptophyta > Magnoliopsida > Myrtales > Lythraceae > Punica > Punica granatum. The sequence continues at coordinate 20,780,960 of NC_045131.1, forward strand.
TGCCAGTCGGGTCTGCCAGTCTACCCGACTGCACCGGTTCGGGTCTGTTCGTTCCAGCCGAGTCTCCCGACTCCCTTTGCCACTTCTCCGACTCTTTCCTCGTGTTCCGAGGCTAGGTAACATTTCTCTACGACTTAAATGGGTCCAAGGAGCTCTCTTTCGCCCCGAAATCAGTCGGTTCCCGTATTTATTTTATTTCGTTGTTGCATGAGCCGATGCCGTTTTATCGATTCCCTGTAAATACGATATTTGCATTTGCATTATGTGCTTGTTTGCGCACCCAAGATCATGGCGGCATCGGCTTTATAGAATGTGTATTATTATCATGTTTGACGTTTTACGCATGCAAGAAACGGTCAAAACCGATTCTTGGAATTGATTGTAATCACAATTTTCATTTAATCATTGGTTTCATGTTAATTCGTATGTTAGGTACGTTAATATCGAACAATCATTTCATTGATCCATAACAATTGAGGTTCGCGGTCTCAATCATTAAACCACTTCACAAACGGGAAACAAGACGTACCATTCGGCTAAACGAACCACTCGGCCTAAGTGATTGGATAAATCGAGTATCAACTCGTAAACGCGTCGACGAATCACTAAACGGTGAGAGTACCCTTTTAAAATTCACAATTTCGAAATATCGAGACACATAACACGAATAGAATTAGTGTCTAGGGAGTACTCGTGCGCTATGACTCGAGTCAAGGCCCGATTTGAGGAGGCTCATGTCTAAGTGCGCGAGTCCTCTTTGGACCTTTTCGTGTCATGCGATCCCAACTTCCACATGCACGCCCTACACGTTTTACCGTTCAAAGGGCATGACCATCATTTCGTGATTCGCCGACATTCTAGGCGTTGGGGAGACCGAAACACCTCGATCTATGGATGAAAAAGGGCAACCCGTTCGGGTGCGAGTTTCATTCGTACGGCCCATTCCGTACACTTTCGGTGTTTCTATCTTCCTATCGTAGATTCGGTGGTGAACCTTTTTATTTCAGTTGCAAAAGACGAAGAACCGGATTAATCATGTACTTGACTTAAACAAACATTAGATAATGGATAGGTGGAATATTAGATTCCAATCTAGAGTCAAGATACGAGTTTGGTTAATTCGGTGAAACCGCAGTGTCATCTCACTGAATATGGATTCTAAAAAAAATTCACACATGTAATCGTCTTAGAACCATATTCTAGCCCACCATCTATGTTTGCCTAGGCTAGACACATTGATTGCAAATCAACCCCGGTCGATAACTGATTAAATCACGTACATTCGACTTAATACACAACTTGTCTGTATTCACCTACGTTTGTCAATTGTTATTTGTTTTCCATCAGTTTTCTTCTGTTTTCCATTTGCTTTTGCTGATCTGTTGCGGTTCGGGTCCGAGCCCATAGGTTACGTGTTGCACGGGGTCTAACGCCCCGAACCATCGAACACGAGGTCCAACGCCTCCTAATTCACTGAGCGCGTGCAACCCGAGTGCAGAATGGGATCTAGCCTCGATTCACCGTCATACTCCAAATATGGCCTATGTGGAAGGCAATTTGGATTGGATGCGTGAAACGGGTTTAGATATCACCCGGGAGCTCGATCGGTCCAACGGTTACAGTGGGAATCAACCGGTTCTCCTGCAAACCGTTGGAACTATCGGACTCGACCCCCAGCTCCTCGAGCCCGCGTTGCCGTAATTTACTTATTGGTTATTCAAAATACACGGAGAGCTAGATAGGAATATTGGCCCAATGCAAACCGATCGGGATCCATTTACTCATTCAGTTATACTTTGTAATTATTCGTGAGAACATTTCGAGAATTTTATTTGTACATTCACTCATTCATTTGTAAGGATTCCCAATCGGCAAGCGAGAGATCCGAGTGTCGAACCGGTCAAGTCGGTCCATTGTTACCAAGAGATGAGTAAGCTCGAACACTCGTGGTCTCGGTTCGCGCAGGGAATCGACCATCACGGTTCGATGAACTGTAACGCTAAGATAGTGAACCGATTCCTCGACGCACAAGCCTACTCATCTTTCGGATTATTGGCCCAACTTGATCAATTCATCGATTTTACGGTGTCAAAACGGGCGAGTCAAGTGCAACCCTAAATCACGCGGTAAATAAATAAAACGGCAAGCCTAGCAAACTAGACTACCGAAAGAGCGTGCGGGATATAGGCCCGCACGTAATAGAACCCCCGAATTCGAAATTTCCGGTTCCGTACGACCATTGCCTTAGTATTTAGGTGTACCTCGTACCCCTAGACCCAGGTGAGTCAACGGCCCTCGACCTACGGGTCGTAAACAGTGAGTGGCGACTCCTTCTCACGTGCATCCGTCGCGCGTCCCCGAGAAGGTGGATACTCCCAAGCCGCGTCGCATAGGCTTCGCGCATGCGTACCCCGACGAGATGAAATTCGGGTGCGCACAGCTTGGCGACTCCACTGGGGACATCTAGAGGGTTTGGGCTCAAACCCGTTTGCTTGCTTGCTTGTTTATTTACTGCTTTTCGTCGTTTACCGCTTATCTACTTACGCACATTTATTTTACACATGCATTGCATATCATGCTAGCTTTAGGTGCCTTGTCCGAAATCCCACGGGCGCCAAAATAGGAAGCTAGGTTAGTCAAAGGTTCCGAGTAAGGGAACGGATCGAGTCGGCTATGCCACCGAACCGGCCCCCAAAGATCCTCGCTCGATTTCAAGGAATTCACACCCTTGAGTCGGGAGCCCCCATCCATAGATAGCACGGTCCCTGTAGCACCAATCCATGCATCGTGTTATGCCTCCATGCAAGCCTTCAACCCGACTCCGACAACAGTCCATCGAGTCGGCTTGCGAGTCATTTGAGTCTTTTCCATTTCAAGAGCGATGTACATGTAATTTCTATTAAGCCGTGGGCATTTACTCTCTTCGCACTCATGCTTCATGCAATTTTCAAAAATTAGGATGTCATTCATGTTGACGAGTCCTAAGCGGATTTTCCTATCGTCTTGGTAAGGGACGCCTTGCTCGGCCTCCTGCCCGCACCTCGACAGAGTCCGCCAACACACGAGGACCTCACCGACCCGCCACAGAACCCGAATGGTGTATATTCCGGGACAACATGATCGACCTCATCAACACTAGGTTTGATCACCGAGAGGTCACTGAGAGATGAAGAACTCGCCGGCCAACCACCTTAGAGGGAGCTCTCCTAAACCCGTGCCAAGATGCAGAGATGCGGTCAGGAGCTCGCTTGGGCGAACGCCGCCCTGGAGAGGTCTAGGAAGAGGGCTCGTGGAGGACCATACATGCACTCTAGGATAGATATCTCCGCAAGGCCCTCGCCTAGAACCGGTGCTTTCCGAGGCCGCGCTCGCTCAAACCCCGAGTGTGGTGGCAAATCAGCTTAAGGCTCTATTTTACAAAATTTGCATTGTACTTTGAACCTTTCGAGTCAATGTGAACGACAACATTAGCCTTTGAAAACTCACGCACTGCATGCATCCTATCCATTCACTGTTTCACACAACGATTAACACTACCACACGGTAGACAAAGTTGTGACCGCCTTTGCAGGTGGACCTCTCGTGGTCCTCACCCTTCCTCTACGGCGAGACAATCAGTAGCTAAAGGGCCAACCATCCAAGCAACACTAACCCCCCATTAATCCCGCGCAATCGATTATGTCATTGCATGGTTGAGCACACATCCCTCTATGCTACAAGTGCTTCCATCAGCACAACTGAGCGTGCCATTTCCGCGTCGTGCGAGCACACCCCTACCTTGCCCATGCACGCATCCTCGACACACCTTGTGCATGTCTTTCAGTGCGCTCGCACGACGCCTACCAGGCTAGTTCAATCCCTTACGCCCTTACGCTGAAATCGCGAATATAGTTTGCTCCTTCATTGTTTTCTTTTCCCATTGTAGGAAATTCTACACAAGAAGACAGCCTGAATAGTGATCGACCACAAATGAGACAACGACCGTCTCCCATCCATCCAGCTCCTTGGGATTTCAACACTAAGTCCCCATCCCTGCTCCACAAAGCAAGACCACAAGCAAATCAGCGTCACCGCATTGCAGCGCCTTGCGCTATTCCTCAACATTGACATTTGCTTTCGCATTTCTTGCACTTTCCTATCAACCCCGCATTTATTGCATTGGGCTTCGGCCCCGCATCGGGCTTCAGCCCTGCATCGGGCTCCGGCCCTGCATTTACTGCATTGGGCTTCGACCCCAGCATCGGGCTCCGGCCCCGCATTTATTGCATCGGGCTTTGGCCCCATATCGGGCTTCAGCCCCGCATCGGGCTCCGGCCCCGCATTTATTGCATCGGGCTTTGGCCCCGTATCGGGCTTCAGCCCTGCATCGGGTTCCGGCCCCGCATTTATTGCATCGGGCTTTGGCCCCGCATCGGGTTTCAGCCCTGCATCGGGCTCGGGCCCCGCATTTACTGCATTCCGGCCTCGCATTTTTTGCATTGGGCTTCGGCCCCGCATTTATTACATTGGGCTTCGGCCCCGCATCAGGCTTCGGCCCCGCATCGGGCTCCGGCCCCTCATTTACTACATTAGGCTTCGACCTTACATCGGCCTCCGGCCCTGCATTTACTTTTGGGTTTCGGCCCTGCATCAGGCTCCAGCCCTACTTTTGGGCTTCGGCCCCGCATCAGGCCTCGGTCCTGCATTTACTTCTTTCAGGCCTCAATCCTACATTTACTGCTTTCGGGCCCCGGCCCAGTATTTACTGCTTTTGGGCTCCAGCCCCGCATTTACTGCTTTCAGGTTTTGACACCTCGCATTTACTGCTTTCAGGCTCATCTAAAATCCAAAATCGACTTGGATTCAAATTCATCCAAGCGATACTCCGAGGAGCAAGTCTGATCCTTCAACCGCAAAAGATCACAAGCAACAGCTCCGGCGAACAGAGCATGGCCCTGCCCACCCGCCGCGAAAGTCACTAGCACGGTCACATCTCCGATCGGAGAATGATCCCTGCCCACCCTCCACTGTGGCCATCAACCAGCCACTGGGGCAACATGCACTCTTCCCTAAACTCTCTTTTACATTTATATGCATTCCCAAACAAGCTCCCGACATGAACGAACCCTTCACGGGCGCACTAGGACAGCCCCGAAGATGCCCTGTTGGTTCTGTCGGAATTGTTCGATTCGTCTGTCCTCATGGGATCCGGCTTCTCGAGCCTTCCCTAGGACGGCTGCGCATGCCAACTAGCAATCGGGGAAAGTACACCTATGTGGCCCCTAGCCACGGTCTGCCCACTCCAGGGTGGCGATGACTAGATCTCGGAATTGAGTGTCCCCCACGTGCGGCACCCCATGGGTCGCGCGTTGGATGAAGGAATTTCTCATGGGTCCACATTACATTTCTTACCACATATTCCACAGCATAATCGCCTAATGCATCATCCTCTTTGTCATCCTTCACAGGACACACCGGTCACGGGCGAAGAGCGATACGCGGGTTCACACCTCCTCGAGAACTCCTATCGGGTCTTTCTTCCTATACTTTAGTAGGGCAGGGCCCGACAAGGAGGTACCCCCTATGAAGCCGACGACGGAAGCATCCGAATGAGCCGCATGCCTTCAGCGCAACCGTCTCAATCGACAAACAAACATGCCTATCGGCTTTGAGAGCACACCTCTCCGGCGTACAACTGATGCTGGAGCCACAAGCACGATCGGGGACGATGATTGTACAAGGCGCCCACCTCAGGTCACATTAACAATGAAGATCGGGGCATTCGCATTCATCATTCACACCGAGACCACCTCGAACATCATCTGGCCGTCCAAGCAACGTACACTGGGGCATCCCCGGTTGAAGCTCGCGACAACACGACCTCGGCAAGCGACGTACACTGGGGCATCCCTGGTTAAAGTTCGCCCTGAGGTCGCCATAGTGGGTCACTCCAACAAACGACATTGGAATGCTCCTAGTCATCCGCATCAAGAATGGGCATCTTCCACAGCAAGCATCAGGACAACTTCGGTCACACACTCCCTAGGGCAATTTTGCATTTTCTTTCTCTAGACAACAGGGGAAATCACTTGTAAAGATTGCAAGGTCGAAGAACACGTAGTTCGGCTTCCGAATGCATGAAGAACAAACACCAAGTTTCCGCGAGGCAAAGCACATCAAAGCACCTGCAACAACGAAAAAGTCGGGAAAAGTAAAACAAATACATGGGGACACAATACAAACCCCAGCTGCAAGAAAAAAAAGAGCGAAAAGAAGCGGGAAAAACCTGCCAATGAAGAGAGAGAAAAAAGATGCGAGAAAAACCCGCCAATGAACAAAACAAGGCACCGCCGAGATATAAAACTCCGGCACCGCCAATTCAAAGAAGAAATCAACAAACCCCGACAAAAAAGGGGAGCAGCAGACGCAACTCCTCGATGGAGACAGAACGTAACGCACTCGGAGGTCGAATTATTCGAACCCTTCGCCCTTGCAAACTCGAGAGACAAAAGAATCGAGCCCGCTAGGTCGAAAACCCCTCGGGGCGATCTAGGCAAAAGTTAGGGCAAAAGAGAGGCACGACTAAAAATCCTGAGGCGGGCGGTCGTGGCAAAAGGAGAGTTCATCCCCTTTAGGTTGAGAGGTACGGCCCCGAGGCGGGTGACCGTAGTAAAAGGAGAGTAAAATGAGAGATAAACAAAACAGTCACCTTGGGCCTTCGCACACTGCGCAAACCAGGGATCCCCAAGGGAAATGGCCAAGTTATCTACTCCAACACGATCCCCGATCAGCTCTCCTACCGAACTCAACCGTCCAAGGCGGATTCTTCTTCAAGCACAGCGGGCGACCAAGCACGCAATCTAAACAGTTTAAAACAGCCAACACCAACCGAAGGACGGAAGAGAAGGGGGGGTACATCTCACGGCAAGCGTGAACTCGTGTATCCTTTCAGCCTTGGGCAACGTGCTCCCCAAGCTTTCTCTTTTCTCTTTGTCATTGCACAACTCCAAAACGGGTCATAGCCAACCTTCAATCGGCTACCACAAAGCCAAAACCCTAGACATTTCTTTCCGGGAGTCTAGTCATAACACTCTGAAAATGACTAGACCGAGGTCTGACCAAATTTGAACAAAAAATTCCCCATGCGAGTTATAAACGCAGCCGCCCTACGGCACCCTGATGAGAAGGGTCCTAAGCTCACGGGTGCGTCGAACAACCGATAGAGCCGCTTGGGCACCTTTGAGAACGTCTCGATATGCCCATGCAAGGCCAACAGGAGCCCCGGAGGCCTCACATCGGGGCCTCTGAAAGCGGGACCCCCATTCGCATCACCAAAGCAAAAACTCTCCACAGGTCGCCCAGGCGACCCGAAGCTGAAGAGCATGCATTACAAACACTTCCTTTTACCTGTGCTTACAAATCGCTAGTAATCCCATGAATTACTAATGATGTCAGGATCACAGGTATAACAAACGCGGGAACTACGGCGGACTCTGATTTCCGACCCCTCGGGATACGTAGGCGCTCTACCCCAGAGCTCGAGTCCCTCATCGCACGACCGGGGCATCCCCAGCAAACTATAATCTCCCTAGCAGGAAAGCCGGCTTCCGGCAGATCAAACACACCCCCACCCCAGGGGCAGAGAACCGACGAAGCAACTTTATCGCGATGCGCATGGAACCCCAAAGGGCATCTCCTCCTTAATAGACTCATGTCTGCCTCACGCGGCAGGTCGTGTTCTCGAGCCACCGGAAGTCGTTGGGGGATGCACCACACTGTCCAAACCGACGATGTTCAAAGGAGGACGAACAATAGAAGGTCATCATCAGCTACCATGCATAAGGTGGTCCAGGCCAAATGCCAAACAAACCACGTCGCCGGACACTTTACGAGATCCCCGAGCAAGTGTTTTGGGTCCATCCCGATTTTAAAATTCCCGTTTCGGGTCCATCCCGATTTGTTTTAAATTCCCGTTTCGGGTCCATCCCGGTTTTAAATTCCTGTTCGGGTCCATCCCGGCTTTAAATATCTGTTCAGGTCCATCCTGGCTCCTTCGGGTCCATCTCGGCTTTTAAATTTCTGTTCAGGTCTATCATGGCCCCTCGGGTCCATCCCGGCTTTTAAATTTCTGTTCAGGTCTATCATGGCCCCTCGGGTCCATCCCGGCTTTAAATTTCTGTTCAAGTCTATCCTGACTCCTTCGGGTCCATCCCGGCTTTAAATTTCTGTTCAGGTCTATCCTGGCTCGTTCGGGTCCATCCCGGCTTTTAAATTTCTGTTCAGGTCTATCCTGGCCCCTCGGGTCCATCCCGACTTTTAAATTTCTGTTCAAGTCTATCCTGGCCCCTCGGGTCCATCCCGGCTTTCAAATTTCTGTTCAGGTCTATCCTGGCCCCTCGGGCCCATCCTGGCTTTTAAATTTCTGTTCGGCTCTATCCTGGCCCCTCGGGTCCATCCCGGCTTTAAATTCCTTGTTCAGGTCTATCTTGATTTCTTTCGGGTCCATCCCGGTCTTAATTTCCAACGCAATATCCCGACATGTCCAAGCAAGGTACGAGCAGCCATGGGGGGGGAACGGTATCAGAGCTGTCGCCGGGCCCAAAAAGGGGTTGCTTCTTATAATCTTTGGCTACATCCTTTAACAGAGCAGGCAGCCAAAGAGGGGCAAGCTGTCAGCACCCCATTTTGGCCCACCGGCTTCCTAACACGAGGATCCCCAATCAAAGCCCGGGTTACTATTCATCGCTCGGCAATCGAAGGCGAACGTGCGGTCACAGAGTCATGAACGACAGGAGAAGAGCTGGGTCCATTAGAAAAGCAAAAGAGAGCAGTCAGAAGAACTTACAGGCAAAGAACCCCGAAAACAGCGGAGCCGGTACTGTGGCACTATTCATCACCGAATCACTGAAGCACCGAAAGGTGCCCAATTTGGGACTCTAAAAATCCCTCTCAGTGCCAAAATGACCAATGACGCATCCGGATGAATTTCGGAGGTGTCCTGCTCAAGCCGGGACACCCCAGTCCTTCACGGACTCTTTTTCTAACAGGGCTCCCGGGGCCCGCTCCACTGACTAGTAAACGGCACCCCAAAACAGGCCTACAGGCACCCAGGGACCACCGAGGTCGTGGAACGAGCCTCAAACGACCTTTCGGAACTCTACGGGGCTCCTCGAATGACGTTTCATTGGTAGCCAACGCCTCCCGGTGAATCTTCGGGGCACATTTACGGAAAACAGTGATCGCAACGATTCCCGAACACCTCGAGACATTCAGCGAGCACTGAGAAAACCCCGGTCACAAGTCCCTAGGTCTCCCCTGGGGCAATGGTCTTCGGTCGGGGACAACGAGCCAACGATCCCCCGCGAGGCAAAAGGGTCACCGAAACGAATATTAAGATGCACAAAGAGCAATCGGAGACCGGGGGCACTCAACTCCACTCTGAATGTCCGAACAGGGCAAAACCGACTCTCGAGGCGCCGAGCCACCCGAACATTCGTTCACATGACATATGACGATATTGGGTTCACTCAAATCCTCTTCGCGCAAGCGTTCCAAATCTATTAATTAATTAGACATCGGAGATCGGACGCGTGTTCAATCAAGTCTCGAGCTTTTCCCGGCTTTTCTCTTATTCGAATGGGACCCACAGCTCAGCCAAGCCAAGCCACCAAGCCGCGGCTCAACCCCAAGCCACGGCTCAATCCCTAAGCCACGACTCAATCCCAAAATTCGGTGGCTATAACTCAAGAAGCTCCCTCCACCACACAAATTCAAATATCTCTTACACCTTCTTACACCTATCTTCCATCCATCACTTCCCATCACCTCCCATCCACTTTTCCCTAACTTCCCCTACACTCAACATGACAATTTCCCCACCCTAATCTTCCCTCCAAAAATTCGGATCCCCTAAGCACCACTTAATTACACTTAACTCCACTTAATCTTGTCATTTAGTCTTCCTTTATAAGCCCATTGCATCATTAACTTAATCACAACTCACCATCCATTCTCTCTCAAGCTCTCTCACTCTAGAAAATCCTCTCAAGCCCCTTAGAGCTCAGCATTTTTCAAAAATTCGTCCAGCTTTCTCTCAGCCCGAAACCAAGGCAAAATTGCCGGAAAACTCAACCGTTTTCCGGCGACCGCCACTCAACCCGAACCAAACTTGACCAAACTTTATATCCCACATGTATTCGACCTACCGAGTCCATTTCCGGTGTTAGTTTCGGCATTTGAAGCTTCCAGTATGCAGTTCCAGCCCAGTCCAGAATCGGATCCCTAGGGTGTTTCCCGGTTTCTAGGCGAGTTCTTCCTTCCCGACTTATCCGAGCCTCAAACAAACTACATATCCCACATGTATTCGACCTCCCGAGTCCATTTCCGATGTTAGTTTTGTGATTTAAAGCTCCCAGCAGCCCGAACCAGCTCTGTCCAGAACCGGGTTCAATAGGTGTTTTCACGGCTTCCCGGGCTCCCCGGACATTTCCACTACCTCACGACTATGGCGAGTCGTGCCATCATTTCCTAGGGGTTCCTCATGACCCTCACTCTCCCCCGTGACAAGGTGGTCGCGTGCCGAGAGCCGCTCAACCGCGCACCACCGCCATTTCTCTCATTTCTCCTTTCACAGATTTTTTCCAGTTTTTACAAGTTTTCTTTGCATCTCTCAGGAAAATTGACATGTCTAATCTTCACGAAACCACTGCAAGCATGATCCTCAGTTAGTTAGGAGTCCAATGCCACCGACCTTGCACCAAAAGACCACCGGGAGCCTCCCGTAGAGTCGTTTCTTCATCGGGTGCCAGTCGGGTTTGTTCCTCTGGTTGTCTTTTCTAACCCGAACTTTGCAGGAACGCACAGGTCAGCTCGGGTTGCATCTTGCTACAAGCCACCTATCACCGTGTTCCTCACTTAGTTAGGAGTCCAATGCCACCGACCTTGCATCAAAAGACCACCGGGAGCCTCCTGTGGAGCCTTTTCTTTGCCGGGTGCCAGTCGGGTCTGCTTGTCTCGACTGGATCTGTCTTTTTTTTACTAACTCGACTTTGTTTTTGATTTCCGGAAAATCTACGCATGCTCTCCTTCCGAAACCACCGCAGGCATTATCCTCAGTGAGTTAGGAGTCCAATGCCGCTGACCTTGCAGCAAAATACCACCGGGAGCCTCCGGGACAGCCATTTCTTTCTGACCTGCCCAGTCGGGTCAATTCTGCCCAGTCGGTTCTGTTTTCTGCTAGCTAACGCGACTTTGTTTTCGATTTCCAGAAAATCTACGCATGCTCTCCTTCCGAAACCACCACAGGCGCGATCTTTAGTCTCTTGGGAATCCAACGCAACTGGCCCCGTGCGAAAATTCCATCCCGATCAACCGGTACAGCCCCGACAAGCCAGACTGCCAGTCAGGTCTGCCAGTCGACCCGACTGCACCGGTTCGGGTCTGTTCGTTCCAGCCGAGTCTCCCGACTCCCTTTGCCACTTCTCCGACTCTTTCCTCGTGTTCCGAGGCTAGGTAACATTTTTCTACGACTTAAATGGGTCCAAGGAGCTCTCTTTCGCCCCGAAATCAGTCGGGTCCCGTATTTATTTTATTTTATTTTATTTCGTTGTTGCATGAGCCGACGCCGTTTTATCGATTCCCTTAAATACGATATTTGCGTTTGCATTATGTGCTTGTTTGCGCGCTTGTTTGCGCATCCAAGATCATGGCGGCATCGGCTTTATAGAATGTGTGTTATTATCATGTTTGACGTTTTACGCATGCAAGAAACGGTCAAAACCGATTCTTGGGATTGATTGTAATCACAATTTTCATTTAATCATTGGTTTCAGGTTAATTCGTATGTTAGGTACGTTAATATCGAACAATCATTTCATTAATCCATAACAATTGAGGTTCGCGATCTCAATCATTAAACCACTTCACAAACGGGAAACAGGACGTACCATTCGGCTAAACGAACCACTCGGCCTAAGTGATTGGATAAATCGAATATCAACTCGTAAACGCGTCGACGAATCACTAAACGGTGAGAGTGCCCTTTTAAAATTCACAATTTCAAAACATCGAGACACATAACACGAATAGAATTAGTGTCTAGGGAGTACTCGTGCGCTATGACTCGAGTCAAGGCCCAATTTGAGGAGGCTCATGTCTAAGTGCGCGAGTCCTCTTTGGACCTCTTCGTGTCATGCGATCCCAACTTCTACATACACGCCCTACACGTTTTACTGTTCAAAGGGCATGACCATCATTTCGTGATTCGCCGACATTCTAGGCGTTAGGGAGACCGAAACACCTCGATCTATGGTCGAAAAAGGGCAACCCGTTCGGGTGCGAGTTTCATTCGTACGGCCCATTCCGTTCACTTTCGGTGTTTCTATCTTCCTATCGTAGATTCGGTGGTGAACCTTTTTATTTCAGTTGCAAAAGACGAAGAACCGGATTAATCATGTACTTGACTTAAACAAACATTAGATAATGGATAGGTGGAATATTAGATTCCAATCTAGAGTCAAGATATGAGTTTGGTTAATTCGGTGAAACCGCAGTGTCATCTCACTGAATAAGGATTCTAAAAAAAATTCACACATGTAATCGGCTTAGAACCATATTCTAGCCCACCATCTATGTTTGCCTAGGCTAGACACATTGATTGCAAATCAACCCCGGTCGATAACTGATTAAATCACGTACATTCGACTTAATACACAACTTGTCTGTATTCACCTACGTTTGTCAATTGTTATTTGTTTTCCATCAGTTTTCTTCTGTTTTCCATTTGCTTTTGCTGATCTGTTGCGGTTCGGGTCCGAGCCCATAGGTTACGTGTTGCACGGGGTCTAACGCCCCGAACCATCGAACACGAGGTCCAACGCCTCCTAATTCACTGAGCGCGTGCAACCCGAGTGCAGAATGAGATCTAGCCTCGATTCACCGTCATACTCTAAATATGGCCTATGTGGAAGGCAATTTGGATTGGATGCGTGAAACGGGTTTAGATATCACCCGGGAGCTCGATCGGTCCAACGGTTGCAGTGGGAATCAACCGGTTCTCTTGCAAACCGTTGGAACGATCGGACCCGACCCCCGGCTCCTCGAGCCCGCATTGCCTTAATTTACTTATCGATTATTCAAAATACACGGAGAGCTAGAGAGGAATATTGGCCCAATACAAACCGATCGGGATCCATTTACTCATTCAGTTATACTTTGTAATTATTCGAGAGAACATTTCGAGGATTTTATTTGTACATTTACTCATTCATTTGTAAGGATCCCCGATTGGCAAGCGAGAGGTCCGAGTGTCGAACCGGTCAAGTCGGTCCATTGTTACCAAGAGATGAGTAAGCTCGAACACTCGCGGTCTCGGTTCGCGCAGGGAATCGACTATCACGGTTCGATGAACTGTAACGCTAAGATAGTGAACCGATTCCTCGACTATCTTTCGGATTATTGGCCCAACTTGATCAATTCATCGATTTTACGGTGTCAAAACGGGCGAGTCAAGTACAACCCTAAATCACGCGGTAAATAAATAAAACGGCAAGCCTAGCAAACTAGAGTACCGAAAGGGCGTGCGGGATATAGGCCTGCACGTAATAGAACTCCCGAATTCGAAATTTCCGGTTCCGTACGACCATTGCCTTAGTATTTAGGTGTACCTCGTACCCCTAGACCCAGGTGACTCAACGGCCCTCGACCTACGGGTCGTAAACAGTGAGTGGCGACTCCTTCTCACGTGCGTCCATCGCGCGTCCCCGGGAAGGTGGATACTCCCAAGCCGCGTCGCATAGGCTTCGCGCATGCGTGCCCCGACGAGATGAAATTCGGGTGCGCACAGGAATCCCGCATTGATCTGTTTGAAGACTTCTTCCTTGATGCGGAGAAGAGGGCTAGCCCGCTGTCGCCGTAACTGTTGCCGTTTGGGCGGGAATTTCTCGGTGTCGAGCCGGAGGAAGTGCTCGACTATTGAGGGGTCTAAGCCGGGCATGTCGGCGTAAGACCAGGCGAAGACCTCCTGATATTCCTTCAGGAAGTCGATCATCCGGGTTCGCTGTGTAGGGTCGAGGGCTGTCCCGATCTTCGAGGTGCGAGGCTCTTCTTCGGTGCCCACGTTGATCTCCTCCGTTGGCTCGACCGAGGTGATTTGATGGTCTTCGAGGTGACGCAGACTCTCTTCTATCTCGGGCACTTGACTGTCCTCGGGAAGCCCTTTCCCAAAGTATACGGGTTGGGGCTCACCGAGTTGCTCTCAGGATAGGTTCGAATCGAAGCATCGAGGATTTGGATTCGAGTGGAGCCTGGAAATTCGAGATAATCGTCTTAGAAAATTTATAACGCTGCGCAATAGAGAATAGGAGAGGGAGAAAGAATGCAAGGGAATTTAAAAAAATGCGTGAGAGATTTCATTGATGTTGTGAACAAGAAGCCATAATAGAAACCCCTCTCCCGTCGTGTGGCGCATGGCTATGCCGACACGCGGGGAACATCCTATACGTAGATAAGCCTTACACATCGGTAGTCACAGCCGAGTAGCGCGGGACTGAGGTCCAGTTGTCCAGCTCCTCGTTTTCTTGCGCCAAGCGGATGTGAACCCCTGAAGGAATCTCCTCGGTGACGGCGCACACGGCTGAAGGAGTGGCAGGAGTGTCGTCGGAGTCCGAGGAAGGGTCGTCAAGGGTGCCCCCGATAGTGTGTGAAGGCCCAGGGAAGAAGCGAGATAGCGGGGGGACTGAAGTGCCCCTGTTGAGCCTCCCGTAGTATGCGGCGAGGTGGTGAAGATGGTTGCCCTTGCAGGCCTCGATGATCTCATGACAGGAGGGGCGAAAACCGAGTCCCCTCCTGTGTTTGTATCCTTCGACTTCAATAGGGCGGTTGATCCCTTGCCCGCGCGCCCCGAGGCCGGTGTCGGGAACGTAGTTGTTGCGCAGGAGAACCTTCCCTATCATGCGGTCGGCACGGGATGGTCCACTCTCTCCGTAGTCCCGGATGACGGAGATAGTTTCAAATGAGTGGAAGGGGAGGTTTTCATCGTCCCCGACGCTGATGTAGGGCACCGCCATCTCCTTGTAGATGGTGTAGTCCTCCTCTCCCTTCACTGTAATGAGCCTCTCATCGACGATGAACTTCAACCGTTGGTGCAGAGAAGAGGGAACGGCGCCGGCCGAGTGGATCCAAGGCCTCCCGAGCAACAGGCTGAATGCGTTCGGGATGTCAAGCACCTGGAATGTGATGCTGAACGAGCACGGGCCAACGTCTATGAGGAGGTCGATCTCCCCGTTTACCTCCCTGCGTGAGCCGTCGAAGGCTCGGACCGCTGTCTTGCTTGGGCGGACTCGATTGAGGTCCACGTTCATCTGTTTCAGGGTGGTTACTGGGCATACGTTGAGAGCGGACCCGTTGTCAATCATGACCCGGCCGATGATGTAGTTGTTGCACTTGCAGACAATGTGCAATGCCCGCGAGTGTGACCATCCTTCAGACGGGAGCTCGTCGTCCAAGAACGAGATGGTGTTGGAGAAGATGGACCCGATCGTCTCCTTTATCCTGTCCGGGGGTGTTTCCTTCGGGACTTGTGCCGTGGTCAGTACCCGGAAGAGGGCTTCCCGGTGAGGTTCCGAGCCGAGGAGGAAGGCAAGCAACTAGATGTGGGTCGGAGATTTGGCCATTTGCTCGACCACTTTGTATTCGTTTGCCTTCACGATCTTCATGAAAGCTTCGGCTTCCTCCTCGGTCACCTTCTTGGGCGGGAAAGGCGAGCTTTCGAGTGTCGCCCCGTCTTCAACGGCGGGCGCTTTCCCCTTGTCCTTGGCCGCCGAGCTCTCATACACCCGCCCCGAGCGTGTCACCCCCATGACACTGAATTGCTGCTCGACACTCCCAACACTTCCTTCGTAGGTCCAGGGGACCTTGCTATCTGAGTACGGCTCCCGGGCAGGGATGTCGACAACGAACGGGGCCGGTGAGGCCACGTGTCCCGTGAACCCGACTGTGATTTCTTCAGGAGTGTAATTGATCACAAAGGGAAGGGGATTCTCCTGCGCTTCTTCGACCCTCCCCAAGGCGCATATAGAAATCATGTTGATGGAAGGCCCCGAACTCGGCCTATGGTCCGGGAGGGGGTTGGCCTGCACGTTTGGGGGCCTGACGGCGTTGAAGGTGAGTTTGTTGCTGTCAATCATCCTCTGAATTTCGTCCCGCAACCTCCAACAATTGTCGAGAGTGTGCCCCGGCGCGCCCTGATGATATTCGCAGTGCTTGGACTGATCCTGAACGGACGGGTCGAAGTTCGGACCCGGGGATATCGGCTGAATCTGATTCCCCGCCAAGAGTTGCAGATATATGTGAGAGAGAGGAGCGGACAACGGTGAGTATTGTTTGCGGGGTCGGCTTTGCGTGCCGCCGGCCTGTTGGCCCTGCGAAGTAGGGTTCTGTTGTGCCGGTGGAGGAGCCCTCGACACCGGGGGCCTGGGTTGAGAGGGCTAAGCGGAGGCGGGTGCAAAGTGGTCGAATGGTTGTGAGGTCGTCGGTGGTGGGACCGGTGGGGCTGAATAGTAGATCGACTGAGGTTGGTGCTGTGGAGGCGGAGGAAAGTAGGTAGGAGTGGTGGTCGGTGTGGTCGTGAGATTCACCGAATATTGCTGGGGTGCCTGATGCGCCGTATTGACGGTGTTTACCGAAACTTCCTTCGCTCTCCTCCCGCCGGAAGACGAAGGCGCCGCGGGGGCCTTCTTTGATGACTCCTCCCCTTTGCCGGTGGGGTCCTCCATCCTTCCGAGCTTGATCCCCAAATCCAGCTTTTTCCCGGCCTCGATGAGGTCGGAGAACGACGAAGTGTGCGCCAACAGGTGTGAATAGTACACTCCCCTCAGTGTAGAGTGAAACAGCTGGATCTGTTGCGCTTCACTGATTGGAGGGATGTGCTTCACTGCTTGGGCACGCCACTTGGCAGCGTATTCCTCGAACCTTTGGCCCCGTGCCATTTCTTTCGTGCTCAGTTCCAGAAGGGTGGGAGGCGTTTCCGCGCAATATCGGTATTGGTCGGTGAACTTCCGGGAAAGGTCCTCCCACGTCGAGATATCCTCGGCCTTCAGCGACATGAATCAATCGAGGGCCGATCCCGACAGGCTATCCTAGAAGGAGTGGATGACAAACTCCTCGTATTCCCAATACTGCAACATCTTCCCTCGGTAGTGGCAGAGGTGGTAGCGTGGATCCGTCGTGCCTTCATAAGTCTTGAACTCCGGGACCTTGAACTTCGGGGGCAGCCGCATACCCGGGAATAGGCTGCAGTCGCCATAGCGTGCGTCGGGACGAGCATCACCCGCCTGTAAGGCCCGTATCGTTTCTTCCATTCGTTTCAATCTACGCTCCTGTTCGGCATCGGCCTCGGGGAAGAAATGCGTCGGTGAGGCGAACTGGGCCGCATGAGTTAACGTGCTCGGTTCGTGGAAGGTGGTGTTTATGGGGGGCGGTGCCTGGTAGGAGAGGCCGTCGTGAGGCTGTAGAAACGGATAGGGAGGAAGCTCCGCGGCTTGAAGATGAGTCGGAGCAGGTGCGCTGGACGCCGGGAAAACCATCGGTGGAGGTACTGTGTAGGCCATAGCTGGGGCCGGTATGGAAACGGGCGGAGGCGCGGACAAGACGTGCTCCGAGGATAGGAAAGTCACCGGTGGAAGAGGGACGGCCGTGGGGGCCGGCGGCGGCGGAAATTGGCTGGTGAAAGGGTGGACCGTGGATGTGTGCAGCGTTGGCGGTGCGGGAGCCTCAATGTTCTCTGGGGCTTGGGTTGGTGGAGCCCACGGGGTTGGATCTGCCGTCGGCCCCGGTCCTGGTGGAGGCGTAGAGCTCGAAGAGGCTCAGTTGGATCCCTTGAGTAGGGCAAGCAGCTCTGCCATGTTGGTGGCCATTTGGTTGACCGTGCCCTCGAGTGCCGCGATGCGGGCTTGGTCGTCGGAGGCGGAGGGCGTCTGTGAGGCCCGTGCAAGGGGCGCTCTTAAAGACGTCGGGGGCTGGAGATGCGTAGGAGGGGCGCCCGAGTACGCCGGGAGCATGCCTGCAGGAGTCGGAGGCGGTGGAGCGTGCGTTGGAGGTGGTTGAGAAAGGGCTGGAGCCGGCGGGTTGACTTCCTCGGAGATGTCGACTCGATCTTCTTCCGCCATTCTGAGAT